>NC_052627.1:34600978-34912162 GCF_016161935.1 Mauremys reevesii | reverse complement strand
AACCTGCCAAGATATAATTAAATATACAAATATACTTCAACAAATGGACACCGTACCTATGTTTAATTAATTGTAAAATTACCGAAATACATACAAATCTGGTGGTTTTATCAATTTATGCTTTTTACTCCATTTTTGCTCTCTGTGCTGTTCAGCCTTACTTTTCTCAATATCAGTAGAGTGGGGATCACAGTGGGGGAAGAGAGGCATTGCAGGCTAACTCTATTTTCTATCCTCATTGTACCAAAATCGGGCACGGTCATGATGGATTGATTGACACTACCTGTTTCAGGACAGATGAACAATTCTGTTTTTAGGACTGTAATGATTTGTAAATTAGATGGATCAAAAAACTCTGACAAATAACACAAAGCTTTTCCATGCAGTACCACAAAGAACTCTGGATGAGAAAAAGGTGTTTAGTGAAGTGCAGGGTCATGACTAGCACTGGCTAAAACAACTACAAACATTAATTACCTATCCCGTTTGACAATCATTTTTAAATACTATAGGTGAGTAGTTTCCAATATAGCCCTGAAAACTTAATTTGATGCCTATTTAAATATATTGTATGTGTAGTACATTCATTTCCTCTACAATCCAATAACTACCACTCTTCTCGGGCACAAGTCACATTCCTGAATTTTACGTCCCTTGCTAGAACCTCAGTTATCTTTTGTGTTTCTCTTTCTTGTTGTTATAGTGCAGACTTGGGAATGAGCGACTGGGGATGGATCACTTGATGATTACCTGTTCTGTTTACTTGATGATTACCCTCTGGGGCACCTAGCATTGGCCACTGTCAGAAGATAGGATACTGGGCTAGATGGACCTTTGGTCTGACCCAGTATGGCCGTTCTTATGTTCCCTTGGTATTAAAAAGAAGAGTTGAATCGAGTCTCCCTTGAAAGCCATCCTGGGAGAGTGAATAAATAAGAGTCACAAAATACCAATGTTTTTGTAAGTTTTCAAAATGTTTTTAAAAGTTTGAGCAGCACCTCAATCTTTAACTCCACTAGGCTCACCCATCCTGAAGTAAAGACTTTCAGTCTGTGTCTCTATAACAGCTGAATAAACTCAGACTCTGATTAAATATTGACAAGGTTACATAAAAGTCACCATGCAGGTCTCATCAATCATTAGGGCTCCATCCTCCCCTCTACACAAATTTGCATCACCATAGGTTTTTGTAAAGTTGGCTTTATGACTTAAATTAAATGATGGCACCGTACCGAACAGCCTACGGCCATACCCCTCATCTTGTACTGACAAGCTGAGTCAGAACTTGAACTGAAGACCTGCAGGAAAGCTCTGGTGCTGTGGGAAGTGATGCTGATGATTCAGTAAGTGGCATTCCTCCCTGGGAGTCAGCACTGACACAAAGATAAGGACTATCTTACCCACGTGAATTTAGCGAGAATTTCTTTACAAGGACATTACGGAATTCAGTTCTCCTAATTGCAGAGCAGAAGTGACAGACTCGCTGGCATATTCTCAAATTAACTATGTCTACTGCATGACCATAGTTTTGTTAGTCCCCAGTTCATGGAATTTACTGCCTTCGACATGCAGTAAGCCTTAACAATTACACACATGCACCCAGAAATTCACACACAGTTTCTTTCTGGCTAAGAGTCCCCCATTTCTCCCACTGCATTAGATTTTGATTTACCATTCAAATCTAACTCCATTCTGTATTACTCCATAACTTCAGGAAAAACTGTTATTGTGTTATTAAATATAGAAAAGTATGTCTGATGTTAATATTACAAACCTGGGTGGGAGTACATTTGATAATCACAAACTATTTTTAAAGTATTTACTGTGTTCCTAATACAAAAGAAGCATTGTCCAGTTTGTCATAGACAAGAAACCACAAGCAGTAGAAAACAAGACCTATTTTAAGTTTTTGGGTATGCACAAATGTTAGGAATTATACCTGACATACAGCCCATACTCATATTTTTTCCAGACAGTTTCATTTAGTCTTTATGCTTTACTTCACCCATCCGAGATGGAAAAAAACAACAACCCACGTATTTAATTGGAAATAAATACCAGAGGCCTACACTCATGATTGCCTCTACTGCAGAGTATACTAAACTAGCCAATTTATATGCTGGAAAGAAAAAGAAAGGAGGACAGAGGTATTAGGAAAGATTTCAATTTCAAGTCATATTACACTGTGTAAAAAAAACCAACCAACCAGTCTTAACATAATATCTTCATGTCCTTTAAAAAGATGTATACCCTTCATCTAACCTTGTTCTATAAAACTCTACTAGTAGTTGGAAAAATCATTCTTACAGGGCCTGAATCTGCCACACTTACATTGTATAGTATGAGCAGTCCCATTAAAATATGTGGGACTACTCATGTATGAAGGTGCTTAGTGACATGAGTAAGTGCGGCAGAACTAGGCCCCACATCAAAAGCAATACAGGTATTCAAATGCACTGCATGCAAGTGTCACATGAAACATCCTCTTTCACTTTAAATGCTTTCCTTAGAGGTCTTTAACATAGGTACTGAACACAAGCAATAAATCAGAGTTAATTAATTTCAAGGCGTCAGCACTCATCCACCACTGCAGCAGAAGACAGCAACTGCAGATCTGTTGACCATATTGTGAGAGAAATTCCATCTGGAGTGTTTGGGAGGAGAAGGGAAGGAAATGGTGCTTTTTTTCCTTTTGTTTTCAACAGCAGTTTTTCTTTTTGTACAAAACACCAGTGACTGTAAGATTGAACAGGTGGGTCAATATGGTGAACCATCAAACTGGCAAAAACTAATCAAGTCTGTCTGAGCCTGGAGGTCCCCTCTCCCCTCACCTTTTCCAATATTACCCTAGTAACAGGCTACGTGCCAGTCTGTGCAATGTTGCAGGATGATATATTGTATCTTACAGCTCACCTTCCCCCATACAAATTGTTTGTCATATATTCTGTCAGCTCAACCAGGATCAGAGGGTTAAAAAGGAATACTAGCTCTGGCTCAGTGAGTCCACAGCACTGTAGCTTTTAATGAGACATTCTGTATCTTCCTAGGCTCTTCATTAAAAGGGATTCAGTTCTGAATCCTGGAGTTAGTAAGCATGAATTACCACCACAAAATGTGTCCAAAATCTTTCTATCTCAATTTCCCTCTCCACCCATTTTCTTTAAGCAGCACAAATTATAATAAATATCCCTACAAAGGTTTCCAGATGTGGGTACTTCTTTGTGATTAAACACAACAAACAGCTAACCTCAAGCTAGCTACCATGTACTGTAGCAGGATTAGCAATTCATCATTAATACTTTGAGCCACTCGCTTTCCTCCAGTTGCAAAGTGCCTACGTGCAACAGCTACATTTGAATAGCAGAATAAGCAATGTGTCAGCAACAGTGAGTACATGCCAAAAATGGTAAGTAATACATTCAGATATAATATAATGGCACGCTCTCACTCTTTTCATGACCTCATATGATCAAAGACACATTTCAGAAGTACTGTCTCATACTCTAATCTGATTTATTTTTAAGTAATATTAGTCCTCTCTAGGCAATAAACCATAGTTTGGCAGATTTGTAAAGAGAATTGGGGCACACTATCCTGCCCTTCCGAAACAGCACTTTCCATTATACTGGGGGGATTGTTAACATTATCAAGATCACATAAGAGAATCTGCAACTTCACACCCTCCCAGGTGCCTGACATGAGCAGCTAGAAAAATAAGCAATAAAAACAATGTTTGGCATTTGGAATATTAACATGCGACCTGATTTGCAAGCTTATGATTTGTCATCCTAGATCAGTGTCAGCGCAATAACAAGAGAAGAAAATAATTTAAAACTGAAATGTATTAACTATTTTAAAACAGTCCAGCAATATGAAGCATGCGTGTGAAAGAAATAAAGAAGGCTAAAATGTTTCAGTAAAACCAGTGTGGAACATTTTAATGTAGCTAACAACCATTCAAAATAAGCATCTTGATTAAGCAACTGTTACCCTACTCAACCAGACCCACCCACAAAGTTAACCACCAGAGTTTATGCTTTGGTCCTGTTCATGACAATGTACGGCAGTATATTGATGACAGAAGACTGACTCCTTTAGCAACAATATATTAATACTACGTCAGGCCTGCAAATTGTGGAAAACTTCTATTACATGGTTTGTGACAGAATTTTAAAGCTACTTAAGCCACAAAGAAAAGTATAGACCAGCAGAGTCCTCGAGATGTGTGTAGTATCCATTTCACATCAGTTTCCTGCAATCCTTCCCTGTGCATTATAATAGCAAGGATTGTACTCTCAGCAGGAGTTTTACGTTAATAAAAATACATTTTTCATATGGGAAGATAAGCTGTAAGAACAGGTCCATTAGCAAATGCGAAACCTTCAATTACCATGTTGCTTGGAGTGAGATATGAAAACATAAATATTAAATATTTTACTGTGAAAAGTGGAAAAATCAAATCAAGGGTCACTTCAAATTGGAGAGGCTAAAAATGATGTCCTCAGTGTAATAGAAGTTTTTAAAATTCCCAAATCTATAGCAGCGACTTCCAACACAATGCTCCTCTGCAAGATCACAGTTTTTCTTCTTATAGTGACAGAAGCTATTTTTTATTTACCGAAGTTTCTCCAGCTGAAGAATCACGTACATGTAACCCCAGTACACAGAACAGATGGACATGCCCAAGTGAGACTTCTGCCCTCCTCAAACATATTTGATATTCCTCAATGATGAGATAGTGTCTTGGCTGCCTTCACTAATGTTGTGAAAACCTTGTGTTTGGCTTATATCATGCCCACTCCTGAGTTATTTGGCCAATTCAGCCAAACATTAATGGGTTTAGCTACACAGCCCAATTTGCTCTGAACTTGCAATTTCCTCTGTCAAATACACAAATATTCCATCCCAAAGGCAGACAGACACTTTAGGAAAGAGCAATGATACCAGTGAAGGCTGAGTGACAAAAGAGTTAATTCTATACATGGCTGATTAATTTCGGCCAGGAAGTCACTAGCTGGCTGAATGCACATACCAATCCAGCTGTGATTAGGGTGACCAGACAGCAAATGTGAAAAATCGGGACAGGGGGTGGGGGGTGATGGGAGCTTATATAAGAAAAAGACCCAAAATTCAGGACTGTCCCTTTAAAATCAGGACATCTGGTCACCCTAGCTGTGATACTAACAGAAGGAGAATGGCCCTGTTATTTGGGTGCTAGTCTGGGACTTTAGAGATCTAGATTGAATGTTCTGTTCCATCACAGACTTCCTGTGTGATGGGCTACTCGCTGAGTCTCTCTGGGACTTAGTTTCTTCAGTACTTAACATTACATAGCACTTTGTCTGTTCAAAGCACAGTCCCCATTGACTTCACTTGCAGCTGTGAGTGCTCAGCACTTCTGCAAATCAGACCCCAAGGTCTCAAGTAAGGGACCAAGAAAATTAGGAATTTAGTGGCCCACCTATGAAAAGTTTGATTTTAGTGATTTGCCTAGGATCAAACAGGAACTCTGTCAGAGGGAGGGATAAAATTAAATTCTCCAGGAAGCATTCAACTGTCTTATCCACAAGACCATCCTCTCTCTTCCCTGAAATCCCCTGCCTCATTCCCTACCCACCTTCCAAGATGGACAGCCATCACTTCTGGAGAAGGAAGATGGATGAGGATTAACTGTGATTGTGGGGCCTATTTCTGATCCTCTAAGGAGTCAGTGGATACCGCCCAGATACCTTTGAGAAGCAGTGGATGTTGTCAGGGGTTCTCTGCTTGGTGTCCCCTTCCAGTTTCCTGATTTTTGCCCTATAACCTTCAGTCTCATCCCCATTTTTCAGTTTTTGCCCTAGTATTCAGTTGTAGCCCAGGTCCACTGGCCCTTCCCCCCAGCTAAGTGGGGGATCCTTTAGCTATTGCAGGCCCAGGCCTGCTGTCTCCTGGTATTTACAATAAGTACCCACCTTCCAACATCTGCAACAAATGAGGGCAGGGAGTCCTGCAGACAACAGTCTCATTCATTACACAACCCTGATTCATCCCCAGCGAAGGTCCATCTACTTGGTATTGTGTATGCAATTTCCTAGGTTCTAAAAATAGTAAATTATGAAAAGATCAGTTCCACCGTCTGGCATCATATCAAGACCCACATGGCTCATCAGCAAGGTTGTAATCTTTAGGTCCTCTGCTACTTGATCTAACTGAGCAGAGGATGACAACCTATGACTGCTATGCGGATCAGCACTAGAAGGAGATGAGATATATTTCATCAGTGAGTTTCACAGATATTTGCTGATAGCAGAGGAATGGTGCGATTCCAGGATCTGGCAGGGAGTGTTCTCTTGTGAGAAAAGACACTTTGGTCTATTTAATCCACTCTGTCTTTTTCTTCCCCAACCCTGGCTACTCATTCTAGTCCCATTCTCCTCACCATGTCAGTCCCAGTCTCCTTGCCCAGACAGTCCTAGTCTCTCCCTCCAGAATTCCCTTATCCTGAAAAATATCCCCTCCTACACTCTTATCCCTATTCTCCCTGCCTGGGCAATTCCAGTCTCTCCCCCACCCCCCCTTCCCCAACTACTTGTCTGATTTTTGTTTCTCCACACTATTGGCCTCCATGTAGCCATACCCACATTCCCAGTCACCACTGGCTCCCAGTCCCAGTCTTACTCCCCCAGATCTTCATCCAATCTAGTCTCTCCTGGCCCTCTAGCTCCCTGTCCCATTCTCCCAGCCAGTAGGCTAGTTCTGATGAGGAGCCAGAGTACGGGTGGGGGAGATCTCACGCCCTCATCTCTTTCCCCCAGTCCTAGTAGTTCCCAATACTATCTTCTTGTCCAGCCAGTTCAAATCTGTGTGCCCAGCCAGTCACAATCTTCTACCTTAATCACTCCTAGTCTCCCCATCCTAACTCCCAGGCCTCATTTTCCTCTCCTATTTCTATTCCTAGTTCCTCCCCATCCATGCTCCTTGTCCAGCTACTCCCACCTCTATCCCACCTCTGGCAGGTCTGGCTCTTCTCCCCTCTCTATTTGATTTAGACAGCTTCCTCCTCTATGCTGCCTACGAGTCCGGGTTTCACTGACAGCAAAGGAGACACAGGCTCCCTGCTCTCAGTTCCTGTTCCTGGCACACCCCAGTCTGCCCCCGCAGGGAAAGTCCTGCTCAGTCCCAGACTGGAGCATGCTCAGAATCTTCACAGAGTTGTTAGATCTCCAAATCCCAAGTCTCTAATGAGCAATGCAAACTGCAATTTTTCATATGCTTACAGCTTCGCCAAACTGGGGAAACTTTGATGGGGAAAGCAAAAGGCGCATCAGGGACACAAAGGCCACCCCCTACCAAACTTTCAAGTTCCTGCTCAAAAGCATCAGGGTGCTAGAGCTTCTCAAATAAAAGGTCACCAGATTTTTTTTTTTTTTTTTTTAAACATGGGCAAAACATTTTTTCCCCTCACCTAATTCTTGGAAATGAATGTGCCATTCTGGCTGAAATTTCAAAACAAATAAATAAATCATCCTGTAGTATTGTGTCCAGTTCTGGGCACCACATTTCAAGAAAGAAGTGGAGAAATTGGAGAAGGTCCAGAGAAAAGCAACAAGAATGATTAAAGGTTTAGAGAACATGACCTATGAAGGAAGGCTGAAAGAATTGGGTTTGTTTAGTTTGGAAAGGAGAAGACTGAGAGGGGACATGGTAGCAGTTTTCAGGTATCTAAAAGGGTGTCATAAGGAGGAGGAGGAAAACTTGTTCATCTTAGCCTCTAAGGATAGAACAAGAAGCAATGGGCTTAAACTGCAGCAAGGGAGGTTTAGGTTGGACATTAGGAAAAAGTTCCTAACTGTCAGGGTGGTTAAACATTGGAATAAATTGCCTAGGGAGGTTGTGGAATCTCCATCTCTGGAGATATTTAAGAGTAGGTTAGATAAATGTCTATCTGGGATGGTCTAGAAGACAGTATTTGGTCCTGCCATGAGGGCAGGGGATTGGACTCAATGACCTCTCGAGGTTCCTTCCAGTCCTAGAATCTATGAATCTATGAAGCAGTCACCCAGGCATGTAAAATTTCAGCCCAAATGGTCAAAGTTCTGCAAGTTATAAACAATTGAAAACAGGGTCTCAATGGGAAATGTCAAGGAACATTGATAACCGGCAGAGTTACCAGCCTATTATGCTCTCTTTTACAGTTCTGCCAGTTGCATCTGTGGTGCCCACCTAACATTAACTTGGTCATGCTGTACATCCTATGTATTCTATAGGCCATACATCTAACAATGTGACTGGAAATGTATTATTGTTTTCAGTGAACAATGGAAACAGGAATTACAAAAGTCTTCTCTAGCGATGTAACACTGCTGAATTAATATTGTGATGGGAATATTAGCTTTTGCATACCATCTTCTTACATGTCCATATTTAATAATGTATTTTTATAGCATAATAAATCTGGTGACTGGAATGCTACTCGAAGGGCACCACCGAGTAATGACTGGCACAGTCCCTTTTCAGGAAAGAAGGAGCCCTCCTTCCACAGAGAAATCAGAAAGAACATTGCCAAAGATGCTCAGAGGGATTTGCCTGCCCATTTTCAGATGTCACGAAGATAGCTAGCAAATTGCTGCACCCCTAAAGCTTTCTAACCAATAACAAAACTTTTTAGTGTATTTCGTTTGGAAAAAGATTAGCACAGCCCATAAGAGGTTTTGTTGTTGTTGTTGTTTTGAAAACAGGGATGTTCACTAATTAAATTTTTGTTAGATTCTGAATTAAAAGTAAAGATACGAACAGGGTCATGGTAGACAGAGTCATTATGATTATAAATATGCAAGCATAGGAACTTGGAACTCTCTTTCTATAGTGAGGAAAAGAGCACAATCAACTAATTTTGATTTCACATCTACAATGGATAAACACATTAACTTTCTAGAAAACAAATTAGCCTGTATCAGAACTGCACCTATAAGCACCTGGCCTGAAATGGTAATACCATATCTTCATATGAAAGCAGCTTTGGGATTTGTTTACCAGATAGCAGGAGTTTTGCAATTAAAGGAACAGCCATTACAGTAAATGGTTGGCAAGGGATAAGATGTATCTCTGTTCATTTCATCAGTTTTACAGAACATTATTTGACCTTTCCACAGCACACACACGACAAAAAGCTTCTTAGAGATGTAGTGCATAAATGGTCAAACAAACTGAGCTCCAGTTGTCATAGTTCATCTGTTTACAGAGCTGCCTCTGTTTCCTTGGAAAGTATTTGAGCCTAACACAGAGATTTGGTTAACTGTACATGTAAAAGGTAGTGGACAGTATTCTGAGTGAATCCATACGCAATGCCTAAAAAGGATGTAAATTTATATCAGACACTTTCAAAAACACAAGACCAAAGCCCAGACATGCCTTAAACCAGCTAACAACTGCAGTTACCCAGCATAACCACACTTCAGTGGTACCTCATTTATTATGGTTTGAATTGGCACAATCTGGTGGGGGCAGGGGAATATTTGCATGATCCATCCACAAAAAGTTCACACACATGAGACGTCAAAATAAGACATCACTCTCAGTAGATTTTGAGATTCTTCATATGTCCATCCATTTCCCTTTTTCCATATTTGGTCAGCAACAAAACAGATAGTGCTGATGTTTACAAGACCATTAAGTCTCTGAGCTAACTTCTCACCATGATAAATAGAACAGTTCATGCCCTACAGACAGGGCCGGCTCCAAGTTTTTTGCCGCCCCAAGCAAAAAAAATTTCCCGCACCCCCCTGGCCCCGTCCCAACTCTGCCCCTTCCCCACCCCATTCCAACCCCTTCCCCAAATCTCCGGCCCCACCTCCTCCCCTGGGCACGCCTCATTTCCCCTCCTACCCCCCCCTCCCAGGCAAGCCTGGGAGGAAGGGAAGGGGGAGAAGCGGAGTGGCAGCGCGCTCGGGGGAGGAGGCGGAGGTGAGCTGGGGGGGGAGAGCAGTTCCTCTGCCCCCCCCCCGGGTTACTTCCTGCGACCCTCCCCGCGCCTCCCACCGCGGCAGCTCACCTTCACTCCGCCTGCTCCCCTGAGTGCGCCGCCACTGCGCTGCTTCTCCCCCCTCCCACCCAGGCTTGCCGCAAAACAGTTGATTCACACAGCAAGCCTGGGAGAAGCGGGGTGGGGTAGGGGGAGAGAAGCAGAGCGCTCGGGGAGCAGGTGGCAGTGGAGCGGAGGTGAGCTGGGGGGTGTGTGAGAGCGGTTCCTCTGCCCCTCCCCATTACTTCCTGCAGCCCTCCCCGTGCTGCACACTACCACAGCTCACTTCCGCTCAGGGCCAGCTCCCGGCTTTTTGCGCCCCAAGCAAATAAAAAAAGAAAAGAAAAAGGAGCCGGAGGGCCGCCCCTTGGAAAGTGCCTAGAGCCAGCCCTGCCTACAGAGCATTTGTCTCAGACTCTTTGTAGACTTAGAAAGATATCACTGTAACAGTTATACTCTGTTCACGTAGCAAACCATTTCTTCGTAACCTGAACAGCTATAGACTTAGGATCTGTCTAAACTACCACATATGTCCAGATAATTGACGAATAAGCCACACCCCAAGCGACGTAAGTACTGACCTAATCAGTGATGCAGACAGCGCTACCGCTGCTCCTGTCGGCTATACTGCAAGTAGCCATAGTCTTAGTTAAAAAAACCTGAGATCCTGGAGCACAAGGTGGCAGTTTGGGAGCATGTATATGCTGTTCATTTTGAATCCTAGACAATTTCTAATGAAAGAATTACAGAACACACAAACACACACACACTTTTACAATTTTGTTTAAAAAAGCACTGATGTTCAGTCTCAAAATTATCTGTATCTATCTATCTATCTATGACAGGGGTGGGCAAACTACGGCCCAGGGGCCACATCCAGCCCTTCAGACTTTTTAATCCAGCCCTCGAGCTCAAGCCGGGAAGCGGGGTCGGGGGCTTACCCTGTTCCACATGTGCTGTGGCTCCACTTGGCTCCCAGAAGCAGCGGCATGTCCCCCCTCCAGCTCCTATGCCTAAGGAAAGCCAGGGGGTTCCACACACTGCCCCCGCCCCAAGCACTGCCCCTGCAGCTCCCATTGGCCTGGAACAGCAGCCAATGGGAGCTGCAGGGGCAGCGCCTGTGGACAGGGCAGCATACAGAGCCTCCTGGCCGTGCCTCAGTGTAGGTGCCGGAGGGGGGGACATGCTGCTACTTCCGGGAGCTACTTGAGGTAAGGACCACCCAGAGTCTGCACCCCTGACCTTTTCCTGTGCCCCAACTCCCAGCCCCAATCGTCCTCCCACCCTCCAAAATCTCTCAGTCCCAGTCCAGAGCACCCTCCTGCATCCCCAGCTCCACCCCAGAGCCCACACCCCTAGCTAGAGCCCCCCCATCCCACACCCCAGCCCCAAGCCCCCTCCTGTACCCTAAACTCCTCATTTCTGGCCCCACCTCAGAGCCCGCACTCCCAGCTGGAGCCCTGACCCCCTCCAGTACCAACCCCCAATTTCATGAGCATTCATGGCCTGCCATACAATTTCCATACCCAGATGTGGACCTCGGGCCAAAAAGTTTGGCCACCCCGATCTATGAATTAAAAAAAATACAATGAAGTAAAACCAAAAGGTTCGACTCCCTAATTGCATAAAAATTCCAAAGACAGGGCTAAAGTGGAGGAAGTCTCACTGAGATTTCCCCTCAATGGTCTCAATAACAGAGCGGGTACAACAGGCCTATCTGCAAATCCCATGAGCCTCCTGAGAGATCAGCCCAGGGCTAGGACAATTTAAGTGGAGGACCTATGCTTCCATGCTGCCTCTAGGCCTCTTACACCCTGCATTCTCCCCAGCTTTCCTGGCAGGACGGACCCAATAGAACTGCACTGCCAGGCCCAGGACTTCCATAGTTAGCTGCTCTCTCCAGAAGCAGCTGAAAACAGGAGAACAATGGGACGGAGGGGGAATGGAAAAGCTATATAGGCACCGACTGTATTACCAATCTGAGATTAGCAATGCAAGGCTGGTGTGGGGACAACACATGTGCTCCCCACCCCCTGCACTCTTTTGCTAGCCTGCACCTTTCCCCCATGCCGATCTCTGACCAGCAGAGAGCTTCCCTTTCATACAGAAAGAGAAGATTCTTTTGATAAATTGAGATGGAGTTTCTCTCTGTAGATTTCAATGCAAAAGAAGTGTATTTTGAACCCTTTTAATGTAACTTTCAACCTTGAGCTTAAAGAATATTTGGGAAAGGGGGAGAGGGGGTTTGTGTACATATAAAGTTAAATTGTTTATTTAATGTATAGGCAGTTAAGATCCTGGATTTGTACATGAAAATATGGACAGCACCTGAATGTTCCAGTCCCTCAGAGTGCTACATCATTCTAAATTAATATTAATACATGGGGCTGGTAAGACATGTGGCTTATGAGACAAAAGCAGCTGGGAGATTAAGGGAGTTAGCCAGCTGAGTGCAGCAACAGATTTTTTCCCTTAACTTACTCTATAGTGAAGAGCCAACAATGGGAGGAAAACCCACCAACACCACTGCTAGCTCCTTCCCAGCCTACACCTGGAGGGGCCCTGGCCCATCAGGCATCCTGATCCTGAAGGCTTCCCCCCTGGGTTCTGGTCTTAACTTGCTAGGAATGCAGCCTGCATGTCATAGAATCACAAATGCAGGGCTGGAAGGGACCTCAAGAAGTCATCAAGTCCAGCCCCCTGTACTGAGGCAGGACCAAGTAAACCTAGACGATCCTTGAAAGATGTTTGGCCAACCTGTTCTTAAAAACCATCAATGATACGAATGCCACATCCTCCCTTGGTAGCCTATTCCAGAGTTTAAGTCCCCTTATAGTTAGAAAGGTTTTCCTAATATCTAACCAAAATCTCCCTTGCTGCAGAATAAAGCCCATTACTTCTTGTTCTTCCTTCAGTGGACATGGAGAACAATTGATCACTGTTCTCTTTATAACAGCCCTTAACATATTTGAAGACTTATCAGTTTTTCCCAACATCCCTAGTTTTTGTTAATCCTTTCTTCATAGGTCAAGTTTTCTAAGCCTTTTACCACTTGTTGTTCTCCTCTAGATTCTCTCCATTTTGTTCACATCTTTCCTAAAGTGTGGCACTCAAGCTGAGGCCTCACCAATGACAAGTAGAGCAGAGCAGATTCCTCCCATGTCTTGCATACAACACTCCGGTTTAATACACCCCAGAATGATATTAGCTTTTTCCACAACAGTATCAACACTGTTGACTCATATTCAATTTGTGATCCACTATAATGATCCTGAGAAGATCAGCAGTGGCTACAGAGCTTTGGGAGCAAGGGTGAAGGAGTTGGGGGTGCAGGGTTGTGTTTTTGTCTGTCCACCTGATTGAGGGTAAGGGTGCATCCTGACGACGGAATGTATGACTGCACAGATGGTGTCGATAGGAGGGCATTGGCTTCCTCTATCATGGGATGCAGGACTGCTGGGCAGAGATGGGGTCCACCCGATGAAGACGGGGAAGAGCATCTTCATCACCTAACTCACCAACCTAGTGAGGAGGGCTTTAAACTAGGTTCAAAGAGGCAGGTGACAAAAGGCCACAGTTAGCATAAAAGAGGTGACCTTAACAGAGGGCTAGATTTTGGGGGGGGGTAGGGGGAATGGAAAATTACAACCTACCCATAAGAGCAACAAAAGGAAACTCAGAGGGGGAATCTGCTCAATATTTTAGATGTCTAGACACAAGTGCAAGTAGTATGGGGAATAAATAGGAAGTCTTGAAAGTATTGGTATATAGCTAAATTAAGACTTAATTGGCATCACAGAGACTTGGAGGGATAAATCTCATGACTGGGATATTGGTATAGAGAGATACAGCTTGTTCAGGAAGGACAGATGGGAGAAAAGGGAGGAGGTGTTGCATTATACATCAAGAAGATACACACTTGTTCTGAAGTCCAGAAGGAGGTGAGACGCAGACCAGTTGAAAGTCTCCAAGCAAAGATAAAAGGGGGAAAAAACAGGGGCAATGTCATATTAGGAATCTACAACAGGACACCAGATCAGGAGGAGGAGGTGGATGAGGCATTTCTAGAACAAATAGCAGAAATATACAAAACACAAGACATGGTAGTAATGGAGGACTTTATCTATCCGAGAATCTGCTGGAAAAGTAACATGGCAAAATACAAAATGTCCAATAAATTCTTGGAATGTATTGGAGAAAACTTTTTTGTTTCAGAAAGTGGAGGAAGTAACCAGGGGAACAGCCAAGGAGGAATTGATTGTGAATCTGAAGGTAATTTGAGTGAAAGTGATCATGAAACAACAGATTTCATAATTCTAAGGAAAGGAAGAATTGACAGCAGCAGAACAACAACAATGGACTTCAAAAAAGTAGACTGACAAACTCAGAGAACTGGTAGCCAAGGGCCCAGGAAGAAAATATACCGAAAACAGATGGTCAAGAGAGCTGGCAGTTTCTCAAAAAGAGACACAATATTGACGGCACACTATCGCAATATGAAGGAAAGATAGGAAGAATAGTCTGAGGCCAATATGGCTCTGTCAAAAGCTATTCAATTACCTGAAAATCAAAAAGGAATCCTACAAAAAGTGGAAACATGGGTGAATTGCTAAGGAGGAGAACTATAAAAGACTAGTACAAGTATGTAGGGACAAAATCAGAAAGACTAAGGCACAAAATGAGTTATTCTTAGCAATGGACGTAGAAGACAATAAGAAGAGTTGAGCAAGAGAAGGACGAAGGGAAGCACAGGTCCCCTACTTAATGGAGAAGGAGAGTTAATAATGGATGACAACAAGAAGGCTGAGGTATTTAATGCTTATGTTCCTTCAAGCTTCACTAAAAAGGTAAATTGCGACCAGATGCTTAACACAATTAATATTAACAACAATGGAACACAAGGGAAGGAACACAAGCCAGAATAGGGAAAGAACAGTTTAAACATATTTAGATATATTCAAGTTGGCAGTGCCTGACAAAATTCATCCTAGGAAATGAAGAAACTTACCTCAAATTATCCTGGAACCATCAGTGAGTACCCTAAAGAATCCATTGAGGACATGTGAAGTCCTAGAGGACTGGAGAAGGGATTGTTCCCCTTTTTAAAGATGGATACTAAGAAGACCCCTGGGGATTACAGAACAGTCAGCCTAACTTCAATTCCTGTTTAATAATTTTGTTCTGGTATCTTTCCAATCAATCTGTAAGCACCTAGAGGATAAAATGTAATAAGTAATAGCCAACATAGATTTGCCAAGAACGAAACATGCCAAACCAACCTAATTTTCTCCTTTGATGGGGTTATTGGCCTAGTGGACAGGGAGATGCAGTTTATTTTAGTAAGGCTTTTGACAGAGTTCCACATGACAGTCTCATTAGCACACTAGGGAAATATAGTCTAGGGCCTGGTCTATACGGGTGGGGGGGAATCGATCTAAGTTACGCAACTTCAGCTACATGAATAACGTAGCTGAAGTAGACATACTTAGATCTAATTACAGCGGTGTCTTCACCGCGGCGAGTCGACTGCTGCCGCTCCCCCGTTGACTCTGCCTGCACCTCTTGCAGCGGTGGAGTACAGAAGTCGACGGGGGAGCGCTCGGAGGTTGACTTATCGCGTCTAGGCTAGACAAATCAACCCCCGCTGGATCGATCGCTGCCCACCGATTTGGCAGGTAGTATAGACATACCCTAGATGAAATTACTATGAGTGTATAACGGGCAGAAAGACCATACTCAAAGAGTAGTTAGCAATGGTTTGCTGTCAAACTGGGAGGACATATCTAGAGAGGTTTCATAGGGGTCTGTCCTGGGGGGATCCGATACTATTTAATATTTTCATTAATGATGTGGATAATGGAGAGTATGCTTCTAAAATTAGCAGATAACACCGAGCTGGGAAGGATTGTAAGCAATTTGGAGGACATGATTAGAATTCAATATGACCGTGATACAATGGAGAACTGGTCTGAAATCAGCAAGATGAAATTCAATAAGGTCAAGTACAAAATATTACACTTAGGAATGAAAAGAAAATCATATGGACAAATACAAAACGGGAAATAACTGGCTAGGCAGTAGTACTGCTGAAAAGGATTTAGGAGTTATAATGGATCACAAATTGAATATGAGCTACAGATTTTAAATAATGGTAAATTAATTCAAACTGATATCAATGTCAAAAAATAAAAACAAAAACTGTATTTTTGTGAATAAATGGTTGTATTTAGAAGGTACTTCTATATATCGCAGGGTGTAAGTGGAGTTTCTGGTCATGAAACCAGTAATAATGAACTAAAATTAAAGTCAATTTGAGAGACTTGAATTTATGCTGTTTATTCTACGAAGGTATATTGACAGATGCAGGTGGATTCAGTGGGGAAAATAATAACCCTTAGTCTTATTCAATCCTAAATATGTTGAAAAAGCCATGTTGTGGCTTCAGTTGAGATGACAGCAGAAACTTGTTCAATATATATTTGCTGCACACCTTGCTATGTTAATGGATTTATTTCATTAACAGATACATTAGAAGATTGCTACTACTTTTTAAATCTTAAAATAAACTTCAGTATATGTAACTTCACAGCTATTTGTTTGTAAATAGCCATATATAAACAAACATTTAACTGAAAAGTCTCCAGCCTTCAGTGAGGTGCAATATATAGGTTTTGTTTTTAAATAAAAAGTTTTAGACAATCTTCCATACTGCTATGGGATGTTTCTGGGGGTTTTTTTTGTTTGTTTTTTGTGGCTGCAAAGACCTCCAGTATTAAACTCTGGAGTCCTTGAAACAAATTTTGAAATCATCAAGAATCTGATCCTGCAAACAAACACTTACTTCCAGGTATAGTGCTCACTAATGTGAGTGGTCCCATTGACTTCAATAAGACTATTCATATTAGTGAGCACTGTGCCTGGTAACAAGCATTTGCTGGACTGAACCCTAAAACAGTAATCTCTCTACAGAGAATTTGACCCTCTTGTGGCTATCAGCACAAGGCCATTTTATATAGATTACATGCTTCATCCATTAACTTGCTACCCTTCATTTAAATCCACCCTTGATTCCATGTCCATTCATGTTTTCATAATGTAAATTTTTGTACATAGCTCCCTATGACTTTTGTACTGCTCTGTTTGTCAAGGGGAACTTGTTTGTACAGTCATTCAAAATATAATTTTTATGCTTTTAGAACGTATAAGATTAAGGGCCAAATTTTGCTTTCATATGAGCACAATGACTCTTTGCTACTAACCAGAAGAGTGGACAAGCATTCTTCCATAAGAGTCGAAGCTAATGCTTTCTGTGGATGTTTTGCCAGCTGAAGAGTGGGGTATGGGCATCCTACCCTGGAGATGAAGCTCTGTGATGTGATGTGTCCAAGATCTCAAAACCACTCCTCAAGCCACATCTTGGCAGATGGCAGAACAATCAGCTGCCACCATGTGTCCCAGGCTAGTTTCTAACAAGAGCATGTTTACACACTACACTGCCAAGAAAGCAGCCACAAATGGAGCTACACATATAATATTTCCTAATATACGTTTTCAGTCTGCAAGATAGATTAATGAAACTTTTCCTATTACATTAGCATACAGAACTAGAGGCAATGTGAGCCAATATACCTTATAACTAAAGTATATTTGTCCTTCAAATTCAGAAATTCATTAATTCAATATTTTAGTGTATACATTTTTGTTAGAGACACTGTTTAGATTTTTTAATGTATTTTATAAGACCATTCTGACTGAGTATTACTTTATCCCACCTCAGTTAATTAAAATTGGGAAAAAATGTCATTTTCTCTTTATGCTAACTGCTCCATATCACTCCGCTGGGACAAAAACTGAACTGGCTAGTTTCACTTTCTGGTTCTGCTGTGTTTAGATCCAACACTGAAAGACAGTACATCTGTGACTGCATTCAAAATCATCTTTTTCATCTGTTGGCCACTTCACTTAGGCAGCTGGAAAAAAAGAAAAAGTTTGCTGGAAGATGCATGTGTCAGTACTGGAAGGTTCAACCATGAACTTCTCAGTCACTTCAGAGTCCAGTTGTGCTATGTATCAAGTTTCAGCTCTCTTTCTTGCTTTCAATGCTTCTATGATGTAGCCCTTCTCTGACCTGGACTCATTCTGTATTCTCCCTCCATTCTCTTCTCTGCCAGTGATGTCAGTCTTGCTTAAGATCTACATACATAAAAGTTCATTTCCTCTTCCATGCAGCTCCTGATGCCCTTCCAAAAATTTTTCACAAGCCTGTTCCCTCATCTCAATCAAATCCTTCCTAAAACTCACTTGTACAACAAAGTTAAGCATGTACTTCAGTGCATTCCTAACTTGAGACCCACATTAATAGCAACATGAACCACATATTGTTATATGACTAATATTAACACTGAGAATTAGGGGAAAAAACTATAGAAATGGAATATATGTAAGATTCACAGTTTAAACAAAGAGTCAGTCCCCTCAGCCAATACATATAAAAAACAGCTCCTAAAGGCTCAAATTTACCACAAGTTTGGTCCTTTATAACAGGAATGGTAATGCTCTATTTCTAGTTTAGTTTTGACTACAATGACCCTCAAGCACAGTTCCTTTTCCTTCTCTTAAACTTTGTTGCTACTCTGTGCAAACCTCTATCAGGTGTTTCTGCTTTAGGACAAGAGAAGCAAGCTCTACGCATGTTCCAACCATGCTCTATTCTCCAGAAATAAATGTCAAGTCTGATGAAATAACGAACAAACAGTCTTTAAGAAGAGCAAAACCAGACCAACGAAAACATTGTCTCCTAAATGCCTGCACAATAAACCTGAAGCAATGCAGTTAACTCAAAAATGTGCTTACCGAGCTTCAAGAGCAACGTGAACTGAACAGCAGACTTAAAACACATCCTTTTAAAAGTCATTACAGAAACAGAACAATTATTTTCAGCATGTCCTAAAAAAAAAAATAGGACTTATGACAATACAGTAATCTAGCAGCATTCCTCAAGGAATCTGTAGTAGATTAGATAGTACATTACAGTGTAATGTGATAGAACGGTTTTGCTGGCGTGAGTTTGGGATTCAGCTCAGGTTCTTATACTGCACCCATCACCTGTAGTGAGCGTCAGTTACTATATAAAAGAGAAAAGAAAAAATGTTAGAGGGCGGATAAGTAGTAGGTGGGTGAGGGTGCAGCCTTGAGACAGGACCTCTCTTTTGTTCTATATGGCTTTACAGCATCTAGCACTGTGGTTCTCAAACTTTTGTAGTGGTGACCCCTTTCATACAGCAAGCCTCTGAGTGCGATCCCTCTTATAAATTAAAAACACTTTTAAAATATTTAACACTATTATAAATGCTGGAGGTGAAGCGGGGTTTGGGTTGAGGCTGACACCTCGTGACCCCCCATGTCATAACCTTGCAACCCGAGGGGTCCCAACCCCCAGTTTGAGAACCCCTGATCTAGCACAATGGCACCGCCATCTGAGGGGTGTCTCTTGGCCCTACTGTAAATGAATAAAATAATTAATAATAATGAACCCTTAGGAGAAAGGCTAAACATCAGCATGAATCTTCACTCTCTCACACCCCCTCATCACAGTTGCCAACTTTCACATGGTAAATAAGCACCCCGACTTTCACAATAAGCCAAAAATCAAGCTAATCCCATTTCAAAACAAGGCCAAAACAAGGCAATCCCTAAGAGCCCCAACACTCTATGTGACTAGATCCCCCTGGCGCGCAGTCTGAGACTGTGGTGGGACTGCTGTGTACCCCTGACTGTCTCCCCACCTTGCCACTGCCGGCAGGGAGCCAAACAAAAAACAAAACAAAAAAAACCCAACAAAAGCAGCAACAAGTTTCCAGCCAACAAGCAACTCACAAGCCAATTAAGCCAAAACCAAGCCCAATATCCATGTTTTTTTTTCATGG
The DNA here is from genome assembly GCF_016161935.1 of Mauremys reevesii. Lineage (NCBI taxonomy): Eukaryota > Metazoa > Chordata > Testudines > Geoemydidae > Mauremys > Mauremys reevesii. The sequence goes on along the minus strand of NC_052627.1, from coordinate 34,892,233 downwards.
GTTTGGCATCTGCCACTCACCCACCCCTAACACTTAAGAGATGGGGGTGGAGAGCTGTATATGGTCAGCTAAATAGGATGCCAAGAGTAAAGCTGTGATGAGAGGAAGAGAGGGAGCACCATCAGCTGGTCTCTTGAAACACTCAAATTGACATCTGCTCTCTTGACATTTCAGCATAGGGGTAGGGGAGAAATGGGTTATTCCAAAGAAGAAAATGAGAACTCGGATTTATTTTTTGTGAATTTTTCTAAGAACTAAGTGAGCAAAATAGGGAACACAGGAGGCAGAAAAACAAAATACGGAAAAAGCACAATTAGGAGGCAACACATGCTTTTTAAATTAACCAATTAGATTCTCTCAACATGATCTGTCTTAAAAAGCATTGTTGTGCAGATCAAAGCACTCTGTTACACACAGGAATATTTAGTCATGCAACAGAATTAAAAAAAAACTCACCCCATTCATATTTGTAGGTTTTTATGATGGAACAATAGGCATGGATCATCGGATAACTTAAAGGAACATTGCACAAACTTGGAAAAATTCTTCTCTTCAGGCCATGAAGCTGCCATATACCTTCTCATTCATGCCTGGTTGGAGTCTCCATCCGCCACCACACTTCCATTTAACACATCTATTTACCATAGGCATGTTTAAGTAATACCACTTCTGCCCTGATAGCCTATTCTCTCAGGGACAAAATCATCCCCCTATCCCAGGATATCCTTGAGATCCACAAGACTATCATGGTGTTGCTGCACAGAAGGAGCAAAGTATATGAAGCTTGTGCAGTGAGCTTGCATCCCCTGTGCAGCACAGGGCACAGCTCCCTGTGGACTCCCCACTCTGTAGCATGCTGGGAGAGGAGGCATCTTAAGGGATTACTGGAGTCCTGAGGGTGCAAGAGCTGCAGTAATAGCCACAGCAGTGGGGAGCAGAAAGAAGAAAAGGATTCTTGGAGCAATGAATCCATGACCGCGCAAATCCACGGGCCAGTACCCTCAAGGAGGGGATAGTTAGGAGCCATAGCAGCCACAGGTGTACTATCACCATACTAAAGTATGGTCTGAGGGTGGCAGGTGGGGAGGATTCCTTCAACTTCTGCTCTTGTTGATCTTGTCAACACACAGCCCAGTTATGTAGCTGTGCTGGGAGAATGGAATCTGGTCCTTAAAACATCTCTCTTCTCTCTAAGAATCAGGATATCCTGTTAGAACTCTATAGGCGGGTCCAAGGAACTTATCTCAATATTGCTACATATTATTTAAAATCAGTTCTCTCCTCCTACTAGTGTATATTTCCCTTTTTTTCTTTCAGCCAAACATAGTCCAACAAATTACCTTCTGCCTCACAAGGAGAGTGAAGATATTTGCATGTGAAAGTTTCTTTCAGACATTCTCTGCTGTCTCTGTTTTGCTTGTAAATTAAGTTCATTGGCCAGATTACTCTGCATGTCCTGGCGCTACTAGACCACACTCCTGTGACAACCATCTGTTTCAAGGGTTTTATATACTAGTCAGCTGGGCTGAGCCAACCTTGAAAAACAAAATAAACCTAATATTTGAATTCCTTAGGCTCAGTGCTGAGTTATCAAAACAAAATAACCTTCAACATATAATATTGATTTCAAGGATCCCATTCCCTTAACTACTTCAGTTCTTATTTCTTGCTTGACCGTATTATCTATTTGTCTGTACTCTTAATTTTCCTGAGTCAAACCACCATGATTAATTGCGTCATTGCACCTTGATTCCGTTTTAAAGTTTCCATAATATCTAATACGTTCTCCATTTTTTAAAAAAAATAAACAAACCCCAAAATGTATCTTTAGTAAGTGAAAACATGACAAACTTTTTTTTCCCCCTTAACACAAATGCTTTGTGTTATTACTCTTGGCTGCTACTGCATAACATGCTAATGTGCAATGTTCTCTTTTGTTAGACCTTATGTCGCTGAACATTACAGGAGTCCCACTTGTGAAGCAACTGTTCAAGACCCTTTGGTTTGAAACAATGATTGCTCAGTTCTTGACTTCAAGGAAAATTCAGTGTACAGTTGTGTTATATGGAGGATGTGGAAAGAGAACTGGAGAGAAGGGGAGAGTTATTTACAGGGCATCTACTAACAGCTAAGTACACAAAAGTTATAACTCTCTTTTCACATCTATAACCCTTACCTTTCTGAAATATTTCCTCCTGCCTCTGCCTCCCCACACTTGAGGCCAAATTCTATGTTGACATAAAGTTACACCAGCAGCTAACCTCGTCTTTGGTCGGTCCCAAACATTCCGTACTCCCCAAGTTGGGAGCAAATGTCAGTTATTTTTCAGACAGAGTTATGGGAGGGAATCACACTTTTCTACCTTATGTTATACAAACATCTAATTACTATTTTCTCTCGCAAAAAAAACCCAACCCCACAACAAACACCTAAAATTTGAAATGTGGTATAGACACAAGCTTTCATCCCGCACTTGCTGAAAGACCAGAGAGAAGGAATGTCCTAGTTAATAGAGCACAAACATAGGATGTGGGAAACCTGTGTTCAGATCCCTACGCTGCCACAGGCTTCCTGTGTGACCTTGGGCAAGTCACTTTGCCTCACTGTGCTTCAGGTCCCCATCTATAAAATGGGGATAACAGTTCTTCACCAGGGTGAGGTGGCTAAAAGATAGTGAGGTAATCAGATACTACTGCCCTGAGGGCAATACAAGTTCCTAAGACAGATAGATCAAAATCAGTGGCAACACTCCCATACATCCCTGCTAACCAATATTTTGCTTGGGTATGAAAGAAAAATGGCATGACCACTTCAAAATTGAATAGTTCACCTGTTGAGGAACAAGTTTGTAGGTATGCATTTACATATAAATACACAAGTGCATGCTTTCTGATTCAAAACATTTATGAAGAGCTTATGACCTTCAAAAAGCAATTATACTGCCAAACCTTTTTCCCCTTAAGAAGAGCTTGAAGATTAATTGTGAAAAGTTAGTGTTTATGTACCATTCAAATTGCAAGGTTTCATTGACAGAAATTAGAGAAATTCTAGCAGTTAACATTGCCATAGCAACATTCACTATACCATGCTGCATATCCTTCCTACAATATTTTTTAAACAGTTTAATATACTAAGGTTTGCATTTAACAAGGGACAGGGGAATATCCACTTTTTTATTTTTTAATAATGATTTCTTTACAAAACTAAACCCATTTATCCATAGCACAGAAAACATGCAGTATTTCAATTTATCCAGTACATATATGGCATGTGTATATTTATAAGGTATACCATAAAATATGCATAATGTGCCACACTGATAAACTAACATTGCTATTTCCTAAACGTTGAGTGCTCAATCTTGCAGCCTTTATATAATGTTAACACTAGTTTTTCACATTTAATGTGTTGATATTGTGCCATAGCTCCATTTAAAATGCAACATGAGTCTAACAAAGAAAAATGAGTCCTTGACCCAAAGATCCAACCCAAGACACATGAATACAATACAACACAAAGCAGTGCCATCTAGGAGCGGTAAACACAAACATGATCTAACTAAACAGAGTTGGAGTTATCATACTTTGACTGTTTCACATTAATGTGAGGTTCTTCTTGATGTAGAAGGCAGCAAGAAAAAAGATCTGAATGTGAAAAGTGCAATAAAAAGGGAAAGGGTGCAAAAGGGAGTAGAAAATGGTATAAAACAGGAGATAATTGACAGAAATTTGGAACTCACCCATTACTTTACAAAAAGACTAAAGCCATATTTGAGTGTCATCTTCAGCAGCAGGGAATCCTCAAATTCACAATCTGTATTTATAAGTATAATTAAGATTGGGGGAATATTTTCAAAACCTTTCAGCATCTGCCTAATTCAGATCCCATTTTAAATCAATCTCACTTCAAATGGGGAGCAAAGTCATTCTAATGTCAAGTGCTTTTAAAAATTACATCCTTGAAACGCTGTACAGGAATGTATAGTACACTGATATCTATAAATCTCTTTCTCCCCCTCCCCCAAATCACTTCTTCCCTCTAGCCACGAAGGTAAGGCTACCAGAAAGCTAGGATTATCTTGAATCCTAGTATTTTATAATGATTCTGAGTTTCCATATTTGTAACTTCAACCGTTAAGGCCATGAGCCAGATAAGCTTTTCCCTCTCTGATTCCACAGCAAGGTGGTATTTCAGCTACCAAGTTTCTCACATATTTACTTTGTTTAAAAAATATTCAACATGAAACCTAATTAAAAACAACAAAAAGGAGCGATTGTACAGCATGATGATTTAAAATAAAATAGTTGCTTTATCTTTTATCTCTGCACCTTTTTGAAGAGACACCATCAACTTGGAAGAGGCATTTCCATCAGTGTTTTTGTTACCGATAACTCAAAAGATGACTAACTGAAAGTTTGTTTACTTAATTATTTTGACAGCACTTTGTGTACTGTCAGTTCAAGTCTGTTGTTGAGGGCCAGCTACGCTTTCTGTCTCAGGCACTGGCACAAGGACATTACCTGTTGTCATGGTTACTTGGTGACATGTGCTTTAAATCCCTTGACAGTCTCTCCGCAGAGGCACCCATCTGGTGACAAGGCTTGGTGTCCTTCACCTTTCTCCAGGGTGGTACCTCATGGTTCAACTACCTTTGGGCAGGATCTCTGAGCTGAAGCCCTCATTTACCAACCGTGGCTCCTCTAGCAGGTCCAACTGGCCTTGCAGGAGACTTTCCTTTGGAAAATGTGACCGGTGTCCAATTAAAGTCACTGAAAACCGGAAGTTACTTACTTGTAACCAGAGTTCTTTGAGACGACTCTGCCTATTCACACTCATAGGATTGCACTGACTGGTGCAGCCCAGAGGTGGAATCCACTCTCCCAGCAGTGGCCATTGGAGTGTTCTTATGCCTCTTACCCCTACCCTCAGCGCTCCCAAATGTTACAAGGAGGTACTGCACTGTCCACCACCACAGTTCCTGCCAAGAGCCGCTGGTTCAAATCCAAAGTATTGCTTATTCAACTAAAGGTACATTGCAAACAGAGAAAAGAGTTAAAGCAACAAAAGACGTACAGTGCCTGGTTCTTACCTTACAGCTTATCCTTTCCTTGCAAGTTTTGGTAAGTTCCATTTACTCCTGGCACTCCTACTTTTGCACTGGGAGGGACAGACAGCCCTGTTACAATTTCTCTCTCTGTATCTCCCCCGAAGCAACTTCTAACCTCTCACCCCCACTTTCCTCTCTAGGCCAGGGTTTTCAGGGGTTTTTCTTTTGGTCTTAAGCTCTGACCATTGAAAAATAAGTATTAACCTGGCTTGAGCCAGGCAGATAGGCACTTCCCAGTTAATAGCCCACCCATTGTTTTCTTAAGGATCCTTGGTGTTTTCTCTGGGGGCACCTCATTTCTAGTTGTCTGACACTGTTTCATTTCCTGCTAGCTTCTCCTAACAGCTCCTTTGGATTTAACGGCAGTCAGTAAGACAGAATGATATCAAGCAGGTAAACTGAGATAAATATAATATTAATAAAAAATGCAGCTCTCTCCTATGTTCTCCACATCCTCATATACTGTTTTTGGGGGGAATTCACATACCCTTGTGTTCCCCACACCATGCAAGAGGATAATTACCAGTAACACATCAACAAAACAAACTGGAGAGGCAGCAGACAGGCATATACACGGGGGGGGGAGGGGGTGGAAGGGTGCATTTTGGGGCTGTTGCTCTTCGTCCCACTCCTGCCCCCTCCAAAAAAACTCTTCTGGATTTTTTTTACTCAGTATACAAGAGTGTTCTATCACATTTTTTCCTTTTTATTAGTCAGTTTCATACAATTCAAGTGGGTAGTCTCTCTTTACATATATAAACAATCAAAGTATAAGCTTTCTCAACTTTTTGTTTTTCTTAAGGTTGTACAGAGTGTCACTTATGAGCTAAATGTTGAAAGTCTTTTCGATGTATGCAGATATCACATTCATTTCAACAAAACAAAAATAGAAGGAGCATCCAATTAAGGACAGTAGAATCAAGCCCCCAGACACTCAGAAAGGAAAGTAACAAGGTCCCAGGTCATTCACTCTATTACATGATTTCATCTGTAGCTTAATGATTTGGCAGTGATCATGTTCTGCTGCTCCTTTAGAGGCCTTTTGTTTTCACAATGATTTCCATCCCCCATCTGCGAGCCAGATACTTTCTTAATATTTCTCAAGTGAAAGACTTAAGTGATGTAAAGTTTGAAATATTCTTTTGCATATTGTTTTTAAAACAATCCTTTTACCTCCATGATCTTCAGACATTTTAACAATGACAGCTATGACAAAAAACCTTCAATGTACACAGATGCCTCAACAAGTAATGGATTTAGGTATCTAAATTTATACCACTATTTTGGCCACTGTGATTATATACACAGCAGTGTAATTATAAAACAAGCTAACATTGTGTGTTTACAGCATTTCTTGTAATGTTAGTATCATTATCTAAAGTAGTTGGGAGTGTTGCAAGAATACAATGAGTTACTGTACTAAACAGCTGTTTATAACCTCAGGCTGTACAAAGCTTAAGAGAGAGTTTAATGGGCAAACTTCTACCAGATTTTGCTATCACTGATGTAAAAGAGCAATGCCTACAACACATACAGGTATATACCCTGCATACATTTTTTGTCAAAGCACCGCAAAACCAGGCTGTGCATATTTGTTTCCATTTTATAGATTAATGGCACCAATTAAATAATATTTTGCTCTTCAGTAGCTCCTGTCCATAAAAGATTATCAAAGCATTTTATAAACATGAGCCTCAACACATTCTAGTGAAGCAATTATTTTCATTATTTTAGGGCTCAGGAAACTGAGGTGGAGAAAAGTGGAGATTTGTCTGAGGATGCAAACAGTAGCAGAACCAGAAACCCTTGCTCCTGGTCCCCTGCTCTAATCACTTGTGACAAGGTACAAGAGCAACACAAAACCCAGTAATCAAAGGGTTAAATCGTCAACCAGAAACTAGCTGGTTTCCCTTCCTTCTGTCTTTGAGGGAAGATCAAATTAGAAAAAAAAACCCACTGGAAATTTAGCAACTTCAATCTTACTACAGCCACTTTGAAATTTACTGTAGTGACAGTTTGTAACATTGTTATCCCTATTGTAGTGAATCACACATTTCTACAATTAAGAAAGCAGCAACAGCAGCTCACAGCCATCTAAATACATGAGACAGCTGCCAAAATAAAAAAACCCAAAACATTAATTCACTTGTGCTACTGGAAGTATAATGTACAAAGCAGAGAAAATAAAGGGGATGGGAAGGAATGGTGTGTTACAAAATGAATTGACAGAAAAATGAATAATAGTTCTCTGTGTATGTTAGTCTATTTCTGAACATTTCCTTGCCCAGCCACAGGTTAATGAGTTATCATAATAATTAAAAACTGCTTGCATAGTGATTGATCTCTAATGTAAACCTTAAAATAAATAAAAATCAAAATACAACTTTTAGCTCTGAAAGAGAATTTGCACTTCTCTGTCAAAGCACACAGAGGCGCAAAGTCCTTAAGCTCTTCCTGATTCAAAGGCTCACTGTATTACAACAGCCTGAGCAAACACCCAGACAGTTTACAGGCTGGTTATGAAATATTAACACCATCTAGAATCATCAGTCAGGCTTACCAGCAGCCATCCATTAGACAGCTGACTTTTATGCTTCCTCCCACTGATAACAACTGCAATCAAATAGCAGATAACAAATCACCCCCACTTACAAAAGGAATTTGCAATAACTTGAATCAACAGTTGATTCCTATATAATTTTAAGGACACATATGTTCTGCCCCTTTCTTGCCCCCATTTTGAAAGATTTCACAGACGTTTTTCCAATCTGAAGACCTACACAGTATACAAGAAGATTAACACAGTATACTAGTACTGCCACTATTTTGAGAACTGATGTTTAAATTAACCACTGTAACATAACACTGTGCTGCTGATAAGCTATATTATTGCTACCAGTGTTATATTGTAGCAGCGATTACAGAATTAGAGTGGGTGTAGAAAGATTTATATTTTCATATTATAACTACTGTATTTTCTGTTCAAAATCCCTAATGTAAGGCTTTTAACTTAGAAAGCCACCCAGTAGCAAATGTGTTACATCTGTTGAAATTACATTCTTATTTTGGGGTTTCATAGGAAATGTTTCATGTGAGAACGGGGTAACTTTAATAAAAAATGTCTACAACAAATGGGAGCCTGGTTTCTGGAAGACAAATGCACCATATAAAGATAACAGAGGTACAAGAAACTAATGACATTTCTTTTAAAGCCATCTCATTATTCAAATAGGAGAATATATTGCATATTCAGTGGATACGGTTTTTCTTTGAGATAAAAATTATTCTGCTCCATTAGTCTTATATAGTACTGCCATTTTCCCCCTCTAACATTTTTTAAAATGATATTAAGTACAACAGTCAAAACAAGTATCATACAAAACACATGCAAGAAGAATATCATGCCTCTCTAATTGATTAGGATTCTTTTGAAAGGGTCAGTAAAATAATGGATAGAGGAGAACCAGAAACAGTTTATTTGGCTTTTCAAAAGGCCTACGGCAAAGTTCCCCAACAAGAGGCCACTAAAGAAAACTAAATAATCATGGCGCAAGGAAGAGACAAAGTATGGTCATGGACCAGAAATTAGATAAGAGACAGAAAAAAGCAAGCAAGAGGTTACTTTTCATCATGCAAAAAAAAAAAAAAAAAAAAAAAAGGGGGAAGTAAGGAATATTACAGAGGATAATTTGAACTATTTCTACCCATCCCTAGGTTCTAGATCAATTTTTTGAGCTCTGGGAAAACATCTATTCTTCCAATCACTATTTTTGCTGAGTAATATCATTATTTTGTGGACAACATATTATAATTTTATAGGCTTAATCTAGTGATTGAACCAAAACCTTAGATATTAACACCAGACTATGGAATAATTCAGATCCAGTACAGAATTTTGCAGCTTTGGCTAATCTTTATTTGAAAACCTTCCAGGGGAGCGCTACATACCCTTCCAGAGTGTATTTATTTTATAGATTTTTAAAATGCAATGGAGTTTTCATATAGCACCATTCAAGACCAAATCTTGTTACGCAACAGTCAAAATAGAATGGTAAACCACCCATTAATTTCATGGGACTCTGCATTAGGCCCCTGAAGAGAGGAAGTAAACTTCACTTAGTAAGAGGAAGCAGAAGAGCCAGGACTGGATGTGTGGAGGAGCAGATGGAGACGTGAACATGAGGTCACAGACAATTTGAGGGGCTGTGGGTCAATTTGGCTCGGATCCTGAGAAACAGAAGAACCAAGTGAAAACTACGGAAGATTATAGTCATCTTTTTCTCTCTCCTGGAGTGGCAAAGCAATAAAGGCAGAACTAGGATGGGGAAAATGTTTCAGAGAAGACTGTATGCAGATTTAGAAAGAAGAAAATAAATTCCTGGGTAAGTAAGATTTCTAGCCTTGGGAGTAAACTCTCAGACTAGGCTAAGGATTGTATAGCTTAGTTAGAGAATGGGCTAAAATGGCCTTTATTCCAGCTTCAAAGATTTAGACACATTTAGTGGGAAATTATAATGTAGCCACGATGTGATGGAATCAGAACAGGCAGATGGACTTAAAAATATCTAAAGATCCTTGTTACTATAGTATCGGAGCACCTCCCAATCAGATGTCAAGTAAAAACATTTAATTTTGGGTGTCCACTACATGGAAAGTATGAGCAAAGTTGAGTCTAGCCATTAGATATCCCAAAAGGAGAAGAAAAATGGAAGAGGTAAGAGTTCCAAGGATACCGCCTTGGGACATTAAATCGCTTTCTCCATCCAATGCATAGAGTTTCCACTAGAAGAGAAGGTAAAATAAGGCCTGGTCTACACTAGGACTTTAATTCGAATTTATCAGCGTTAATTCGAACTAACCGCTCAACCGTCCACACCAGCCAGCATTTAATTGAACTAGGGGGCTTTTGTTTGGTTTTTTGGTACCCGGCAGGTGGAGTAGGTGGCTAAAGCGCTTGCTTGCTGCTTCGAATTGGGCGGTGTGGATGCTGGATGAACAGCAGCTCAGGATCCTATCACAGTGCACACCACTGTTGGCGCTCCTGCTCTGGACAGCGATTCTCTATTGCTCTCTCTGGCCAGCCACAACAGAAATGATTGAATTCATTTTCCTTTTTTTTTTCCTGTCTGGGCGGTTTGAATCTTTCTGGTTGCACAGCTCCGGGCGACCTGCACACCTGCCCTCAGCAGAGAGAGAGCTCTCAGGCAGAGAGAGGACCCCCCATCCCAGACAGAGGTCCCAGCATGGACTGACCGGGAAGATCAGATCTGATCTCTCTGGTCGGAGGAGGAGCGTGTGCTCTCGCGACTGCGCTCCAGCAAGCGGAAGGCTAAAACCGAGAAGGTCTCTAAAGCCATGAAGCGGCGGATGCAGATGCGATGCGAAAGTGCAGGAGTCAAAAAAAGAGGCGAAAAGGGTAGACAAAAGAAGGCCGCCCAGCGAACGCTCGGCGCAACCCCAGACATGCAGACATGCCGCTTCTGCGAGCAGTGCCACAGTGCCATAGCCAGTGGTGCCCACAGTGTACCAGTCTCCCGTGGATGGAGGGGATGTATCGACGCGGTTCCGCCCCCTCCTGTGTTCCCTTTCTGACGAGGAGAGAAGGGAAGAGGAGTTTCGCGGCGCGACGGCCTCCCCTCCCTCACCACTCCGCTTTCCTTCCCCAGGATCTCTTCATCGCACCCTCAGTCCCGATCTACCCGGGGTCCCCCCCGTTAACACCAGGATCGAAGGAAGGGAAGGAAGGATCAGAGTAAAAGTGCTACAAATAGGAAACATTTAAATTTGAAAAAAAATAATAAAAAAAAAAAACATATATAAACTAACAACAATTTTCCTGAAACTAACAAAACAAAAAACAAACAAGAGCAATGGGCAAAAGCCCTCTCCTAAACGGCCTCAAAAAGCTCTCAGAGAGAAGCTCCAAAAAGAAGCACAAGAGGTTTCTTTTCTTGGGACAGTGCTTCCTCAGGCACGCTTGAGTCACTCTTCCGGCCATGCCATCCTCAGGTGTGTAGGGCTTCTATTAACATCAGGCATCTCTGTCTGTCTCTGGCTTCTGTGCAGGTCTGGTCGTTGGTGGTCGTTGTGGATGTGCTCACTGCCATAGGTGTACTGTTACTGTCGTGTGCTGTAGACTTTACTTTGCATAAGAATGTGCTGACTGTTACTTTTGTTTACTTTTTTTTTGTTTGCTTATGACCAACAGGTTTTGCATAAGAATTTATGACATAAGCTTAACCTCGCTTAAGACAGAGTTACGCTTTATAAGAGAATGACCTTCTCTTAACAGAGTTTACTTTGACAGAGAATGACCCTCGGCCTTTGCCACTTGTGGCCTCAGATGGAAAAAGCATGCAGCAGGTCTTTCGTTCTGTGCTGCTTGCAGCACGCCTTTAACAGCATCTTCTCTTGCAGGCCTCAGCCAGGGCAGGAGAGCACAGCACTGCCTTGCACTCAGCATGCGCTGTAAGGCTGCAACAGTCATGTGCAAGGATGCAGCTGTCTCTCTCTCTCTCCTAGTCTCTCCTCCAGAGACGCGCCAATGAGCGTCTTCTACTAATTCTGAGATCTCCTGGATCTGTTGTGTCTTGGTTTCTCCTGTGTCTGGTTCTTCACTGTGTTCCTGCTAGACTGTGTTTGGTGTTTACACTGCAGCCGGACTGGGTTCACATGACACTGCTTACTGCACTCGGCCCACACTGGGCGAACTGCCCGAGACTGAATGCGCCAGACAGAGGAGGCATGCTGGAGGAGAGACAGGCGGAGAAAAGAACGGCGAGCTCCAGGAGGTGGAGAGGCAGAGACAAGACGGCAGGCAGCATGTAACAGCAGCAGCAGAGGAGCAGGCAGAGGCCGAGCAAGCGGAGCAGCGGGAGGATAGGTGGCAGCAGCCTCAGCAGCGCAGCGACCGGGCAAGAGAGCCCCTAATGAGGGAGCCAAGGGAGCTCCAGAAGCAAGCGCTGCAACCCAGCCCCTGCGGTGCCAAACGCCAGAGCCCCCTCCCCCTGCACCGCCCAACCAGCCCAGAGTACTGTGTATGTGCAACAGACCACCAGTGACAAGACGGAGGTCCGGGCCAACGACAAGTAAAACATACCCTTTCGAGCACACCGATAATGTTAAGTGCTGCCCACAGAAAGTAGCCATGTTCAAGCATTTTTCTTTCTTTACACATTACTCTGTTATTCTTGTGTGTTTTCCTTTGTTTTGTCTGTTTTTAGTTATGTCTGCCGTTTCTGTGTACTGTTCTGTTGGCGCTCAGCGGTTCTGTGGATAGCATTGTGTCAGAGCACTTGTGTCTGCATGTGGGCTGCAGTGCCATCTGTGGGACGACTCAGCTCAAGGGGCACCAGGGACAGTCTGTGTGGTGTAGCACCACAGGGTCAGTCAGTGGAGGTGTATGCTTGGTGTGCTTCCAGTGTTGTCTTCCATTGTGCAGGGTCTGGCTGCCCTCCCGCAGGCTCAGGGTGCCCGATATGATCCTCCCGGTGCCCAGGCCCCTCCAATAGACCTTTCACCCCCCACCTAAATCCCTCCCCGCCACAGGGCCCAACCTCACCCCTCCCCCCCTCCTTCCTCCCCCCTTCCCCACACCCCCCTCACACCTTCCCTCACCCAAACAGAGACCATGGTAAGCTCAAACCCCAAGCCAGACCCAAAGAGTCCTGCAAACCAAAACTAGTTAAAACACCCAGCTTGGTTTAAAAAATTTCCATGTTTCAACGTCAAACTTGGTTTATGATCAGGTCTAAAAAAAATCAAGTGGACAGTCACAGGTAAACTTAGTTTATTAAACAAATTGGTCTCAGGAGGGTTGGAATTCAGGCTCACATGCTCTGTGCTGTGTGGTCTTGCAAAAAACTTTCTCTTCCTGCTGATACTGGCTGCCCGCTTCAGTCATGCCCTTCGCTGCGGCTGCTCTGGAGCACGATGGAAAACAGGCTCAGGCACATCTCAGCAGAGCTGGGCAAGCAGCTCAAGCTGTTAAGCAGCCCCTCTCAAGCGTCTTGTGGGCCTCCACCACGTCAGCACAGCACAAGGCCTTCACTTGGAGTTCCTTCCTGGTTCAAGGTGGGCAGGGGGAGCCTTGAGGCAGTCAGTACAATCCACCATTCCGAGCGAGACATCCTGGTGGCACTTGCACTTCCATCCCAGTCCTGCAGTCAGTGTAGCTCCCAGGCTCCCCCTGGCGTTGCCCGGGCCCAGACCAGTGTTCCACCGCAGCGCGGTGTGAACACATCATGTTCGTACCAGCGTGTCATGAACCTTGCCCGTGGTGCACGTGGCATTTGCACACCCAAGAAAGGAGGAACACGTTACACCGCTCGTCATGAACTGGTGGCTTGTCCCACCAGATGGGAAGCTGGCACCCCCCACCGAAACTGGCCACTGGTGAAAGCCCCCCGGTGGTCATGCCCGCGGTGCTGGGCCTGGTGGGGCTGTGCCAAGCCAGAATTGCGAGCAGATCTGGTGGGCTGTGCCGCGGGGTTTGATCCCCGCGCCCATCTATGAGTCCATGGACAGCCACACCTGACAGTGGCTTGGAGCAGTTGATCCGGTTGCTCTACGGCTAATTGGCTGCTCCCACCTGACTGGAGGCTTGGCAGTTGTGCTTCGCCAAGTCTGGGCTCGCCCGTGGGCTCCTCGGGTCTGATTTGCCCACGCCAAAGTGGCTCGGCATCAGCCTTCTGCACAGTCAGGGCTGCTCACTTAGGTCGGCATGTGCGCCCAGTCTCTGTAGAGTCAAGCTGCTCGTCAGTTCAGCACCTTCCGCATCCAGAAGAGACGCAGCCACTCTGGCCTCACCCATGGCCACCCCCTGCTTCACGAAGTCTGCGCACCTGTGTCACGTGAGCCATCCCTCCTCCCGAGGCTTCTGGTGTCCCACCAGCGCCACCTTGTTTCTCCACCATCTCCACTTGCTTCCATCACGGAAGACCCTCTGAGCTCCGTGCTCATGCTACTTGGAGCATCTCCTGCAGCGTGAGATGCCTGAGCGTGAAGAGCGTGCTCAGCCGCATGTCGCAGTTGACTTTACAGAAGGCGTGCTGGCGGTATTGCTGGATTTCTAACGCAATGCTGTGGCATCATTGGGCGAAACCATTTCCGCATGAAGCGCGAACAGAAGGGGAACTGTGGGATATGGGGAGTGCACAACGGGGGAAGAGCTGGGGCCGAACCCATTTGACAATTCCAATGGGAGTATTTGGTATGAATAATGACAATTCAATGGGCAGCGGGAGTCACAGAAATGTGGGATATAATGGGATCCTTACATTCAAGTGGTAGAGGCTGCGTTTGAACCAGGATAGGAGATTACTAAGGATGCTGGCTATTTAAATGAGGCAGTTAAGAGGAAATCAACAGTATCAAAAAGAGGCACCAAAAAACAAGTAGAACTTAATCAGAGAGGCATTTATGATCACAGACCAGCTAAAAAACTAAAATGGACCCAAAACTAATATAACTTTCGGTTCCACTTTACAGTAGTTTTGCATAGTCATCCTGATTCTAGGTTCTTTTCTGATACCTAGAAATGGGCTACTGAACTCTATTGCATCATTTCCACAAGATTTACTTTAGTAAAACAGGTAAAACCTTTCCTTCTAGAGCAAAGTTCACACCTGAAATTTGCTCACCTGAGTGAGTACTGAATGTGTGTCAAGCTGCAGCAGGCATTTTGGCTTATTTGACACAGAATGACTTAAAAACTTAAAATTATTTAAGATTAACCTTTCAAACACATTTCAGTTGTTTATTTCCTAATACACAGAAAAAAACCCAGCATAGTTTTGATCTCACATAAGTGATGCACTGTACAATTTAGCCATAGCAGATTATTCTCCAAACATTTAAAGTGTCATTTGTCATATTTAATATTGTAATATACCATAAAAATTTAAATAAAGAAACACGTGATACAAGTTGGCTTATCTTAAGTCTCCAGAGCCCTGGCAGCCCAGCTACAATAACACCAGTTTGTATGTGAATGCCACTCTTTGTCTCAGCATTAGTGTTTACCTTCTCCTATGCATTCATGGAAATACTTTACTTCAAAGAAAAAATAATGAGGAGTACTTGTGGCACCTTAGAGACTAACAAATTTATTTGGGCATCAGCTTTCTTGGACTAAAACCCACTTCATCAGATGCATGGAGTGGAAAATAAAGTAGGAAGATGTATATACACACAGAGAACATGAAAAAATGAGGGTTGCCATACCAACTATAACGACACTAATCAATTAAGGTGGCCTAATATCAGCAGGAGGAAAAAAAACGTTTGTAGTGATGATCAGGATGGTCCATTTCCAACAGTTGACAAGAAGGTGTAAGTAACAGTCAGGGGAAAAAATTAGCATGGGGAAATAGTTTTACTTTGTGTAATGACCCATCCACTCCCAGTCTTTATTCAAGCCTAATTTAATGGTGTCCAGTTTGCAAATTAATTCCAATTCAGCAGTTTCTCGTTACTTGCACAGTGGATCAGCACGCAAGTGCTTTCAGTTAGGTACATTAACCTCAGCTCACCTGTGCTGACATTTTGAGTGCCACCCGCAAACACAAACTGATAGCAAATTAAGCTTTGAGGTCATGGGCATGCTAGAATAAGTGTCACTCATTCATTGGTTCAACATTTCAGGACATGGAAGTAAAACAAAGTACATAAAGGGGATTTGTGTTTCCTTTACCAATAGCTTCTGAAAAGAATCTTTTTCCAGCATGTGCTTCTATGGAGGACAATAATGCTGATAAGGGATTTACTTTACCTCTTTTAAAACTAAGCATACCTATATTTCACCTCACTTTACTGTATCAGCTGAGATTAAATCATTGGTGATCGTACTAGGCCATACAATAAACTGGGAGATTTCTTGCGTAACTACTCACTTAATGTAACTGTTGTTATTACCAATTTCACAACACTGTTTCAGTATTTTAAATTCAACAAACCTGCACAACAAAAAAGAACAGTAATCTCTTGCTTTATTTGTCTCAAAAAAGGAAGGAATTAAATGTTGTACTTTCCTAGACATCTCCAAGGACACGGGAAAATTGCGGAGAAAAATGTAGTGAAGACTGTCTGGCATTTTACTATTTCTATAGATGAAGGGGTTAGGGTAAGGGAGTAAACTACATTTCATATTGTGTTGCTAATTTTCCAATTCAATTGTTATAGCAATCCTTTTTCTTCACTAATTACCACAGAGTTGCAGAGACAATAAATTGCCACTAAATCGGTTAAATACGGCAATAATATTTTTATTCAAAATGTGACCAATTCTTCACCTTACTAGCTTCATCTCAAGCTTCACAGAAGGAGCCATTTTTAGAATTCTTATGGAAATGAGAATTATTTCTAACTCAACTGTGACAGGGGACCCTGCCCAGCTAATCTGCCCCGTCTTAATCCCTGCTCTTTTCACCCAAAATCAGGCAAGGTTGAAAACCATTCCTTTTCTCCATCTTAAATCAGAAAATACAACAAAATCAGCCTCAACCCTTGAGATTATATTTTATTACCCCCTGATCTGAACCAAATAGCATTAGGTTCTGAAGAATGGAGTTCTTCCTGAATTCTATCCTGCACCTATCAGGAACCAATTACGGTTTGACTTAGGGAAAAAGCAGCCCTCCAATTTTTCTGCCTGCTTTGAGAGGCGACGGAGATTTCCCCAGCCTTGTTATTTAGGCCCTGGTTCAAGAAAGCATCCCTGACTAAGGACAGCACTTGTATGTTTGAATCCCACATGTCTAAAGTTAAATGGTACCCTCGATAGGGATAGATATTTACATATGTGCAAGACTTTTTCTGAATCAAGAACTTAAGTCACCGGATGACTAGAATCAACAAAAAAAGCGTAAGTGAGTCACTGTTATATATTGGTATTGTAGTAGCGTCAAGACAACATCAATCAGAATTGTGGCCTCATCATGCACTGTACAAACAAATGGTTTTACAAACATGTTTACAAAACTGAGAAACAACAAGGAAGCAGGTGCAGACAAACATAAAAGATCCTTGAGCCTTCCTGTGCCAATGTCTATGCACAAACATCTTCAAAAGGAAACATTTCATTAGTGAAGGTTCAAAATATTTCTTGAGGAAGATGCTGCCCTATTGGCAAGATTGCTTTTTGAGATGCTGGAATGTGATCAACAGTGCTACATTTCTAAGATACATCCTCCTCTTCACCCAGCAGCATGGAAGGTCATTTAAATTAGATTCTCTTTGCTAGGAGATTTATTAGCATTTATCTATATCTATTTATATGCACTTCTGTGGGACTATTTAAATAGACTCATGTAGGCTCAGCAGTTAACTAGGGAAGGGCAGGAAATGTTTAGTGTTTGCTAAATAAACAGATAAAAACAGAAACATTTTCTGTGTCACTGGGCTAACAAGGTAGCAGTATGTCATAACACCTTCAGAAAGTGGCAAGAATTGTGGACGGTTCACAAAATTACTGAATCTAATTTTCTAGTATCCCTGTCTATTCCTATTTGTCATCTTGGTTTGTCAACCTATGCCACCCACTTCTACTTTAAGGAAATCAAGTACACTTAATAAAGTATACTTGGAGAATAAGCTTCAGCCATATCATTTCAATAATGTCTAACTGAAATATTTCATGTTACGAGACAGTGATTTTTTTCCCTGACAAATTTTATTGTGGAGTTGACATGATGCTCCCTGCAGTATACAGTAGAATGGGAGGGATTTACAATCTCTAATTCCAAATACATATGTAATACTGTAAGCAATGTGTCCTTGGGGGACATGAGGGAGCAAGTGTGACTATGAAATGGCAGGTGAACTGCATGATGTTATACGATTTTAAATTATGTTACCTCTCTGCAAAGCAGCTTCATGAGATGATCAGTTTATTTAAAATGCATTAACCTACATAATCTTTACTCTTCAAGCAAATGTCAAATTACAGTACTTAGCTTTATAAAATGAATCACGAGCACTCTAAAATTAAAGTCTTATGAGGAGCTGTTTGCAGTTATTGAAAATGCAATGAAAGTCATAACTAAAAGTCACAAAATTAAATATTAAATTTTGGTTTCTACTGCTCATTATTTCAGAAGTATTTTTCTTTTTGCCTCAAATTTTTATAAAATTGGACTCCCTTTCTCAGGCTCTCTCTGCCTGTTCCTAAATGACAAGCATGATACGGACTAATCTCCACTGGCAGAAGATGAAATTTACTTTAATTGGAACTGAAAAATTGTTTAAAGGGTGGCAGGAGGAAACTGTTCCTATTTCCTGCTATAGTTCCCTCATCATCTAATTACACCCATGAAGAGGGATAATGGGAATGCTGTGTGTTATTCAGTCTAATGTGGTTAATTACAAGATTCTCTGTGTGCATGCAAATACACCAGAGCCTCAGAACTGACATAGCACCCACACAGTATCATTTACTAGCTATGTGCTTTGAGATCACGCACAGCACATCCACTATGCATGTGGATGACATGTTCATTTCCACATTGCAAAATGGTTTCCTAGTTCACAAAGTGGATAGCAAATCTAAAATAGATCAAAACTCTACTCTCAGCTACTAGTTTTTATAGCTTCTGTAGATATCTCCATACTTTAAATCAGATTCTCAGATTATTAGACTGGAAACTGCATCACTTTCGTTTAAGTCTAACTCCCTTTCCTTTATGGAGATATATACAGTTTAGGAGGATGCCTTTTTAATATCTTTTTTTTTCTACATAATATGAGCTCTATATTCCAGTAGATATTAATTTTTAAAAGGCTTGTGCTCAAAAGCATCTGAAACACTAAAATGGCGTAAATTATTTTGACTTAAACATGGTAAACTATACATATTGTATAATACAGTTGGTCATATACTGTGCGGGGGCGGGGGAAATCTGCCTGTTTTTTTATGAGGATACAGAAAGTCATTAACTATTGACTATCACGAGGTGGGCAAACTTTTTGGCCTGAGGGCCACATCTGGGAATAGAAATTGTATGGTGGGCCATGAATGCTCATGAAATTGGGGCTGGGTGCAGGAAGGGGTGAGGGCTCTGGTTGGGAGTGCAGGCTCCGGGGTTGGGCCAGCAATGAGGAGTTCAGGGTGCGGGAGGGGGCTCTGGGCCGGGGCGGGGAAGTGGAGTATGGGAACAGGTGCCGGCTCCAGCTGGGGGTGCGGGCTCTGGAGATGAGGGATTTGGGGTGCAGGAAGGTGCTCTGGGCTGGGATCGAGGGGTTTGGAGGGCGGGAGGGGATTTGGAGAGGGATCAAGGCTAGGGCAGGGGTGTGGAAAGGAGTGAAGGTTCCAGCTGGGTGTGTGGGCTCTGGGTGGGGTTGGGGATGAGATGTTTGGGGTGCAGACGGGTGCTCCAGGCTGAGATTGAGGTGTTTGGAGAGCAGGAAGGGGATCAGGGCTGGGGCAGGGGGTTGGGGCATGGGGACAGGCTCAGGGGGGCACACTCTGGGTGGTGCTTACCTCAAGTGGCTCCTGGAAGCAGCGACATGTCCCTCCCCAGCTCCTACACAGAAGCATGGCCAGACGGCACTCTGCACGCTGCCCTGTCCACAGGCACAGCCCCTGCAGCTCCCATTGGCTGCGGTTCCTGGCCAATGGGAGCTGCGGGGTGGCGCTTGGGACAGGGTCAGCATGCAGAGCAGAGGCCCCTGGCTGCCCCCTATGCGTAGGGGCCGGAGAGGGGCCATGCCGCTGCTTCTGGGAGCCGCATGGAGCGCCCCCCAACCATGCTCCCTGGCTGGAGCGCCAGAGCGGGGCAAGCCCCAGACCCCGCTCCCCAGTGGGACCTCGAGGGCCAGATTAAAATGGCTGGCGGGCCAGATCCGGCTCATGGGCCATAGTTTGCCCACCCCGGACTATCATTTGCCTAGTTAAGGCCTCACCTGGCACAATGATCCATCTAGTGCAGCGGTTCTCAAACTGTGGGGTCACCAGGGCTGGCATTAGACTTACTAGGGCACAGGGCCGAAGCTGAAGCCCTCAGGGCTCAGGTTACAGGTCCTCTGCCTGAGGCTGAAGCCCTTGGGATTTGGTTTTGCCTCTTCGCCCTCCCCCCCCCCCCGCACACACACACACAGGGCAGCAGGGCTAGGGCGGGCTCAGGCTTCGGTCCCCCTTTTTGTCGTCAGAAGGGGGTCATGATGCAATGAAGTTTGAGAACCCCTGATCTAGTGCTTTCATTTTAGGATTATTCATTATATAGAGGGTCATATTGTAAAAGTATATGCAATATTTTACAAAACATGTATAAAGGCAAGATCCCCGCCTCAAGGATCTTCCAGACAATGTGTCACAAGAAACAACAGGTCAAAGTAACGAAGTACAAAGACAAAACAGGGAAGCGACTGACACACAGTTGTAAAATCTGGATTTACTGGTGACCACATAATTATTTCCTATTCCTACTCAATATAGGGGAGAACGGGTGGCATGCAGACACCCAAACCAGACAGTCTGCATCTGCTTAAATTTTTAATGCTGCCAATAGAAGGTAGAATTCCTGAAAAGGGTTGGGTCAGAAGGAGAGCAGGATTACATGGTGTCAGGAGAGTGGGAGGGTAATCCAAGCACACAGGCATAATGAATAAAGGCACAGAGCAAAGAATGGGGGAAGGAGATAGATAGCTTGAATCCAACTTCAAATGCAAAGACAAGATTTCCATTGACTTCTGTGACTTGGTTGGGGCCCAAAATCAGTAGCTGAGAACCAATGCTGAACAACATGGGCAACTGTCTGATGAGATGAGAGCAGAGAAGCAAGTGAGGTAGTGCAGATCCTTAAAGGAAAGACAAGGAGCTTGAACTCTATATGGAAGAACAGTGATTGACAATGAAAGGACTTAACAAAGGAGGGGGATAATATGGTTGCAACAGCAAATGAGGTTAGTGTGGCATTTTGGACAGACCTAAAATGGAAGAAGTTGTGTGTAGAGCAGAGGAGGAGGAGCAGGATACAGTAGTTGAGAAATGAAGTGACCAAAGCAAGGACTAGTGTTTTAGTAGTAGGTGTGAAAAAGAAAAAAACAACATTTTAGATGAATTACGGTGGATAAATCGACATGACAGAGCAAGTCTGCCTTGAGAAAAGCTGCAAGAACAAGTAGTCACTGACCACGTAAGAGCTAATGGACAGATATCATTATAAAAAACACGAGTTAAAAAAACCAAAACAGTATTTGGGAGAGGGAGGATTTTTTTTGCCTGACAGCTTAAAACCTTTTGTTAACACCTACTCAGACTCCAAAAACTAATTAACATATTAGATAAGTCACCATTAAAAGGTTTTTTTTAAATTGCCCCTTAAAAGGTGTTAGAGCCCACAACAAACAAGCTCAGAGACACACCATCCCCCCAAGAGGTCCTTCAAGAAAAACTAGGAAGATGACACTTGATATTGTTGATAACAATAAGAGAGAAAGAAAAGGAAAAAGTAAGAAAAATAGAAGGAAACTTATAGCTGATGAGAATTCTGACTTTTTCAATGGGAAAAGACATCCTGAAAATTTGCAAAAAATAAACACCTTTCAGCCCTTCCTCACCCCCCCCCCACCACCACCAATTCCAAATACATGCCCAGTTTGTTTGTTTTTTTATTGTGTTAAAACCTTTGCAAGTTGCCTTTAATATAAACTTACCGTCATTTAAAAAAAATGAAATCAGACTTTAATAATACCTGGTTCACTTCATTGTGTGTGTACATGTGAATGTCACACAGAGTTTTATCACAGTAACAGCTGGAAATCTCTCTGCCATTGTTCTCACAAGGGAACTCTTGCTCATCAAGAGCAAAAGGGTATGTGGCTCTGATGGCCTCTACAATAGAAGTAAATGTAGATGTATCAAATGCATATAGCCAGCGGGCATCTTTAATGAGTAAAATGTAGAAAGGTTGATGCCTTCAGAAGCAGCTCTTGTGAGGCATCTTTCAATGAAGATTTTCTGTGTAACAAAGAATACAAAACATTTTTTGCACTTCTAGGCAACCATCTATCTGCAAACTAAAGTATATTTTTGCATTTAAAAAAAATCAGTTTTCTGATAACATTAACAGGGGGCTGAGTGCCTGAAATCCCCACTAGCAATATACTGCCACTTAACAGCTTATCTACAAAGCCTGGTAATGCGCTCTATGGCAGGGGGTAAGGGTGCGTGGTGATTTCTAGAGCACACTATCTTACTGCATATTAATTAGTCCATGTAGTCCCTGCTGGTGTGTACTAGAAGCTCCCTAGTGCCCTTTCATGTTTTCCTGTTTAAAATGCACCAGGAAACTTCTAGTATACACCGGCAGGGTCTACACAGACCAATTCATGTGCAACAAGTTAGTGCACTTAGAAATCACACTCCCGTAGTATGCACTGCCATACAGAGCAATATTGTCTTAGGGCTTGTCTACACTGTCACAATAGGCCAGTATGACAGACGTGACCTGTGGACAAATTCAACACACCCTCCACAAAAAAAAAAAAAATCTATGCAAAAGATTGCCTGGCACTATTTCCCGTTAATCACACCAATATCCAGAGATGATATACATGTTGCCTATTGTGAAAAGTAGAAGGTAATCTCTGTAGTTTTGCAAAGTCTATTGATTTTGTTAGAGCTGAGAATAAAGTGTTATTTCTTTTGTTCAATAAAACTGAAGTCAATGAGCCTGATTTACTCTTACTTATACCAGTTTTACACTAGTTCAATGCTACTGATTTCCACAGAGCGACTGCTAATTTATACTAGTTTAAGTGAGAGGAGACTCTGAACCTCTAATTTAGGAAAAATTTTGACTATGAATAACCTCTGAAGTGTATTTGAAAATGAAGTTTTTCCACTGTAATTAGCAAGTCTACTTCCAGAAGCAGACATCTTGGTTAACACAAAAAAAGCCAGGCAATTCTGACACTGATTTCAGCAGTCTACAATCTACTGACAATCAGTAAAACAACAGTGTGTAATATATAAAAGCAAACTTCACGTTCTTGTGATGATCATTTTATTGGAATTAAAAGAGAGGTGTGGCTTGATATGTCGCTTCTCTCATTTGACTCCCACCTTACTCTCATAACAAACAAGATTTTAGTTAGTTGGCTCATTTACATTAAGTTTTTAAAGATATTATTTCCTAATACAGTTCAGAGTATTTAAAAATACATCTCTATATAGAAGCTTTACTTCCTTCAAGTCAGGTGCCTGAGGCCATGTCTACACTAGTGAGCTTACAGCCACACCGCTGTGCCACTAAGATCGCTCGTGTAGTCACTCTGTGACAGATCTCTCCTGTTGGCATAATTAAATCACCTTCATGAGCAGCAGTGGTTATGTCTGTGGAAGAAGCACTGTCCACACTAGCACTTCTGTCAGTGTAACTTATGTTGCTCAGTGGTGTGTTTTTCATACCCCAAGTGACAAATTATACTGACAAAAGTGGTCAGTAGACATGCCCTGAATATTAAGAACCTAATCTCACTTTGACTACCTGTGGCATTGAAATTATCTTCCAAGTAACACTGAAGATTGTAGTCAGTGTTTATTTGTAATTGTATAAGCTACTAAATGGATTTATTTTAAGTGTGTAAGTTTGATTTAAAAAAAAACAAAGAAATGTGAAAAAAGTAACCCTAGTTTTCATGATTTATTGTACTAGAAAATCCTGGCATTTTACAGCCATCATTGTCTCTGACAGAGGGTAAACCAAGCAGAAGGGAAAACGAAAGTACTCCTAATTGGCACTTCACTGAACACAGGGTTGATTTCAGTAACGCCAATGGTCTACTCTTGCAGTGTCTGCAACCGTGACATTGTCCTGAAGTTCCAAATCAGTATTTGTAGGGGACAATAAACAATGGAGAACCTGGAATAGATTTTTAAAATGTTTCCACATCAAAACAACTTTACAACTTGCTTCATTAATAAATGTTATGGTTCAAAGAATACGTCATAACAAATATACTTAATTTCATCCCCTTTTCTCACTGGGACCTGTTCCCAGTTATTTTCTTAAATGTATTTGTTATTTGACATTATTTGCTTAATAAAGATACTTAGTCTATAGCTCATTCATGAGCAGTTAATTCTTGCTTGTGGTCACAAAGAAAATTGGGGAAAAACATTCTCTTTTAAGGCCCTTTTATGCTTGCTAACTCTTCTTCAGAGAAACACAAAAGCATGCAGCATGTTTGTTTGTTTTTAAATGGCATAATATATACCCAGATTCGTTTTCAATAATCTTATAGTGGTGAAAATGAAAGTGAAAATAAAAAACAAGATTTTCCTCCCCCATCAAAGGTATCAAGTCTTCTACTGGTGGTGCACAAACTTTAGCTAGCTTTTGCCATGCAAGTTTTGCTGAAGATAAAGGCAACAGCCAATGTGCAGAAATTCTGGAAAGAGCGGTGAGAAAGATTTTTGAAGCTATAATTATCATTTAATAGGTTAATGTCCCACAAATAGGCACAGCAGTGGTCTACAGGATGTTATATGCCTTGACATTTTATCAGTGTAAATAGAGCTCACTATCTTCAAAACCCTTTGGGGCGAAACATTCATGGCGATTTTCTGAAACTAACTGCAACTGTAAAATACATTTGTAATTAGCGTAAGGAATCCTGATGCTTGGCGCCTTGATTTTAAACAGCATGGCTCCTCCAGAGTTTATAGCAAGTTTTAAAATATGAAATTAGAATTTTAGAATCTAATTAGAGAGATTGTTTTGAACTGTGGAATACTTTTCATTCAAAACAGGGAAAACCCTATAAAGAACTTTATACTCTGGAAAAAAAATCCTTGAAAACAGAAAATACTGTTTTCCTCAAGATAAATTATGGAAGATTGAGCAAGACAAATATTTGTCAGCTCAAGGAATAGTCCCTATAACATCTATGATGTTAACACTGCGAGAGATGGGCTCTTTGAGGGAGAGAAAGGAAGAAGATTCCCTTCCCACTAAAAAAATCAAATTTTTCTTCCCCAAAGCCCCATTTATGCCACTTCCAATGTTACCTGAGATACACACTCCTACAATAACGATAGATCGTGCTTCTTTCCACTGAGTGGGAGTTGGCAATGGCTGAGATCTGGCAGTAGTCCCCTCTTTGCAACTATCAACACTTCACACCGAGGACTGGCCTTCTGCCTTGGCAGGACCTTGGGCTGGGATGTGTTGGGACATAGATATAAGCACAGATTCCAGCTTCCAGTCATGCTTTTGGAACCAGCTGCTTATTGGCCAGCCTGACATTGTGAGTATGGGTATGTATGGTAATGTATTATAAACCTAAGTGCCTATTGTCTGGCTATACGCCAAGAAGGATATGAGACACCGAATATGGTTTAATCAGGCTGCAACTCTTCAGAGTCCATTGCATTAAATGAATGGTTTACATATGATTGTGTTCTATTCCATGGGGGAGGGCTGCCACAGATCCTCCAGGAATCGAAAACAGTGGGTGGTGATTAAGCAAATACCCCCAGAGAGGACCACCTCCTGGAAAGGCTTGCATACACTAGTTTAGACTGGGTTCTCAGAGACCAGGAGACAAAGAAAGGACTTTTGGATAAACAGCCTGAGTTTAAAATGACTCAGGGCTCTTCTTCCCGATCCAGTAGATGGGCAGGACTTTCTGTCCAAGGAGCCAGGGCCAGCCTTACGGATGGGTGACCACCTAGGGCACCATGGTCAGAGGGATGCCGTGGTCAAGAGGCAAGGAGGGGGGCAGGTTTGAGGTGCAAGGCCACAGAACGGAGCTCAAGGCAATGGGTGGGGGAGACAGTGAGGATGCAGCGGGATCCAGGAACGCTAAAATACAAGTTCACCGGGATGGCATTTTCCCCAAGGCCGGCCTGGCAAGGAGAGCTCTAATCGATGCAGAGGGGTTGGAAAGACTAGTCTATTAGGGCTCCATAAGACTGACGAGTGACCTCTTGTTATATTTTAGTATGTGCACAGGAACATTTATTGATTTTTAGATTCTCTCTGTAATGCTTTTACCCCAAAAATAAATGTGCCTGATTAAAAAGCTGTATGCTCGCAATACATTGTTCATATTTTCTCTGAGAGAAAGCAAAGCACAGACTGGCTTGCTAGGGATATCACAGTGTATAGCAGGAAACTGTGTCACCTTAAAACCCCTCACCAGGAAGGAGTGAGACTTAGGATTTGTCTACACTGGCACTTTAAAGCGCTGCAACTTTCTCACTCATGGGGTGTGAAAAAACACCCCCTTGAGCACAGCATGTTTCAGTGCTGTAAAGTGCCAGTGTACCAGTACTGGGAGCCACACTGGTAGCTACACCCCTGGTGGGGATGGTGTTTTTAGAGCGCTGGGAGAGCTCTCCCAGTGCTCTGCCATGACCACACAAACCACATTAAAGCACTGCCATGGTAGCATTTTAGCATTGCCAGTGTAGACTAGCCCATAGTTCTCTGCCCAGGAGAAGTGATGGCTGGGAACTTTTAAGTGGGTGCCCTCAAGGGACTATGGAGGAGGAATGCAGGTGCAGTTACCCTGAAAATGACAGTGACTACC
The DNA here is from genome assembly GCF_016161935.1 of Mauremys reevesii. Classification (NCBI taxonomy): domain Eukaryota; kingdom Metazoa; phylum Chordata; order Testudines; family Geoemydidae; genus Mauremys; species Mauremys reevesii. The sequence continues at coordinate 34,865,592 of NC_052627.1, read as the reverse complement.
AGAAACGTAACGCACTTGGTCTGTGCATTTGTTTCTTTACTTTTTCTCCTTTGTTCCACTTTCCCTCTCTCTTTCCCTGACAGATTTTTTTCCTTTTCTATTTCTCCCAGTGCTTTGCTACAGCAAACAGCAAAACAAGAGTGACCAAAAAAAAAAAAAATCTCTACTCTCTGAAGTACCACTACACACGTTAAAACAATTGGCAGTGTCTGTTCAGGAAAAACCCAAGATTAGAACTGTATGCGTCCCTTCATGAGATCAGCAGTATTGCTGCTTTTTCCCAGGCTTGCTCCTGGATTAATTATGTATTTACATTGGATGATCTGCTGATGGACACAAGCCCTACAGAACATGAATTGTATCTGCACAAGTTTTATAAAAAATAGGGCCTTTCTTCTTTGCATTTCCTTTTTTGTTGCTGTTTGCCAATTGCTACATTTCAATCTTTCTGGAGCAGCTCCATATCTACAAATAAGATTGTGCTGTAGGAATCTGAACACTGGCAATTTTTGTTCCTTCTGTTTCATGTCCATTTAAAACAATTCTTTCATTCAAAACTAGAGAGGGCAGAATTTAGATGACTAGATTTCCAGGACACCAATGTCATGGATTTTTTTCAGCACTACCAACATAACGTGACCAGGCACAGAGCTGAGTGTATATGACTCCAGGACCAAGAGGAATAATTTGGCAATGCTTGCTAGGACACAAATGGTACATACGAAGCACCTTGCCACATTCTTAAGAGTACTATGTGCCTAAGAGCATAATAATTATTTTAGGGAAGGAAACTCCGGCATTGGAATCAGTACTTCCATGTTCTAATCTCAGTTCTGCCATTAACTTACTGTGCTGCCATAGGCAAGTTATTTACCTATTCTGTACTGTAAAATGGGGAAGTACCTGCTTCACTAGTTTTATTTTTGCAAAACAGAGTCTGATGAAATGTGTAGTATAAAGTTAAGAAAACAAGTGTCTTTGTGAATTATGGTGAGGAAAACATTAAGGTGTTGCAATGTACTATAAGCATTCTAACATGGTTACTATGTGCCTGTAAAACCTCAGTGACACTTCTTAAACTCAGCTGAGGAATTGCTTTTTCGGGTGTGTGTATGCATCAAAAAGGACAAAAAGTAGGGATTCCAGGGTGGGAGAAGATGATCGGGGTGCAGACTGGGTGTGCAGGCATCTGAGTCAGAAATCAGACTCTCTAATGTTAGCAGCACCATGAGTTTGATCTCTGGATTTTTGTATATTTCCATAAACTTCCTCCAAGGGTCGGGATCAGCAATGATGATGATTCCTTGCTATTTCTGTAAAATCCGGGACTGTCAGCAACCCTTGGTAACACCAGGCCCACATTTAACAAGGATTATTCTGTCATTAATGATTAAAATATTCCTATCTTAAAAATAAAAAGATGAAGATAAACGTAAATGTCAGAATAAAACCATAGATAGTAATTCTGGATCTGTGCATGAACGTTTGTTTTTTCAGCCACTTCAGGCTTCTCCACTCCACATTCTCCAGTTAAGACCAGAGCATCTCTCATCCTCCACTGCAGAAAGGGTATAGTGTTGTGTCACATTATTTAGAAATAAAACTTTTGAGGATGAGGTTGTGACAATTTGGGGATCTTATAAAATTGCTGTATCACAGAATGTCTCTGTGTATGTGGAGTCAGCCATATGCTGTCAAGCATCTCCCAGACCAGGGACAATGGAGCATTGTTAAACTTTGATGGCTGCCATTCAAATCAGAGCATCTTGGAATGGTGGGATGGCCACATCCTAAGCAAAACCAGTTTTCTACAACTTCCCTGATAGGGGCTAGGGATTGGAGAGCTGGAAATCCCCCAACACAAAGAAATCAGGTGTTAACACCCGGTCTTAAAAATCACAGAGCCTGAAAGACTTGGGGAGAACTCTAAGGGACTCTCAGAGATAAAGGAAGCTTGGACACAGGGAAAAACACAAGGGCCTTCTTTTGTAGCCGAGGGGGCCTGTTTAACTGTGGTATCAGCCAAAGAAAAAAAGAAACAGACTGCACGATACAGAGAAGATGTCCTGTGACGGGGGAGATGCTGAACTCCTAACTTAGAAGACTAACCTAAGCCCAAAGAACACCCATAAGTGGTGAAGAAATGAAGGCAGGGAAATGCATACTGATCTTATATTTTGTCCAGATCTGCACGTTTTTGTGCTACCTAGAGGAAAGAGATAGGGTTCCCCAAAACCATACAAAGTGTGGTGTCTGTTTTCAATTACCACATGCCACTGAATAGGCGAACTGTTAAGCAGAGCACCCACGCGGCTAAAGATCTGGGAAAGGGTGTGCTTAAGCTACTGGGAAATAGTGGGGTCAGCACTGGTCCTGGGGACCTAGGGCAACTGGGCTGCAGGGTCCCATTTCTATGAAGTGTAACCAACCTAGCTTGGTCTCTCAGGCACAGGTTATATAGACCCAAACAGTCTGGTGAGAGTCCAGCGAGAGGAGCTATACCAGGGCTGTGCAACAGAGGGCCAGTCATTTCACTTCACTTTATACAGCTACATGATTTTCACACCAAAGGAAATGGATTGTTTGTAAGGAGTAACAAGCGGGGTAGTTGTAAAGAATACAGGCTGCAGCATCCACTGTCTTGGCATTCTGACTGATTCAAGCAGCTGCTACTAGAAAACGTCAGCTTTGCCAGAATATCAGATGTTGAAGAAACTAGTATCTGAAGCAGTCTCAATTAAGCTAAGAGACACAATCACTTTGTCCTACTGAGGATCTAGGCAGATGCATTTCAATCCATATCTGGAACAGACAGAAGTGCTTGCAGAAGAGATGGACCCAAAAAAAAAAATTAAACCCATGCTGTTTTCTATCTTCACCTCCTTTGGAAGCCATAATCTTTAACCAGCCACAAATGATTCAGTAACCATGTATTATGATATTTCAGTAATGCACGAAAAACAGAAACAGCAGAACCAATCCTGATCAGCTATCCAAATATTTTTGTACGGTATATTCAGCCTAGTTCACTTCACCTGTTAAGTCATTAACAGTAATTAATTTCAAGGCTCTCTATTTGGAGAGAAAGAGAATACTGAACTAGTGAGGAGCGATTAGAAAATTTGATAGAGACTGTGCTATAAATTGAGATGTTTTAGGTTTACTTTTATGTTGGTATTTTGCCACATTGTGACACATCCTTATATCTTCATACAATCTATTAAATTGCCAGCTATTCTTAAAAGGGCCATGGAATTCAGCTTCTTCACTATATAGTAACGAGCAGGTAGCTATAATCAATGCAATATCATTAGGTATCACAGGTGGTAAAAGCAGAGTAGATACAGTATGATGCTCTTCATTCACTCCCTTCTCCTCTCCTCCCTCCAACATACAAATATATACACTCTGGTAATTACTTATTATTTACACAGCTGTACAGTCAGTCAAATGTAAAACCTTAACTCTGAATTCTGGTGTCTAAAAGATACAGAGAAGATATTTTTCGAGTAAAAGTTTGTCTATTGGTAACATTTGTCTTGCTGAGGTCAGAGTTAAAGTTGTGCATCTATGGGCTTGGCTACACTTGAAAGTTGCAGCACTGGGAGTTACAGCGCTGGTCATGCAGCTGTGCAGGAACAGCGCTGGTGTGTGGCCACACTCACAGCTACCAGCGCTGGTGTGTGGCCACATTTGCAGCATTTGCAGCGCTGTTGGGAGTGCTGCATTATGGGCAGCTATCCCAGCATTCAAGTGGCAACAACGTGCTTTTCAAAAGAGGAGGGTGGTGTACTGTGACAGGGAGCGGGGAAGATAGAGAGAGTGGATTTTTGGAGCCAACACTGTGTGTTAGCTTCCTGGATTGAAAAAATCACAAAATGTTCACGAACCCTTAGTCTTAATTGCAAACAGCCTGCATCCAACGCTGTTTCTCTGTCAAGCAAACATTCACTCCCTGCCTCTCATTTGATCGTTCACAGCCAGGTACTGATAGCTCCTGTTTGCTGTGATCAGTGTTTGTTTTTTTAGATAAGCAGTTCAACGGAGCTCCGATCGGAGTTCACAACAAAACAAAGAGAGGCTGCATAACAAAACAAAGAGAGTAATTTAGTTAAAAGCATTCTGGGATATCTCCTTATTCCCTGGAGGCCAATAAAAGCGCTGGTGTGTGTCCACACTTGATGAGCAGCGCTGGATCACCAGCGCTGCAATCGCTACACCCCAACCTGACCAGATGTACAGCCAGCGCTGCAGCCAGGGAGTTGCAGCGCTGGATGTCCCTTGCAGGTGTGGACGGTTACTAATTGCAGCGCTGGAAAGCCTCTACCAGCGCTGCAACTTTCAAGTGTAGCCAAGCCCTGAGTGATTTTAGGGAAACAGGTGTACACACCATAGGTGGTTGTATGCTTTAAGTGAACGGAAATTGGTTGGACTGTGACAGATCCATCAGCTTCTCTTGGGGCTTGATTAGGGTGACCAGGTGTCCCGATTTTATAGGGACAGTCCCGATTTTTGGGTCTTTTTCTTATATAGGTTCCTATTACCCCCCACCCCCGTCCTGATTTTTCACACTTGCTGTCTGGTCACCCTAGGGCTCGTCTACCCAGGAAAATTATCCAACATAAGCTACGGTGTGAACTTAAACTGATATAGTTTTGCTGTGTAGATAGGCTTTCCCCAGTATAAAGGGGCTTTTTTGGTTTAACTTATGTCACCTGGGAAGACGTTTAAGCTAAAGTGAAAAGCAGTCATCTTTACACTAGAATAAATCATAGAATCATAGAATTCAAGATCAGAAGGGACCATTATGATCATCTAGTCTGACCTCCTGCAAGATGCAGGCCACATAAGCCGCTCCACCCACTCCTTTAGCAAGCGACCCCTGCCCCATGCTTCGGAGGAAGGCGAAAAACCTCCAGGGCCACTGCCAATCTTCCCTGGAGGAAAATTCCTTCCCGACCCCAAATATGGCGGTCAGCTGAACCCCGAGCATGCGGGCAAAATGTTGATATGGGAAGTTATACTGGTATCATAGTTAACACTTTCCCATGCAGACAAGCCCTGATGATAAGCTATGCTATGGAAAATAAGGGGAATAATTTTTCTTTGGGTTAATTTTTAGGTTTCAAAAGTGGAGTAGTGTCTGAGATTTGATCCAATACTGAAGTGACTGAAATTTGTTAAGACTGTGGTTATTTAACGATTGTGAGGAAAAAATACTCCAAACACACCACATATTCACGACTAAAGTTTGGAATTTTTTCCTGGATGTTAGTAAGTATTTTATCCACCAAAGTGTTCTGGACATTTACCTGTCTCCTCAACAATAACTGTTGTACAGCAGGAGTATAAATTCAGTTATTGAAGTGTGAAAGAGAAGTTTTAATCCTGCTTCAAATAAAAAGTTAATTCAAATTTAAACTATGGAGTAACTACTGATGCCTCACTAATAGGAATAAATTATGCATTGCTTGGAGCTTCCTAGTAAGCAATGCTGCTTAATTTACACATTGTAGCTCTATATTAGTCAATACCTGTTTCACATTAAAAAAAGCAGAGAAAGAGCTTGCTTTGCTTGGTTCCCAGCTGGAACAGAACATGTCAGTGTGTGCTACCTTTCAAGGTAATTTGTAATTTTATTGGCTTTTACCATGATGTTTGCATGAATGCTTTTAACAACTTGCCTTAGCATTGATCAGTTTAGCAATTCTTGATTCTGTCAAAGTTCTAACCTCATGTGGCTCTGGTAGCCTGTTGATATCAGTTATTTTTATGCTAGGAATGAAATTAAATTGAGCAATGGGGGGAAAAACAGGTGGAACATCAGGAAACAATTAGAAAATAGGATCTATTAGCCCATGGAATAATCTCCCAAAGGAACCGCTAGAAGCCTCAGCAAAAGCCATTTGAGACTAGAATGCCTAAAATAGCAAAGAATAATCCTTTGCTGGTAACAGGAGAGGGCTTTTCCATCTCCAGTTTGTGTGATTCTATAAGCAGAAGAGATTTTTGAATGCCACTTTGGGTTTCGAGTTTTATACACACACAAATTAGTGTTTGTACTGCTGCAAGAAAATACACTTAAGCTATCTAAACTAAAGAACAAGGAAATCATGAGTTAAAAGGCAACATTTCCACATCATCATGGTACTCAATCAAACCAAGGCACTAATATTATTTCTACCACACGCCGGCTACGTCTGGTCCTTGAGCTAGGAGTGTGCTTCTCCGTGCTCACGTACATATACTCACGCTAGCTCTCATCAAGAGTAGGATAGCTGAAGTGGTGGCAGAGGTGGCTTAGCTTAGCCATGCTGAGTACAAACCTGCTTGAACCCCATGAGTATGTATTTGGCACAAGAAACCTGTGCCTCTGCTGCCACTATCCTGGCTACACTACTATTTATGCTCCCGCTAGCTCAGTGAAGCTAGCACGTGTATGTGTAAGCAAGCAGAGGCATCACACCCCTACCTCGTGGCACAAATGTACATCATCACCCTCCATACATACATACAAAGAACTTATCATCACATGCCAGTGCACAAGCTCACCACCAGTCTTTCAGTCCTACGTTCTTTAATGACAATTATTTTAAGCTTACAGGGTATGATTCTCCTCTCACTTCCAGCAGTTTAAGTCAGATTTAATTCCACTGAAGTAAAGGAGTTACTAAGTGAGAGGCAAATCAGATCCACATCTCTTTATTCACATCTCTACAGACACCGTTTCACATGCATATTCATAATATGATCCACGAATGAGTAACAAATGGCCACATCAGAGTTAAGATAGCTGTGGTGTAAGTTACATTGTCTTTGATACGGCCACTGACAAGGACAGTATTTATTTTTTTGTACTGCAGTAGCACCCAGATTCCCCAGAGAAGGAGCAGAGCTCTGCTATGTTCTGAACCGAAAGCAGGTTTATTTGAGAAAGATAATAGTATGTTGGGATGGTTGGGTATCAAGATGATAGTAGATGGTCTTTTATTGGGTGTGAATTTTGCCTTAACTTAGAATTTCCTTGCTTTAAGTATTCATATTGCTGTAAAGGATATATGCTTAAGTCACCTTAATCTAAGGGTTTTTTTTTAAATGTATGTAAATATGGGAGCTAGAGAATCAGGGCTGGAGTCTTGTACAGTAGACTAGCATGAAGGACTGGCCAGAGAATGGCACTACACAGCTGATCAAACAGTCATTCCTCTTTCATTTAAAACTTTACAATAAGTTTCCTCCATCTAATGCTCAGATCTCTTCAAATGAAGCTGCTGGAGTCTGGCATTCCAGAAAGCTTTGAGTGCTGGATAGAGCCTCAGTTAAAGCTATCTCCACTAGGACTGAAGAGATTTAGATAGGGCAAATATAATCGTTTTATCAGCTTCCAGTTCCCTAAACCTGCTCTACTCTTAAGATCCCTCTGGGGTAAGGACTAGGGAGACATCTTGGAACACTTTACCAAGCATTGAGGCAGATTCTTCTTCACTGGCAATTTTAAAGTCAAGATTGGCTTTTATTTATTTATTTATTTATTAAGGTATATGCTCTAGGAATTATTTTGGGAAAGTTATACTGGTCCTGGGAATGAGAGGACCTGACAAACGTAACCCTAAGGTAACAGGTGAAAGGAAAGGGACTACGTGGGAAAAGGCGCAAGGATAGCAGCAGTGAATTGGAGACAGCAGTACATGGCAGCTGTGTATAGCGTCCCTGGATTGGGATCTGGAGTAGTGGGTGGGCTAGGCTCCCCCACCAGGCAATACTCGAGACGCCTAAAACCTGGAAAGTTTAAAAAGCTCAAGAAAAGGGGCTAGATTTAAAATACCCAGAAAAGGTCGAAAGACTCTGGTGAGGGCAGACCGACAATTCTGGCTGGACTTCTACTAAAAGCCTGAGAAAGGGGCTAGACTGAAAGGGCCCAGAGACAGAGCTGAAGACCCCAGTGAGTTTGGTTAATCTCTTTGCTACCCCCTGGAAGGAGTTCATTCAGTTTTGACTGTATGACTTAGCTGGACATCCGAGCCACTGAAGACCTACCTAGCGAGGCTGGCAACCCACAGGGGGCACCAGGAGCAGGGGAAAAAAAGATTTCAGCACCACACCCAGCCAGTAAGAGGCACTCAAGAGGAAAGTGTCCCTTGTCACAGGGAGGCACTTAGGATAAAGGCAAAAGGAGATCTCCTTATGAAAAATGGTTCACAGTGGATCCTCCCATCTTGCTCCCCATTCTGGCCAAAGTAATAGCAACTAAAAATGTGGGCTATAGAGCATGTGGTCAAAGATTCAAAAGGTGGTCTGGTAAATAATGACAGAATAAAACTGAAGTCCTATGGAGGTGTGGGCTTGACCACAGGCAGAAAGGCCATGACTAGGCCCTGCAGAAATCTAACTTGTGTTGGGCACGTAAAAACGGAAGGCCAGTGTACTGGAGGAAGGAAGGCACTGACTGCTGTGAGATGGACCCACAATGAGCTAATTGAGAGATCCAACTTCTTCAATGATAGGAAATAATCTAAAATGACTGGGAAATCTGCAGAGTCTGAGAAAAAGCTGTGCCCATGTAGGGAAAAAAAGTCTCCATTTAGCTAGGTAGCAGTTCCTAGTTGAAACTTTTCTACTCTGAGTACGAATGGCTTCCAAACATAACCATTCTAGATCTGACGCACATCCAAACACCAGGCTGTGAGGTAAAGTGGGTCTGGATCAGGGTGTCTGATTTTGCCATCTTCTTAATTTAGAAGATCCAGGAAGGGACAGATCCTGACAGAAGAACAGGTTGATATTCTCACAAGTTCTGGGAACCAAAATGTCTGCGCCAGGTGGGTGCCATGAAAATTATTCTGGCCCTGCCATAACAGATCTTTCTCAAGACCTGTGGTAGGAAGGGGATGGGCAAAAAGGCATATCTGTGTTGGTCTGTCCATGGTAACAGGAGAGCGTCACCCTGGGAGTCGTGGGTCATAGCTGCTCGGGAGCAGCACTGGGGTAGTTTCCTGTTCGTTTGCGACGTAGCATGATCCTATTGGGGTGTTCCCCACCAAGTGGGTATTTCACTCAGGACACAGCTGTGAATTTCCCACTCATGCAGAGAAGTGCCTGCTTAAGTTGCTCACTAGAGAATTCTGAATACCTGGTAAGTAAGTGGCTTGGACAACTGTATGGATTCTGATGGCCCAATTCCAAAGCCTGTCTGCTTCCAGGCAGAAGGGAAGGGATCTTGCTCCACCTTGCTTGTTTATATAAAAGCTGTGGTGATGTTGTCCCACATTATTTGGCTCTGGAGTCAATGTATGAGTGGGGAAAAGGCCCTTTAAGCCAGAATGATCTCAGTTCCAGCAGGTTGATGTATAGTATGGCCTCCTGTGAGATCCAAGTGCCCTGAGCATGTGGCCATACAGGTGAGCACCCCATCGCAGAAGAGACGCATCTGTTACTGTGATGGCACTGGCAGCGGGAGTGTTGAAGGGGACTCCCACTCAAACTCATTCCGGGTTCGACGACCAGGTGAAGAGAGAGGCAATAAGCCTGGCAGGAACAATCACAGTAATGTTCAGATGGTCATTGTCTGGTGAGTAGACAGACCAAAGCCAGTCTGTAAGGCAGTGTAAATGAAGTCTGGCAAATAGTGCCACATAAGTACACAAGATTGTGTGGTCTAGTAGAGAAAGGCATACTTTGATCATAGTCTTTGGTCTGTGAGTAACCTGTATTATCAAATACCTCATTAACTGCAATCCTTCTGGGGCAATCTTGCTGAAATTGAGTCCAGTTTCACTCCATTAAAGTTTACCCTCTAAGTGGTGGTCAAAATGGACTTTTTTTTTTGTTCACACAGACACCCAGCACTGCTAGAAGAGGAAGCAGGGACAAAGTTGCTGACCTGACCTCTTGGTTGGAGCAACCTGTGAGGAGCCAGTCATCCAAATCTGGGAAGACTGTGTAGCTGTCACATCTCATTTGGGCTGCCACCACAGAGAAAACCTTTGTGAATATCCTGTGTGCTGTTGCTCATCCAAAGGGAAGGACGCTGAACTGGTAGTGATCCTGACCTACTAGGAACCAAAGAAACTTTCTGTGGGATGGATGAACATCTACATGAAAATAGGCATCCTTCAAAAGCCATGAACCACATTCACTCTTGTGGGAAGGGGATTATTGATGCTAGCATAACCATCCTTATTTTGACTTTTAAATAAAGATGTTTAGTTGTCAAAGGTCCGGAATGGGGCTCCACCCTCTGTCTTTTTTTCAGACTAAGAAGCAAGGGGAACAGAACCCTCTCCTCCCTTAGCACTCATTCTACTGCCCCTCATTGGAGAAGAGACTCTGTCTCCTGGTGAATAATCTCCTCATGAGAGTGGTCCCTGAAGAGGAACCAGAAGTGGCTGGCATTAATATAAGGTAGTTGGTTCTTGACTGAGGCATCAAAAGTAGGAGAGTGGGAGGGAGGGAGGGAACAGGTAGAGGTTATGGTAGTAGGTCTCTGAACTCTTGTTGCTTGCTCAGAGGCTCAACTGGAAGAATGTGTGTGAGGGGGATCTTGGCCTATACACTTGCCTGTAGTGTTTTCTCTTTGGGGCCGGGGTGTAAATTCTCGAGAGCAAAGGGTCAGTCGAGAATCTTTCAACGGGTGTAGAGACTTATCAGTTCTTTCATTAAACAAGTTTGACCCACTGAATGCTAAGTCATTTATGGTATTCTGCACTTCCCAGGGGAACCCCGAAGAACAAAGTCAAGACTTACACCTCATAAGTATATCCGTGGCAAGTCCTCTAAATGCCGTGTCCACCGCATCCACTGAAGCCTGTAGGGATGTTTTTCCACTAATCTGACTTTTTTAATGAAGGACTGAAATTGGGCTCTGTCCTCAAGTGGAAGTTTGTCCTTATAATTTGCCAGCCTAGAGTAGTTAAAATTATATTTCGCTAACGGACTTGATAGTAATACTTCACTATCAATAACGAAGTGAAATTACTTAACTGTTTGGACCAGTAACTATTAATAGTGAAATATTTTTGCACCCACTCAAAATCTAATTTTTATACTAAAAAAGACTGATACCATATGCATCGTTACAAAATGAAATGCAAAATGACATCATATTACTGCTTCCAGCCAAACCAAACAAGAATCAATTAATAACGTTCTTTCATTGCATATTAAATGTTCTGTTATGCAAGTAAATATGGGGTTTTTTTTAAAACCAAAACCCAGAATACCAACCATCTCAAATTTGGTTTTATATACAAATGTACCCAGTATAATCCTTTCCTGAGGGTACATATTTTGCCCCACAAAATTAAGTCTGAAATATTTTCCGTGATGTTTTGACTTTCTTACCTTTGTTAAGCATATGACTGTGCAGTTCTTTTTGTATTAATCCATGATTTTCTTAATCTCATTATCATAGATGTAATCTGTTTCACTTTTCACCAACTGTCATATCTAGAACCAGATATAAAGTTCCCTAAAAAGTGAATACGTCTTCAAGAAGTGATCACTTGTCAGAAGAGTTTGTCCAACGATCTCCAGTTGTGAATCTTGAATGCTACAGTTTGCACTTAGCTTTTTATTTCATGTTAAAATGTTCTTTCCTCCTCTCCTCTATTTCAGGTTACTGGTTTGTGTTTTCTTGTTATTCCCCTTCCCCCCAAATTAGTCTCTGGAAACCTCTTCAATCCTAGAAGAGGGATTTTTTGGGTTGTTTCTGGTATTCCATATACTTCCACACATAGACTACTATGTATTTTCTTCATGCAATCTGTTGCTCTTCTGCTGTTTTTGAAAAGTGCTGTGCACTTTGTTTTTACTGAACAGAATGCACATCACACAAGGGGTTTCTTTTCCAGATTTGCGTCTTTCTATTAGTGATTAGTTTTGCTATTCCAGCTCTCATTTTACAGCTTGGGTTTGTTCACAGAGCATATGAACTATCGAATTACCTCAGTAGCAGGCATCAGGATACAAGCTTCACCATGTCAGCTTTCAGGTAAACGGCCATTAGCCAAACTGAGGAAATACAGTAATACTGCAACCCATTGCCAGAAGAGAATAAATTTGAATGATGGTCAAAAGAGATGTAAACTCAGATAAGAGAGAACAAGACTAAAATGTGCAGAGGCCTCCAGGGATTAATCTGGGATGAGGGAGAAAACATCACTAAATTACCGGTACTCAGAATAATTAACAAAAAAGATATGTAAGAATGTCTGTCTCGGAGTTAGTGGTGAATGGAAAAGGAGATGATCACATCAATCACATAGAACCACTCCTCGACACAGACTACAACCTCTCTGAAAGATCTGAATATGGTGAAGGAAGAGGTAGCATCCCCTAATTCCCGACACCCTAATCAAGAGAGAGTGCTGTATCCCTGTAGAACTTGTCTTCTTCCATTTATTCTACTGCACAGCCACTGTCTTCTTTTGCAGGGAAAGCCTACAGACTCTAAGACTCCCCTCAATCAGGCAATGGGTTCACCTATGGAGCTACATGAGGCATATTTCCTCCCAGGCAAGTAAGAGAACATATGATTGACTCATTGTCTCAAGTAAAAAAATATGGAGACTTACCTAAGGTTCCATGTTTTGATGACATTTCAGAAAACTGAATTTACTAAATTATGCTACATTTGATGCTTAAATGTCCCGCCTCATGTTATTGGTTTCAGAAGTAGCTCTTCTGAAAATAACGAAACTATTAAGGACTTGCTGAGTTCACACAGTATCTGGTGGATAACACCAATGCTAATTATGGGTCTTGGTGCTCTTCTTTCTTCCTTGACTAAAGCAACTCTTCCTTCCATGCTGGCTCAGCTTTACCAGAAACAGTAAAGCAACCAAGAGAACATACAAATCCTCCAGTCTTCTTAAAAAAACCTATATGTCTAGGATTCATACTAGGAAGAAGTAATGTTTAGCCCTGCAACTAACTCTCTAAGCCATGAATCAGTTTTCCTGCCAGACTCATCAACTTCTCGCAACAGCAACTGTTTGTTTGCAAAAATAATAAATAAAAATAATAATAATAATTTAAAAAATAATAAAAATACAAAAAGAGCATTAAAACAAGCAAATGCAATCCTATGCACAGAATGCAGTCGGAAGTGGGAGACAATTAGAGAAGGAAGATCAAGGCAAAGGCATTTCCTGAGAATTAATGAGTGGGTGGAAATGTTTGATAGCCAAGGGCAAAATGGGTTCTTTAATCAGAACAATTCATTCATTCCCTAGACAAATAATATGCTAAAGTTCTTCTAGCTTTTTCTTTTTGCTCATTTGTTATTGCTCTGAACACTTATAATCAAGTTTCCTTTCACTACAGCATCATTGTTCCTTCAGAGCAAGACTGACTAAGTTTGAATGGTGCTACTGTAGTGAAGGCCATCCGTAAACGTATGGAATTAACATCTGGTAAAATAGGCAGTTATAATCTTTTATGAGGTTTAGAACACACTTTTAATCTTACATTTTAGTCTGGAGAACTCTCCATATTTTAGAAACAAATGTTTTCAGCCCATAAGGCCCTTTCCTCTAATAGCCGTGGAAGTTAAGGATCTCAGCAACTCTTAGGATCAGGCCCACTGTGCCAGTGGATTCAGAGATGCAGAGCTAAGTACTGAGAGCAGTCAGTGGAGTAGGAAACTTTCACCGAACTTTCAGGGGAGTAGTATTTACCTGATTGCATGTGTTTGCATATTCCAATATAAAATTGGCACTTACCTGTGACTGGGGCATCTATGTCCAGCAAGTTTTTTTCCTGACGGAGAATTGAAGCACCCTCTGTTACTATTCTCAAAGCAACACTTTCTTCCAGCCTCCCCTCCTTCATAAGGTGTGCCTTTAAGATATCCACACGGGGTTTTCCATCATTATCAAACACTTCCTTAGCTGTGAGCCGGTGGCTTGGAGGAAATGGGACAGCTGGAAATCACAAACAAAAAATATCTGGTCACTTTACTGGGAAAAGCCACTAGTCTCAAAAAAGATAATCTTTCAAAGCTCTGCTGGCCATCAGCTCTGTCTGAAAACACTTTTGAGCATATATGTGTTAAGTAATATGAATAATCTATTCTTTCTTTATAGCTTGTGGCTATACCATAGACAGCAAATTAACAGCAGCTGTTCAACATGCACATGTGCCCAAAATCTATTATTCAAACATTTTTTAAAAACGTCTTGGACCTACTTTTTATATCCCTTACACATGATTACAAGTGAGTCACTGCTTACAGAAAATGTTAAAAACAGGGGTTGTGGGAGAAGGGAATGGAACTAAATATTGCTTTAGTAGTATTGCAGAACCATGACATAATGCTGCTTTCCCAGGAAAGATCTTAATATACATTACACTACATCTCAGGTATTTACTGCCCATGTATTTACAGACATAGATCTATCTAGATTAAACCACAATACTTTGCAGACAGCCCCTTCTCTTTAATTACTGGCAGTGTGCCTTCCAAAAATCCCTTCTTTTTTTGTATTAATAGCTTTGCTCTATTAGAAATCATTATTTACATACAATATCCCACAAGCTTAGTCTGTCTCAGTCAAACATTAGTGAAAGAGCTCTAAGACTGTTCTCTTGGCATGTGGAAATGGCATGGTCTAATGCAGGGGTAGGCAACCTATCGCACGTGTGCCGAAGGCAGCACGCGAGCTGATTTTCAGTGGCACTCACATTGCCCGGGTCCTGGCCACCAGTCCGGGGGGCTCTTCATTTTAATTTAAATGAAGCTTCTTAAACATTTTAAAAATCTTATTTACTTTACATACAATAGTTTAGTTATATTATAGACTTATAGAAAGAGACCTTCTAAAAACGTTCAAGAAGGAATTACCGGCATGCGAAACCTTAAATTAGAGTGAATAAATGAAGACTCGGCACACCACTTCTGAAAGGTTGCCAATCTCTGGTTTAATGGCTAGCCATCTGTGTATTGTCATTATTCGAAGTTCCAGGTTTCGAGCAAACTTCAAGTGCTCTTGCTCTCACTCTCCTTAAGGCAGCAGTAGTTAAAAGCTCAGGTGACGCTCTCAGCTTCCAGGATTAGGTTGCAGTATTATCCCCGCTTAGCCCCCTTTCCCTAGCAGCTAAATTGGAGTGGTATTAGAGGCTTCCTGCCTTGCCAGCTGCAGGGTAATTATATTGAGTCCGGCTACTGTCAAGGGTGGGTCAGATTGTATGGATGCTCAGCGTGAACACGAATGGAAGCTTTAGGAATGATTCAGGACAGCTACATCTACAATACTGTATTATTGAGACACTGCCTCCCTGATACACCAGTGACCCCCAGTATGATGGTTATCTGGAAACATTCAAGCAAGTCTCCCATACTTTTAAGATCTCTTAAACTTAACAATGAATATACTTTTTAAAAGACACTTACTTTGTAGGTTAAAAGCTTTGATACATTAAAAGTCACACACTTCATTTACAACAAAACAAAAAACAAAACAGAACACTGAGAATTCCTAACTCATGTTACTAGGTGATGAAATTTTATAATTTTAATTCCTTTCCACCTCTTCCACTTAGTTACTGCATCAAATCCAGCCTGGACATTACAAAAAAAAAAAGAGACCAGTCCATTTTACTTGTTCACACCAAGTTTTACTTTCTGGTTCATATCATGCATTAGCATAATGCTGAAATTTCTGGGTTGCAAACACCACAGGAAATTTTTAAATCTAGACAAAAATCTCTTTTCATTCAAATAATTTTATTAATATTGGGAGAATATAAGAACATAAAAACAGCCATACTGTGTCAGACCAAAGGTCTGTCTAGCCCAGTATCCTATCTTCGGACAGTGGTCAATGCCAGGTACCCCAGAGGGAATGAATAGAACAGGCAATCAAGAGATCCATTCCCCATTAAACACGCACAAAATAAGGAGAGACGCTGTCTTCAGACTTTAAAGAGACAAACAGTCTAGTGCCAAAATGTAGGTTTTGCTTTTAAAATTAGGCTTGGAAAGCCAGTCAATTGACCAGTCAAGTAATGCCAATTATTTGACCACAGTCAAATATTCCAGCAAGAATGCCCTGCTGTACGCTGAGGCCTACCTTTTTGGTTGCACAATGGTGCCATCTGTTACCAAGCCCACATCAATGTATTAATCACTCACTTTGCTACATGCTAATGCCACGTGTTGGTAAAAAGGTGCACTAACTGAAGGTTGAGCACCTTGATTGGCTGGAAAACGTTTGAACGAACAACGTATGTAGGTATGTATAACTTCATTTGTATATCAGGGTATAAATATACATGGAAGTTTACAAAGGACAATAAATAAGTTAAATGATACACTCCTTCCCCTGAAGAGCTTACAATCTAAACGGTCTATACAGAGAAATTAATTCTGAAGGCCATGAGGGATGGAGAGGAAGGCTCCCAGACATTGAATGTTCTTCCCACCACAAGAGAAAAGATGCATGCAAGGGTGCTGGAACAATGTGTATAGTGGGAGTGCTGAGAGCCATTGAACCAAACTGTAAACCCTGTATATAATGGAAACCGCCTCAAGATGAGGGGTGCTGCAGCACCCCCAACACCTAGTGGCAGATTAACAAGTTTGCCACCCCTAGGCCCTCAAAAAATTGCCGCCCCCCGGTGCACGCCAGCTCACCTCCGCTCCCCCTCGGCAAACCTGGGAGGGAGGGGACGAGAAGGGAAGTTGTGGCGCTCGGGGGATGGTGGCGGTGGTGGAGTGGAGATGAGCTGGGGTGGGGAGCAGTTCCCGCCCCCCGGGTTACTCCCCGTGCCCGCGGGCCCCAGCTCACCTCTGCTCCGCCTTCTCTGAGTGCCGCTACTCACTTCTCCCTCCCTCCCAGTGCTTTCGCGCAGCAAGCCTTAGAGGAAGGTGGAAGGAGGGAAGCGTGGCGCACCTGGGGGAGGAGGCGGGCCGGGGATTTGGGGAAGGGGCGGAGTTGGGGACAGGGCGTGAGCAAATCTGCGCCTCTGCAAATTTGCTGCCCTAGGCCTAGGCCTTGTTGGCCTAGGCGATAATACACCGCTGCCAATACCCCTAGTTCCAGCACCTATGGATGCACGGACATTGAGCTGCTTGAAGAGTTAGCTTGTTGCCTACCTAGCATTGGTGGATTTAAAAAACAGACTTTAATCTTTCATAATTGCTAGGTGTGTGTTTGATTTCTAGTCTATTTCCTTTTTCTTTTCTTTTCTAGTCAGTCTTGAATAATATTCACATTTAAATGCTAACATGGTTAAAAAAAATCTTTCATTTTAAAGAACTTCATTGTGTTTTATATTTTTCTGAGTTAAAATAACTCAGTTAAGTGACTTGGTTTTTGTAATTAGATGCAAGTATTTATGGCTAAGACTATTGGAGACCATAAAGTCTTAATCTTTTTTGTTATTGTTCCAATAAAGTAGTGTGCTTTAAAATATTTGACCACTTTTGACGTTATCTTGACAATATTTGACCCATCATTTTTGTACCATTCAAATGTCCAACCCTATTTACTATTTTTTTTTTGAAAGCAAAACCAAAATAAATTTTGGTCCTAAATTACTGGGTCTTTAAACGTCTGAAAACAGTGTGCCTACCAATTTTGACCAGGTCTGTGTGCATATATATATTTACTTGCATTTCTAAAGAAGTTTAAAATCGACTGCTTCACTACTCTCATCTCCTGTGCTGCTGCTCCTCATACCAGGTTCATTATCTATACAAGGCATTTCAGAGTACCAACCCCACATTCCACTGTGGCAGCACAGGCTGGAAAACAAGTTAATAATTTGTTAAGTTCTCTGTTTGACTACTAGCATCCCTAATGTCCTTAGCGCAGCTCTGGGAATATGGTTGTTAATTAACTGCTGCTGCAATGCCATAAGAGGGAACACACAATTGTTCTTGGCTCAGTAGTACAAACACATAAAATATGAGCTATTATTTTTCCCCTTTCATTTCTTAATGTTTTAACAGAGGCTCTGGATTCTAGTTATCTTATTAATGGGGGATGGGGGGAATCCAGCAACACTTCCCACAGAAGGTTTTAAAATATTACATATAAAAAAGAGGGTACAAATAGGTAACATTTAGGGATCAAGTTACTTGCCAATGTCCTTTAAAGTGAAATTTTGGGACTACCTGGAGGATCAGAGGGCTTTATGATACAGAACATTACTGCATAAGCCTATCACCTCGGGAAACTCAAGTTCAAATCCTGTGCAAAGGAATTAGGGTGATACTAGTAGGCTGAGATCACCAATCGGCATTTGTCTCCAAAACCACCTGCTGTTTGTCATGATTACTTCTCTCTCTCCTCAGAATAAGTTTAGGAATAACAGCAAGGGAATTGCAGGTTGCCAATGCTTTTAGTGCTAAATTCACACATACAAGTCACTATTCAGAGCTGAACCTACAAATCCATCTAATGTCACTAGTAACATCTAGATGAGTTTTTATTCAATTTGGTTTAGTTTAAGTTAAAAGTTAACTTTGTCATCCTTTAAAGTAAAGCAAGGAAGAGAAATTATGATGATACCACAACTGAGTAAAATAAGTGTGTTCACATGACAAATTCAATTTATCACCTTCTGTTGCCATTCAAAGAGCCATTGGCTGTAAAATTGAAGCATTTGGAATACACAGCCTGTCCACAATTTTTTTTATGCCCTTTACCCATCATTCCTCAGACAATAGGAAACAAGTAAACTGTGCACACATATTACATATGCACCACATCCATAAACCATTTTCTTCCCTTGCTCCTCTAGTCTTCACTAAGAAAATAGAAGCTGTGCTGTCATACTCTTCTCAGCTGGGAAAAGGCCACCAAAAAGGGTCAATGACCCAAATAAGGAAACAAAAGTAAAATTTACATTTCTGTCCTTTAATATCAAAATGACACCATGAAAATGCAATAATACAATTTAGTTTTAAGAATTAGCAAAGGGCTATGGTTGCGGCTAAATTCTAACCAACATTCAATTCAGCATTTTTAACTAAATTTTATTCCTCTAAATTTCTTAAATGAGGCTCCCGATTTAAAATTTAACTCTCCAAATGAGGAGTGTCCCTATAATGCAAGCTGGCTTGCATTTTGGAGCAGGCCTGGAAAAAAAAATTTTTGATGCCTTAAAACACAAAGTCATAACCAATGCTCATCCAGCACCATCACAACAGTGTGCACAGGATTATCTTAAGTATTCTGGAGAGCATTAAAGAGATGATGATTTGGAATACACGCCAAAAAGAATACATGCTTAAAAGTTTATCCCTTTCATACTGAGAGAAATCATTTGGTCCCTGCATCTCCCTCCCATTGCACCTCCAGCATCCTCCTACAGAAGTGAAGCCCAAGTAATTCCTCTTTTCCACTAGGAATGGTAGCCAACTGAAAAACATTTTTCATTAAAATTTTCAGAGATTTCCCGAACCCCTGAATTTTCCTCCAGATCTATTTCTAATCCTAGTAACTGGTTTATATCAGTTTACTTTTTCTAAGTCTAGTGTCACAAGAAGGGTTAGATCATTTTTAAAAGTAAAGCATATTCTTCTTTACATTTCTACCGTACTTAAGCTTCCCTCAGAAATTTAACTACAGTAGAAATGTAAAGAAGGCTAGAAGCTATGTGCTTTGTGAGACCTGTGAAGATATACACATTAGTTGTCCAGTACTTAAAAGCAAGTCAACCCCAGTTTTATGAGCTATTAACTATTCATTATATTCAGGGAATAGAATAATCATGGGATGGCTTTAGGGGGAGAACCCAGCTTAAACAGCATACGTATTAGGCATGTTTATGTATAGTAGTGTACCCAACATGGTACCCAATCTTACAAAGGAGTCTTGCATTTATAAACAGAGAACAAAAAACACTATATATGTTTTTACCTATTGGTTTATAGAAGACAGTACACAGTTTCTGTGGCTCAGCACTGTAAGTGCTCTGAAAGCAGATTTTTAATAAACTGACACTAATTAGAAAAGCTGTTGTTCCAGCTGCAGGTGATTAATGATTAATTAGTGAAAACACAAGTGACTGAATACACTTAGCACAAACAGCACCTTCCATTATCAGAATCTGAATATTGTGTGTATGCACACATATATTTGCATACATACACAGGCATAAAAAAATAGTTTCATATTGAACTCTGTTAACCCACGTATTTATTAAAATCACCAACAGAGGGCAGGAGCAATCACTACAACATGTATAGCAGAGCCATATAAATTTCAGCTTAATCACTTATTAAAGTAACTCTTCTAAGTTCAAACGTATAGCTATATTTCAGTTTCCCTGCACCTGGCTGCAAATGTGTGACTATTTCATTTTCACTTGCAGCAATAACTGAAAAACACAAAATTTAAAAGATTATCTTTGCTTAAAAAAAAAAAACAATTAAGGGCCTAATCTGGTATAAACAGTGCGGAAAAATTACTTATAAAAATGTATTTAAAAGGGGGACTTGCAATTGTGGTTTCACTTTTTTATGGAATCTTCCCTCCTATTGGTGAGGAAATATCATCCCTTTGGCAACTATAGCACTTGGTAAAGTAATATCACCAAAGTATTTCCTGTGTACTAGCCAATTTTGAGATTTGCCAAGTGGAAACAAAGAACCAGCACCACGTGACCAGCCAGCATTCTGCAGCCCAAGAGTGGTCCAAAAGATAATACCTGGAGCAATCTAATGTAGATAAATTAGGTTCAATAGACAATGCAGGAAAGATAGTGATGTGAGTCTAAACTGACACTGAGAATTCAGGACAGAATGGTGTGACCAATGGACCTCATTATATACTATTATGTATAATGGAGCTTACAGGATACATTTTCAGCCCAGGGTTTTAGTGGCACAAATCCCAGTAATATGAGTGAACATTGCACTGCAAAAATACAGAATATTAATTTTCTACTTCTAAGTGAAATGTGTCTAAGACTGTTTCCTGTATACTGCAGCCCTCACCATCATCTAACATGTTCTAAGCATTCTGCCTTAGTAACTGCTCATTTCTTTTTGTGGGTATTCAGAAGACCCAGCATAAGAAATAACATTCAGATCTTAATAAAGGGCTGGCATACATGCCACATAAACAACAGACAACGAGATAAAGATCTCAACACAGTCAATGGCATCCTCTTGAGAACTGAAAAGGCACACACCAGGGGATTGTCTTGTGTTTCATTGCCTACAGTCCCCTGCCTTGTGCTCTCAGCTTTCCTGAGGACATTCCAAATGGCAAAGGAAAATGTCAAGCCCTCTATCTCATTGCTCCTGTAAAATTTATTTTACTGAAAACCAAAGCAAATAAATAAATCAGATGAGCTATGCTTAATTCCAGTTGCTCCAAGTGGACACTGCATAGAAATTAGCCGGAGGAAGTTTTAATCTTTTGTTAATGGATTATTTGCTTAAACTAAACTTCTATACTATAGTAATAATAGTCTCACAAAGTAAGTTTTCAATAGAAAAAAATCATTTTTCCTGAATTTGAGTTCCTTGTAGTTTAACTTCCTCTGTAACAAAACTATGAAATTTTACATTTGAGATCTGTGAAACTACTGCAACGATTTCTCTCTTTTTAAAAAAAAAAAGATATCATGTATAATCAACTATCATTTCAATATTATGATATAGGTCATTTACCTTTGATATTAGCCTACTATCTTTGAACTTCCCAAGGAACATCATAATCATATATTACAATAGCATCTTGAGGCCCCAACTGAGAATGTGCCATGAATGGGTCAGCTGCAGTTAGGGTGACCAGATGTCCCGATTTTATAGGAACAGTCCCGATATTTGAGGCTTTTTCTTATATAAAAGCCTATTACCCACCCACTCCCGTCCCGATTTTTCACACTTGCTGTCTGGTCACCCTAGCTGCAGTACTGGGGCCTAAGTGACTTTTCCAAAGTCACACAAGAAGTCTGTGGCCAAGCCAGGAAATGAACACAAGTGTCTTGAGAAACCCAGCACCACAATTGCAAGACCACTCTTCCTAATTTTTACTGCATAACTCCTGTTAAGTGAATACAATGTAGTTGTAACACTGTCAAATCAAATAATCAATTACATTTTATTTAACAAACTAACTAGTTCACAAGAGGTTCGTACATTTAAAAAGTGATGCACAAATGTTTTAATCACAATCCCGCTGTAATTATTCTTCGTTTCACCCACTTCTGCAGTATGCTCCTGTGGCTTAATGGTAAAGAGCTATTAAATAATCAGTTCCTAAAACAAGTGTTACAAATAAAAAGTAGGTAAAGAAAG
This sequence comes from Mauremys reevesii, assembly GCF_016161935.1. Taxonomy (NCBI): domain Eukaryota; kingdom Metazoa; phylum Chordata; order Testudines; family Geoemydidae; genus Mauremys; species Mauremys reevesii. The sequence goes on along the minus strand of NC_052627.1, from coordinate 34,843,334 downwards.
AGTGACTGTAAATAAAGAAACATTGATCAAATGGTTTTCATAATTTTAAGATTTTAATAACCATGCCAGTGGTTTTCACTTCAATAGCAAATTCTTAAAAGCTATTAGATACTGACCACACATGAGATCTTTTCCAAACTGTAGCGAAGTACAAATCCTGAAATCCTTTCCCAGACTGAGTCCTTCATTTATGCTTGAACACATGTACACAAAGGTACGTGCGCACACCATGGTCACTCTCAGAATCATAACATGATCAGATTACCATTTATCCATGAACTTTACAGAGGAAGGGTTGTTCCATTTGTTTGCTTTGCTTTTCAGATATTTACATTATACACAGAAGATACAGGAGCTAAAATGAATCCCTTTTTTCCAATAGAGGCAAAGGAGAAGGGTGGAGAAAGAAAGATGTTTTTCTCCTCAACGGGAGAGAAAGCTTTTATTTCTCCTGACTCAGGAGGTAGCACCTCAGCTCAAGAATTCTATATCACACCTATGCTTTACAATATTCTTGAAGACAAACTCTGAACAGCAGCACTTCATTTTTACCGCAGTTCTTTCCTGTATGCACCACTGGTGATAAGATCACAAAAAAATGCCTAAAAGGAAGCCAGATAGTACTTTCATACCAGATTGGGGGGGAGGTGGGGGAGAGACACACACACACACACCCCATGCTATGGCAACCAAAGCTCTGTTTTTAAGTTCCATTTATTCTTAAGATTTACACTTTCAAACACTAAATGTTTTTTCCTCTAGATTGAAAGCTCTTTGGAGCAAGAACCAAGGCCTTCATTTTCAAAAGCAAGTAGCAGTTTTGGATGCCCAAACAGAGACATCATGCAAGGGTCTGATTTTCAGAGGCTAGATGCTAGCCGCTTCTGCAAATGAGGATTCGGAAAATGTCTCAGGTTGACCACCCAAATAGAGACATCCAAAGTTATGATCACTTGTGAAAATTTCAGCCCATGTCATTTAATATGTTGGTTCAATACCCAGCATATTTTGGGCATTACTGTGATACTACTACTAATAATTTCTATGCAAAACACAGAATGTTTAATCTACACTTCTTTTAGAGCGTATGCGATCATGGCTACAAGCCAACTCATGGAAAGGTAGCCAAAAGTCAACCCTTTAAGTCACATAAAATATCTTCATTAAACATAGAGATGGTAAGTAAAACCAGAATTATGTATCTAAATAATAAAATAATAATAATAAGTAAAACCAGAATTATGTATCTACAAGCTTTTCATGTGGATGAGGATCATAACAATCGCCAAGGAGAGATATACGAGCTTCTACATAGTAAGACTATTGCGAAGTTATAATAATTGTGGACTTGTTTTGTCTACTAGCTTACCATGGTGTACAGTAAGCAGAAAATGAGTCATTACCATCAATGGTTGCTAAGAGGCAGTACAGTAAAACTTCACATACAGCAGAGAAACTGCCTAATAACATGCTCTGTGGGACTAGCACTGCTATAAAACAGAGCTGGCATAAAGTGGACAGTTCAAAATATAAACAGTGCTAAGAAAACATGAAATTTGTTATATGTGACAAACACCATTTTCCAGAGTTTCTTGCAGGCATCACAGTCAATACTTCAGTGTCCAAAATTCTCCCGTGTGGCAATTCTTAATGTGACACAGTTTGATAAATATACACATACACTAACTTGCGTACATATAGGTACATTTACTCAAAGAAAAATGAAGCTAAAGTGACTTTTAAATGGTTAAATCTGCCATGTCTATATGGATAATTTACTCTGTGACACAGCAAAAAGGGAACATCATTACAACCATAAAGAAAGATATGGATCAATATTCTATACAGCTGAAAATTCATAACCAAGAATATTTCGGAGATCATATTAAAAGACTGTCGTCCCCCCACCCCCTCCTTTCATTCCTCATCACTCTTTCCCTTCCATTGCCATCTCTAGGAAAATCCTCTGAGTCTGATATCTCCTTCCAGGCAACCTATGCCTTTAGGAGAAAGCCACTTTAAGATGTATTATCTGTGATTTGCCTATTTACCAAAGGAAAAAAAAATCTATTTATCTTAACAGGTAAAGTAAAACACCTGGAATATGGGACAGCTCGAAGATATTGAAAAGACAGACTAGGTTTTTGGTATGATAGTAACTGAAAAGCAAAACAGAGTACGAATATGAATGAATCACCTATTTTAGAAAAAAAAAACTAAGGCCTTTTTTGTAATCTGATCAAAACTGTTCAGGTGGCAGCTGAAGACTAAGAAGTAAAACTAATCTCAGTATTGAGGTGGGATGTGTATTTTGGCAAGAAGAGTTAGTCACATTCTATGTTAGCTACTTTTAATATTCTATTACAGTGAGTACACAAAATTCTTTTTAGTTTAGAACTATAACTGGCTCCAATGGTAATGGCCATTTTAAGTATAGGGACTTGGTTATATGTTTTGGAATGAAACCTATAAGCGTGTCCACTGTAGGATACAATAAAATTTAACTAATGCCATTTGGTATTAATTGTGCACATAAGGTATTTCAGAGTCGTTTCACTAAAGGATTTTGAGAGATTGAAACATGAAATTATAGAAGACAGTGTTTTCATTTGCCCTAGCCACTGTAAGGTACTGAATGAAAGACCTCAGCAAGTTTTGCAGACAGCAAGAGAACACAGATGGACATCTTACATGGAACTTTTATATTCAGTATACATAACTTCTGTTTGACCAATTTTGACTTGAGCAAAGATGGGTTAATTGCTGATGCATATGAAATATGAGTTTTAAAAGCCCAAATACTCACAATGTAAAATGGATTTAAAGGGAGAATAAACTATTTTACAGAGATAACAACTGTCTAGGAAAATTAATTCCACAAATCTACGGCCAAGATACATTTAAGGGCATCTGAGCTTTTAAAATGCCGATCACTCATCCACCTATTTTCACATATTAAGGATCAATTAAAATCAGTTCCACTCTCTGCAGATGCACCATCTTAAGAACAAGGTGCATCCCCTTATGCAGGAAGGGGAGGCAGTAATGTGTGCATAAGGAACCCTGAGTAAGGTATAAAGAAATTGCTCAGATTGAAAAGGAGATGCTAATAATTGGGTCTGATGTCTTAGTACCACTAGTAGAGATAAACTAAAAGAAGAAACAGATGTTAATGAGCAGACAAACAAGAGCTCATTTTCCCATGACACCTGTACTGTGCAAACCAAAGCAAATTTTGGACTTATAGATACAATTGAAAAATGCAAGAAGGTGTGTTTACTACTCTGAGAGGCACACAAAACTACCATCTAAACTGTCAATAAGGCAACCAGCGCTCCTGAGAACAGTGATAACAAGTGGAAGCCACAAAAAGTCATTACCCATGGAAATAGGGAGCCAGATGTATTGGAAAAATGGTATAGAATGACAAATACTTGGGAGAACCCAGATTCCTCCTGATACAGGTGATATAGGAAAAAGGTAGATTTCTCATGAGACAGCTGGGGCTATGAGAGAATCTAGATCAGCATCAGAAGAATCATTTCGGATGCTGGGATTGCAGAGGTTAACCAACTGCAGAATAATTTCACACTATCACCATCAAAGTCACCAAGTCCGTACAGCACACAACGAAGCTGCGTTAGCAGCAGCCTGGCATGAGTTTTGTTAGCAATCATGTCTGAGGAAGCCATCCAGATACATATAGGACTGAAATAAGATATAATTGACTAATGAAGTGAGCTTGAAAAAGCATTCCAAAAATCTGTTGAGTAGTTACGTCATTCCAACATATATGACCCAAGAAGAATTAAAGTAGCTAAAAAATAGAAATGCACAGACAGGCGTCATGTTACTTATATGGGACAGATTGTGCTAATGAGAACTCAGCATTAGCACGTGTGTAGCTCTGCTACTTACTTAAACTTCTCAACATTCCCAATGTGAAGTAGATGTTTTCAGACATTGCAACATTCTTGTTCTTATTAACTGCACAAGCACCCACTGAGCCTTCCCTCCAACCAACCTGGTTCCCAAGTGCTCACTAAATCAATGCCCTATCAACGATTCCAGCTTTTTTAATATGCAGATACGGGATATGACAGACCGTCTACCATTTACATGTGCACTTGACACACGAAGCAAGCTGAAGTGATGTGAACAAAAACAGCCACTTTGCTCCCACTTCTTAGGAGGCTCTTTTTCTCCATCAACTGTGGGTGAAGTGAGTGGAGACCACATTAGCTCTCATCATATGATACAGTCAGCAATCAGAACCCTTCATAGTTCAAGTAGGTCTGGGCAAGGTTGCCCACACAGCTCAGGTTAACGCACTTCCTTCTATACTTGAAATACCCATCCTCAGCCAGTCTTTTGAGCATACATTAACCATTATGGTGGGAGGTAATTCTATGGTACAGACTGTCCAGAGGGACTAAGGTGAGAAGACATTTTTACTTTATGACCTTTGCAGGATTTGAATCTAGTATTCAAGAGCAAGAGGTTATTTCGCCAACTCACTAGAACATGCTACTCCAAGGGTGAGGGAGCTAGAGGACTTGACTTCCAGAGATTATTAAAGCACTATACTAACTGCCTTGTGCCCGGAACCACTTTATTACTTCTCAATAATGGAGGTAAATTCTTGACAGGATAGTCTCCCCACTACCCATCAGATCAATCGACACCTAGGGACCTTTTCATAAGCATATTACCAACACAGACAATAACGACACCTAGAGTCACCATTAACTTGGAACACCCAGAACAGGACTGAAGTTCAGTCAATTCTGTGAAATTATTTGGCTCAAGTATGTAAGAATTTTTAGTGCCTTCATACCTGAATTCTTTGTGTTATCTTGCCAGTGCAGTTACCCAACCTTTGACCTATTGGATACCGTGGACAAGGTCACCATTACAGTCTTGCTTTATTCCTCTCTGCTACTTTTTCTGCAAGTGGGGATTCCTACAGCATTCTGAACAATTCCACATTTACAATCACTATTTTTAAAAGTAACTTCTCCACATCTGAAATTATGGATACAAATATGTGCTAGTTTTATAGATTATTATTAAAATCAACTACATCTATTAACACCTTTTCTAGTATGATCACAGAAAAGTTCCAAGATTTGTGCCCTAACTGCGCTCTCCATTTTTTTTAGTTTGCATTGCATGCTCTCCTCCTCACCATCAAGCTCCTTCTACATGCACCATATAAACAAGTTGGTTACTGCATGTTGGCATCTCTGAGATGCCAGTTTACCTCCTGTTGCATCCAATGACACTACAGATGGCCATTTCTCTATTTGGGGTTTCATAGTAATCTTTAATGCAGTCACTCTTGTGTGCTAAGTGAGTAGCCAGTGGAAGGCTTCATGTAGAGTAAACCGGTTACATTGTCCATCTTCATTTTCCCTTGGTATCTTCTGCACATCATATGGAATGCCTTTAGGTTTTAAAGAATGGCTCAAGTTGAAATATAATTTGTTATTTTGAGGCAGCAAGCGTAGAAGCATTTCCATAACCTGTCTACTATTTCTGGAAGCTGGTGTTTGCTCCACTCCCACTGCCAAAGTAACCAAGTCAAGATTCATTTAAATATTTCCATTTAAATTCTGACAGCAAATGGTTGTTTACATAACTGAGAACTAACTGAAGTTTGTTCAGCAGTGGCTAACCAATTACTTTATTCATCATAGGTACTGGTGAAATAATATAACAAATGCATTTTCTCTATAATATTATAGATTTTTATATTACCTTATATCTAATAGTGTGATATAAGTGTCCTAATGGCTAAAATTTGGGATTGCTCCATTACCCTTGAATGGAGAAGGCAAAAGGAACTTTGTCACCTGAGGTCACCCCAGACAAATATCAATAAAAACTTTTATATCAAATCACACACACATTACTACGCATATATAGCATAAAAGCACATTTTGATATATGTTTTAGGATTTTTTCAAGAAGCGTATTAGGACAGTCAAGATCTCCTTTCAAACACAATTGCACTTCTAGCCTAAATATACACACGTTTATATTTTATTTTACTATGATGAAGATAAATGTGTTCATCCAAGCTGTTCTTGCTGCTTTTATTATAATTAAAACCTGAGTCAGTATAAATTTAGTAAACTACCACAATCTTTACCCATTCTCTAAAAATAATGGTCCCCCTGACACAATCCTACTTCTCCCCAACCTCAACTCCGTCTCTTCCCCATCCCTACTCCAACACCCAAACTACAGATGAGCTTTGCACTGTCTGTAACATTAAAAAAAACAAACACACATCTGCCAGAATATTCATAAATGATATGTACACATGCACGTGCGCGCACACACACACGGTTGAAAAGAGTTAGATAGTTTAAAACAAAAACTTTCCTTTAAGAAGGTTACTTTGAAATTCCAGAATTTTTGTTCTTTACAAAGTCCATTTGTGGAGGGTTTTAATCTTATATATAAAATGGTAGGGGCTGTGAGTGGTCTTTTCCAATGGCTGCCCCAAGATATCCTTTTTTTTCCCCCAGCCTACTAACAACATACACAAAGCCCAAAAGATTTGCAAAGTACAAAGCAATTTGTGTCCCTGACCTAGATTAGAAAGGCCATTTGTTTCCCCTCCTCACATACAAGATCCCTCAAGATTATACATAAATATCTTTGACCTTTATTATCATCCAAACTAGACTGGAGCATAGGGTAACAAAACAACTACAAAGAAAAATACAGGAGGGAAAACAGTTAAACTTAACAGCAATCCCTTCCGATGAGGACTAATGCATGTACATTTAGAACTGGAAAATCTGATCAGAGTTTCCTGGTCTCATCAGCAAAGTTTGTTTTTCTACTTTGTGTGTCACACCCAACTTTTTTTCCGAAAGCCTTCAAATGCACGCTGTCAAGCTTTGTTTTTATTCACTTTTGGAACACAGAACAGTAATTATACACCGTTTAAATTCCTTTACAGGAACAATTCATTTGGAGAAAATAAAGTCAGGAAAAAAATTATAACAATGGAAAATACCACAGCTTTTCCAATGCCTAGATAAGGAACGCACGTGCACTACAACATTTTAGTGAAGGATAAATTATCCTGTATTACTGGCCTTAACAACTGTTCCCAGTTCACAGCATTTGTAAACTGATTAAACTTAGGTAAAAATACACTTTATTTAAATCCATTAAAATATGCATATTCCACACCCTGCATAATTTCCAGTTTTAAACAATAGCCTATGGAGCCATTTATTTCTAGGTCACTGGTTCAAACCCAAAGTAGGTTAACATAAGAGTGGCCATACTGGGTCAGACCAAAAGGTCCATCTAGCCCAGTATCCTGTCTTCCGACAGTGGCCAGTGCCAGGTGCTCCAGAGGTAATGAGAATGAACAGAACAGGTAATCACCATGTGATCCATCCCCATCGTCCGTTCCCAGCTTCTGGCAAACAGAGGCTAGGGACACCATCCCTGCCCATCCTGGCTAATAGCAATTGATGGACCTAGACTCCATGAATTTATCTAGTTCTTTTTTGAACCCTGATATAGTCAGGTTGGTAGATGGTATCAAGCTTCGGTCTGAATTGTTATTTGGCAACCTATGCAGAATAAGTGTCAGAGGGGAAGTCTGACGAAGTGGGTATTCACCCATGAAAGTTCATGCTCCAATACCATGCCACAGGACTCTTTGTTGCTTTTATGCGAAATAAGGAATTGGTCTCATTCTAAGTGATACTTTAGAAAGGAAACAATCACATTTAGACAGTTTATAACAGGAACCATGTCTGATGTGTTAGTACAGCACCACACACAACAGAGATCTTGGTTAGAAGCCTCTGAGGGCTCCTGCAATGCAGCCATCACAACAAAACAAGTCACCCTTGTAGACAGCCTCAGCAAAGAAGTCAAGGACTTATGGGAAAGTGCACTCTCTTTTCCCTTTAGAACATGGTTGAAGTACAATGAACATGTAGTGTGAGGAAGTTCACTTTCTGTGTATTTTCTTGTACCGGCCATATGAATAAACATGCTAAATCAGTCACTAAGTGGGAAGAAACAAAAGGGCAGCTAAGCTAAACATCTAAAGCAAGGACATTTAAAACATTTTCTCCTTTAGTTGCACAAAAAAAACTGTTCTAGAATGTTGGAGCTATAACTTTATGCTACAATAAAGTTACTTCCTAATGGAAGATGTTACTGACTGAAACTCCTTATTGCCAGGCCTACTGTAAATCTGCTGTTGGTGTTCCACATAGTTCAAGAAACTTCTACCCTTCAGAGGAAATGCTACGTTGCTAGTACTGCAATTATTAAAAAAAACAGAAGTTAAAACCTATTGTATAATATTCAAATTAAAATTGTATTCACACAAATAGTAACAGTCAGTCCATTCTCCAAAGAACTTACTATCTAAATTGACAAGATTTTGATATTGTACATTCTCTAAGCTTGCTCCAGTTTTTATTCACTAATTGTGACCATAGGACTTTAAAGCGACAATATTTAACTGAACTGAACAAGATTTAACTACATGCAATAGCTCTCAAAGATCATAGGAGTATGTGTTGTGACCAGAGGGCCATATGCCCAATTTGTGTAAATTGGCATAGTTCCATTTAAGTCAATATATAAGTGAATATATTTTCACAAGATGAGGATTTGGCCTATAGATTTTATCCATGTTAATGGTCATGGCAATATAAATGTTTTCAGCGTATACTTCAACACACATTAAAGAGGTCAATTTAAACCTTAGTCCCATCTCCCCCACCCCAGCCCACCCCAAGGATTGAACTCTACCATTTTAGCATACTGAAGTACAAATTGCCTGGTCTTGAAAAAGGTTTTAGAAGTTGTTAGTTAAATCGAGCTCCCATGATCTAACACTACATCTTTAAATCCTACTCAGGATTTGAGAATCTCTGCACTAGGGGTAAAATTCAACCCATAAACTTAAAAATAAACTTAATTGGTATGCAATGGTACATAAGCCTCTTGGTGGCCCTCTGAATGGTGGTGAATTTCACCCTAGATTAACAGAATTAGGGCTATTTCAGGATGTTTGTATTGATTATGATTCCTTACAATTGCTAGATCTTTCTCTGCAATATCGAAGAACTACTTTCTCCTGATGTTCTTACACTTGGCACAGATCCATGCTAGAAGATTATGAGCCAGATTCACCACTGTGTTATACCAACGTAGTTCCATTAAACAAAGGTTCTTTGTAATCTAGCACTAATGGTTCGTACAGTGGGCTCTGAAATAGTGTTCCCTGCTGCTGTAGATGCTCAAATAAAACTAACTGAACTAAATGGTGTTGAACTGACACAACACTCGAGTAATACAGTGGTAATCAAGCCTTAGATTTAGGTGGGGTTTTTTTGGGGGGGGGAGGGTGGGGTTGTTTTTACAGACCACATCTAATGGGAGTCAAGCTAAATGTCAACAGAAATCTAGCCTTTGTATATTCCCCGAAGGAGCACATCTTACAATCTTTATTTTTTTCAGTTACTCATCACTGTCACAAAAAATAAAACACTAATTCATCATGAGTGGTCTTTGAATATGCTTGGTTTGATAGGTTCTTAGCCCCACCTTCTTCCAACAATTAGCATATGTATCAAACACTGGTATGGAGAACCAGAGAAAATACCTACTCATTCTTTCCCAAGAGAAATACTTCTCCCTTTGTGTCTTATTTTCATATCTTCTTTTTCAATCCCTAACGAGCAACTGACAGTGCAAGGCTGGAATAGAGCCAAGTTAGGTAAAGTTACGCCTTAAACCAGAAAGCCATGCCATCTCATTTATTAACAGGGAGAGAATCTCCCTTGCTTTCTTCTACCTACAGGCACTCGAGAAAATCAGTTCTTCATGCCACAACATGCATGCTCCAGTCTATATGACACAAGGCCAGCAAGCAAATTTCTTGCAATCACTCCAAGAAAACCATCTTGAATGTGCTTATACACCCCAAAGCAATCCATTTTAATTGTTTTGAAATCCTGCTCTTTTTTAGGATTTGCTAGTTGGTGACTTTTTGTCTAGAATAACCATGGTGTCCTTTCATTCCAGTCATGTTACAATCATCACCAGTAGTTTAATACAAGTGTTATGAGCACATTTGCTTTGTGCCAAAAAGAAGCAATTCCTGACTCTTGATGTTTTAGGCACCCTTGTGGCTTTGTTCAAAGCTAAATGTTTGACATTTGCAGTACAGAAAGGTTTGGACAGTGTAATCTAATTATATGCCCAAACTATCCTAGTTAATTCCAGGAGCATGTGGGCAGTTCAATGTAAGTAGTAGCAAAGTTGTTGCTGATTTGACCACAGCATGAGCTTTAGAAACTTGCTGCTGTTAAATAGTGAGTTGTATTTGGACATCTACAGCAGCAATGAAAAATGTTTCACAGCCCACTGTGATTCTTTAGTCCTGGGGGGAAAAAAGGATATTTAATTCCTATCCTACTGTAGGAAGGTCTCTGTACATGTTTGTAGAGCGTGGTTATTTCCTCTCTTATTTGCTTTATACAGAACATACTGAAACATTCCCTATAGGGAATATATACTTTCCAAACCTTTCATCATTTTTGCTTATCTCTGTACATCCAGTCTTTAAGCATAGCCATTAGTAATGAAACAAAAAACAAAACACAGACCACACACAAAACACTCCTCAGTTGGTAGGCTTATATTAGACCATGAAAGAATGAAGATGACAATCTAGAATTATGAAATGTGGTCCTATAACCTGAACATATATTTAGTCAGATCCCATGTTGCAAAAAAGTCCAGGAGACCTATTCCTCCACACCAAAAAGAAAAAACACCATATATTCTGAAAATTTCAAGGAGACATCAGCATGTGTCTAGGGCACACACGGCAGCAAAACATAATTTAGAGTAAAGGACTTGTACTCTCTTGCTATGTCCACTTCTGTGTTTTAAAATATATCAAATGTGCATGTTTGCACTAAGTTTTCTGTTGTATACCATATACAGTACAAGAACAATGGTACCTTTCTTCTAATAATAAACAAAATTACTGGTTGGTTTGTTTGCTCTTTGGTATGAGAGGCAGCAAGGTGCAGTGTACAGGGTAATGGAGTGGAAGTCAAACTACGTAGGTTAATTTGCAGCTCTACCATTGGCAAGCTGTGAGTTTTTATATTAGTCACTTAGGCTCCTAAGTCAGGATAGATGTTGTAACGCCGAGCACAGCAATGCCGAAATATCTTTACAAATCTGGGCCTTAAACTCCATAACTCAGTATGATATTGCTACATTTAAGTTCTATCTAGGGTTGGCTGAAAATTTTCCATCACAACTGTTCGACAGAAAATTGGGTTTTCAACCAAAACAAAAACATTTTGTGCAAAGTCTCAGTTTTCTGCTGAAAATTTTCAGTTTAAAGTTTTCACCTAAAACTCAAATATTTCCATGGGGGGGGGGGGGAGAAATGTAAAAGAGCTTTTTGAGATAAACTCACACTGAGCTAATATAATTATGTAACATTAAATATGTAAAACATTAAAACACAATTTACTTACACGACCATTTCTACCATGTTGAACTCTGAATGCATGTTTCCAGAACAGGGACAGTAACTCAAAAGCAGAGGGGTAATCAAGTATCTGGCATGGCTCTCCAGCTTATGAGACGTTTTCTTTGAGACTTCTGACTATAAATGAATGTTGCCATCATCAGCCTAAGGAGAGGCTGCATATAACTGAGATCCAGTTACAAAAATAGATCACGGGAATGCAGTTGTCAGGAAGTAACTAATGCCAAGACTATCCTGCAGACTTATCTAGCTGGATCTCTGCTTCTCAAGACCATTCATTTACTGTATTAACAATAGATGAGCTTATTTTCAGGCTAACCTATTTAAATAACTTTATATAGTACCTATTCCATCCCTTACTTAAGTGACCTCATTTTCATGAGATCTTGATTGAATTTAGATTTGAGCTGCTTAAAAATTATCTGTTTTTACTTCCAATTGCCTTAGTCTTTAACTTGGTTCAGGAAGAATTTATATAAAAGGCAACAGTCAACCAACATGCAAAATACATTTCTTTGCTAGCCTGCTTAATGTACTATTGACATCCATGGCTACAAAACTGTAAGCTGTAAATTGCATCTGTGTACTGTGGACCCCAGCCAGGTGGATTGGTGACTCTGGGAGATGGCTTTAAATGAGAACCTACTTTAGACAAGGATTTTAGCCTGATAAGGTTAAGTTTAGACTTTACAAAGCATTTTATACTTTATTTTTTGCATGTGAGACCATTTCTGTTTCCACTTATCCTTACTCATGATCTCTTAAAATCTTCATCTTTTATAATAAGCTTATGATTATTTCACTATAAATATATTTCATTGCTACATGGTTATAAAGGTCTGCAGAAGCCTGGAAGTCAGTGCTTGGGCACCGCCGGAGGCTGTTGGTTTGATGGAGCTGAGCTACAGTAGGACCAGACAAGGCTGCTTCACACTAAGGGCAAGTAGTAGTGAGGTACCTTGGGGACTCTTGGGGAGCGTCACAATCCCCAATAAGAGGTGAGGTAGCCTGTACAATGTAGCCCACACAATGTTTGAGAACTATAGTATACAAAATGAAACCCATGCAGTAGAAACCACATCACTTAAAACTACATAATAAAAATACTAAACTTACTCAGTTGCAATTAGTAAAGGTGTTATTAGGAACACAGGTTAGTATTGTTCTTAATGTGATTTTATTTTGACAAGTTTCAGAGGGGTAGCCGTGTTAGTCTGGATCTGTAAAAAGCAACAAAGAGTCCTGTGGCAACTTAAAGACTAACAGATGTATTGGAGCATAAGCTTTCGTGGGTGAAAGCTTATGCTCCAATACATCTGTTAGTCTTTAAGGTGCCACAGGACTCATTGTTGCTTTTATTTTGACAAGAATATCTTGCCACTGAATTACCACACATGCAGTATTACTTACAGCATACAGCTTTACAGAGTTTCGTTTGGGAACATCTGCAACAATTATGAGAGGTCACACAAACTGAATCTTACTGACAAAAAACAGACTTGTAATTCCCTTGACACTCCAGTTTGTCAGCCAGAGTTTAACCTAAGATTTACCCCTTTAATTGTACAGCATTCTAAGTGCCCCGATTTCTTGCTCCATTTGTTATGCAACATCTTTAATGCAGGACATCTATGCAATTTCAGCCTCTCTTCTGTCAATAGAACTTTGAACCATTTTGTTTCTAGTGTTAAAAGATAAATAGCATCAGAAGCTAGCTGTTTATAAGGTAGAGTATCCTAAACACACACACACATACAGAATGCACCACATGTTTTTGTTCACTAGTATTTTCACCAATTTCTTCTTTATTCAGGAAATCATTCACAACCAGACATCATGAATTCTTGGAAGGTATTAATAAAGAAGAAGAAATATTTAGGTGAAATTTCATTGTACTTATCTTGTGCATTATTGATCTGAAGAATACATATTGGGTTAAGAATACATATTATTACTAACATAATGAAGAAAGCAATGTGATGCAAGTGAGTCAGGGTCAAGCACCTAGTATTGATAGGCGACCAAGCTACTCCATCCACAGACCCAGCGATTTGGTTTTCCTCTTGCCAACTGGTGCTGTGCTGTTTCACCTGTCTCTTGAAAGGTGACCTCATTTCTGTATATCATCTTCCCTCAATGAAACCATGTTTGGCCCAACTGGAACACAGAGTATTAGTATCAAGATAGTACGGCTTGTTACTAATAAAGGAAGAGGCTTTCCTAGATTACAGTTTAGCTCCTTGAAACCGAAGCACAGTTCTCTCACACCATGCTGCTACCTGGCAGTGAAAGCGCTTACCATGTACTATGCAGGGCCGGCTCTAGGCACCAGCGCTCCGCCCCCCTCAGCTCACCTCTGCCTCCTCCCCCAAGCACGCTGCCACTCCGCTTCCCCCCCCTCCCTCCCAGGCAAGAAGGGTAAATGCGGCACACCCGGGGGGAGGACGCAGGGCCGGGGATTTGGGGAAGGGATTGGAATGGGACAGGAAAGGGGCCGAGTTGGGGCGGGGCGGGGGGCATGGGAAAAATTTTTTTCTTGGGGCGGCAAAAAACTTCGAGCCAGCCCTGGTACTGTGCTGTAATCTATAAATGGATTGGAGTGGCTATTCTGTTTTCTTCAAACATTTACCTTTGTTCTGCATTCCCCCTCCAAGAATCCTGAAGGGGACAAAAGGGTACGGATTCCTGGGCTGCTGCAGAGAAGCAAAACACACAACAACATAATTCCGGTTTGCTTTTTGATGGATTCTTTGTTGGAGATGGAATTGAGGAATTTTCCTTTTTTTCCCTGGAAGAATTGATGACGTCTAAATATTCTCTTCTATTTGACTGGCCTGCATCTTGTTAAATCTTTAAAATAATCTTTCTCCCCAATCTCCAACACGCGTAAAGGCTGAGAGGGAAGACTTAATCTAGTTCAAAAAGAAATTAATCTGGGGAAGTTCTAGCGTCTTATACAGGAGGTCAGACTAAATGATCACTGTAGTCCCTTCTGTCTTTATAATCTGTTAATGTATTTATGGTATGGTGCTGCATTTCTGAAATATGTAATAGTTCTGAATGATTTGAAAATAAGTTACTTTAAACAAAGTCTTAAACCATTGGAAGCAGATGCAATCCATCAATGCTGAACTAAACAAGCATTCACCAGGAAAAAAATAGAGGGGGAAATTAACCGTTAGTGTATACTGATGATATACAGTGTATAATGATACTGAAATTAGCACCAATACTTAGCAAGAGTAAAGCAAATTTAAGAAACTTTGCTGTGCTGGAGAGGATTTCAGTTCTGAATTATGCCTATTTTTACAGGGGATTAAGAGGCAAATTTGTGATATATTGTGCATTTAAATCAATATAACTATGCAGTGTTATAAGAAAGTTCTGTAATATGTTTATTTATAAACATTTAATAATATCTGAGATGCTGCTGTATTCTGACCCTTAGCAGCAGACGATCTAACTCAGTCTTCAGATAGGTGAAAACAGCAAGGAAGGATCAAAAGATTTATAGCATCTTTCAACTGAGTCTACATCTTGGAGCCTGCATCTTTTGGATGAATATTTACTCACAACATGGCCACAGTCCCAGCACTTCACAAGCAGGGTCAAAGGCTTGTTATTCTTCATAGGGATAAAAATGAAGGCCTTAAAGTTGTTTGTTCTGTCATCCTTTTCAGAGAAAAAGCTTGGGGTGTGCCCTGAGTATGCAGAAAAGTTTGCCATACAAGAAAGGCGCACAGCTTTAGAATATCACTTACTGTAAAACAGCACCAAATACACACACTACCTAGGTTGTGTCTCATTTCCAAACTAAGGTTATGGATTACCAGAACCAATACCATTCAAGACAGAAAAAGGAACCATTGCTGTCAACCACTAAAAGCTGATTATTCTCCTCCCAGAACCTATTTAAAGCTACCTCACTGCTACTTAGATAAAACATATCAAGTTACAGAAAGACGTAATGGCTTTGCTATAACCTTTGTTTCTTTTCAACTGACGAAAAATACAAAACATAGTTACTGCATTTAGTAGTATTATTTACAGGGTATTTTTTTAACATTCCACAGTAACCTAATTTAAACAGCTTTGGAACAGATTGGAAAAGATTCAATTATTACGCACAACTCACACAGAGTCACAAGTAGAAATGTTCAGTTAAATTTAAAGGGCAGCGAAGGCAAACTACATCTCCAGTGGCTTAAAAAAAAAAGCTCTCGAGGAATATGCAACAGATAACTATTGAATAGCTATAGCTACTGTAGTGCATTGATTTTTTGCTACATAGAATCAGCAATATACATTCAAGCACAAAACACACAGGACCACATTATCCATCCGATGTACCTAATGTTTCATTTCAAAGAGGTACACACACACACACACACACACCCACTCCATAAACTTTTGTTTACGTAAGATGGACTAATTTTTAGCATTACATTTATGTCTGGGGCCCAGATTCAAGGAAGTACTTCAGCATGTGCCTAGTATTAAGCACACGAGTAGTCCACTGCTCACATGGTTAAAGTTAGGCATGTGCTTAAGTACCTTGCTTAACTAGGGCCCATATCATTAACATTGTTACAGCATTTCTAGTATAAACCATTATTTTCTGGGTTCTCTCAGTTATTCAAGATAAAACTGACCTGAATCTTGATACATTAAATTGAATTCGGAGGACAAAACACAACTATCCATACCATTTAGACTACTGCCTTAAGTTCTCTTTTCTAATTTAGAAATATAGCTGAAATGGTAACACTTGAAAAGTAGCTAACTATTGTGCATGCTTAGCAGATTCTTTTCAACCCAGTATCAGCTCTCCATTCACCTCGACAAAGAGTTACTTGGGCGCAGCAGTTGCATGACAAAGTCAACGCAAGTCTAGAGAGAATATATGAAAAATCCTTTACAGTGAAATTATAACATGAAAATGATTTCAAAACAAAAGCATGAAAACCCTCACAAGAGTTCCACTGGGATTATCATATCATCATAATGGCAGGGATCCACGTGAGGTACACACAAGCTCCACTATTCCTAAAAATGTGTGATATTAAAACCTTTCAAGATCTATGGGTCCTACACATGCTACATGTGGTGTACCTCATCCAGTGCACTAAATGCCCCAGTAACTACTATGTGGGTGAAACTAGACATCACTATGCTTTTGAATAAATTCACAAAGAAAATGATAAAAAAAAAGGACAAACACCATATCGCCCAAGGACCAGCACCTTTACAAAGCGATCACTCCATATCTGATCTCTCAGTCCTCATCTTCAAAGGAAACCTGCACAACACTTTCAAAAGATGAGCATGGGAGCTTAAATTCATAAATTTGCTAGTCACTAAAAATCATCGTCTTAATAAAGACACTGAATTTATGGCTCATTACAACAATTTATAACCCACTAGCACCTCCCCACTTTTTTTTGTCCTATGACTACAAAGGCCACTTCACTTTGAATGGTCTCTTGAAATGCGTTACCTACTTATGCTAAACAATCTGTTCCACCTTGTATATAGCTGTGACATAAGTACCTTTCCCCGATCTGAAGAAGAGCTCTGTGTAAGCTTGAAAGCTTCTCTCTTTCACCAACAGAAATTGGTCCAATAAAAGATATTACCTCACCCACCTTTTCTCTCTGATATTAAAAATAACCAGTACTTTAAAAACATGAAAATGCTACAGTTGGAATAACACCCATATTTTGGCATCTGTTTTTATACCCATCATCTAAAAATTACATATTTTTGCAACTTGATAATTATTCTTCATTACACAGACAACATAAAATACTATTGCACTTAACTCATGAGTAGAATAATTCAGAAGCGCAAGGATTCCGAGAGAGCAGGTGAAGAAATATCTCTTCACTGAAAGTAAGAGCACCAAGAGGGAAAAAATGCACTGTGGAAATATATATTAATTTACTGCACTGTCATTTGCGACCAAAGCTTGGCAAGACAGGATGAGGAAGGCCATTCTGAGGTTGTCATTGCTCACTATTTCTGAGGAAATGTTACCCATAATCCCATGTCCAACAGTTAATGAGTCTGAGTGCTCAAGCATTGTAATGCCCCAGGTGCAGCAATTCACATAATGCACAAAGATTCATTTCAGTCTTCTTTAAGCTGTGCTACCACAGGAGAGGCCATATGTCCTTATTAAAGCTGACTGTCTCACAAGGAGTCACCTGATGCCCAGCAGGGCACAATTACAGTTCATGACTCAACTCCGGGATGTTGATATTTATCCTCCATTTCCCTTTAGAACCACCTGTTCTGAGACATGTGATGACTCAAGGTAATCTCCAATTAGCTGGTATCTGTTGTAACATGCATGAAACTCCTCTGGACCCAGGAGACCTTGTTATCCATCCCAGAACAGATCATTTAGTTGTATTCAACAAAGTCATGAACTAGTCCAGATTTTCATGAATGCTACCCATTTCTGAAATGAACAGGCAAGGGTCCTGAGATGTAGCGACTTGTTTATTTCCTCCGGTGGCTCTCCCCCACACACCAAAAGATGCATCACTTAGATCATTTTAATGGTCATCTCGAACAATTGGAGTGGTGAAGAGGATCATGTTCTGCTGCATAAGTCACAGAGACAAGCTAAATTCCGCTATCCAACATGTGTGCAAAAATCTCATTGTACTTCAGTGGGAACTGCATGTGCATACCACAGGGCATAATTTGGGCATAAGTGATTTGCCTCTACAATTGTTTTGAAATTAAGTCAATATCTTTCTTCTGCACATTAAAGTCTAGAAACTTTGTTTTTAAAAATACAACCCACCTCGTTTGATCTTTACAAAAAAAATTAATTTACCAGTACATGCTGACATGTTTCTAAACATATTTTCCTACCATACATCCAGTAGAAAAAAAAGTGGCCTTTGAATATACAGTTTATGAGCTTCTTAATCCACTTGTGTTTCTAAAAATAATAAAATTTTATTAAACGGCGTTGCACCAAATACAACATGTCCATCTTTAAAGTACATTTAATTTCACCCTGTCTCCTTAAGATGGATTTCACACAGGCATTCATTCCAGTATGAAAATTTCAGACAAATAAAGCATGCAGTTCACAGAGCAGTACATTTTAGCTGCATGGAGAACAATCTACCATACAGATGTTTCACCTGTATATCAAGAACAACATTTAAGGACTGCCTTCCAAAATATTCCAAAACAGAATTTATTATCATCATTAATTTTCTGGCCAAAAGGTATTATCCTGTGAAAAAGAAAATATTCTGTTGCTAAGAACAGCAGCAACAGTGGTATCATCGCTTTCCCTCAATCCTGAGACCACATCACTATTGCAACATGCCTGCTCTCACCACGCTTGTGAAGAAGGATCACCAACGTGGATCTTAATCCTCCTCACCTACAAGGTGCTGCTACACTAAACAATCAGCACCACCTGAGCTGTATAAGAAAACTTCACCCACCCAATTTTCCTCAGCACAAAGATCTATCAAATCACTTGGAAACTCCCCAGTACACAAACTCTTCACCACACTCAATCTTCAATTCTAACTGGTACTTGTGAGCCTTCTGATGATGGCAGCTCTCTTTCTGAGCAGTGACATTCTGTGCAATCATCCAGGAGAAGTCAGAGTCCATATTGTTAGAGAAGTGCTCTATAAAATATTTCTGCATATATGTAAACAGCCAGCTCACAGGCAAAGTGCCAGCCCGTGGCAATCAAGAATATGAAATATTATTCTTGGTTTTGCAGCACCAGTAAAACCCGCTGCACTGCACCTGGCTTTTTGTGTGCAGCAATTTTCATGCAGCTCCTAATATTTTGAACTGGTGTCCAACCTCCTTCACACAACAGAAAATCTGCACTTAAACATATTTTAAACAAAACAAAAAAAACCATTTCCTCTGCTGAATCAATTTTTAGGCAAAAATGTAAAAACAAAACTCAGAAGCCAGCCTAACTTCCCTAAAAAGCACCCATAAACCTCTCTCTTCATCTTTTCAAAAAGCCATAAGTACAATCTCACAGTTGCCTATCATACCGCTTCCAAGCTCAATTCCTAACATGCACTATGCTGGCAATATCATGGCACCCCGAACAGAGGTATAACTATGGAGAAAAAAAGCTACCTCCACATATTAAAATAAAGCATTTGTTGGTATCCAAACCAGTTGGTATTCAATTACAATTGTTTTTCTCCCTAATCAAATGCAGACTCTACCTGCACTGTGCTGATGTCTATCACTAAGCATAGGCCAGTGGTCCCCACACTTTTTCTGCACCCCAACCCCAGAAGCTACAGTCAGGGGCCAGGGCAGAGCCATGGTGGGGAGCCAGCACGGTGGGGAATGGGACCAGAACCCCAGTGGGAAGACAAGGCTGAGAGCGAGGCTGCGACCAGGAACCAGGCCATGGTCAGGGCCGGAGACAGGGCCAGGAGTGGCACCACAGTCGGGGCTGGGGCCAGGAGCAGAGCTAGGGGCAGAGCATCAGAACATGGCTGGATAGCGTTCCCTGCCTGCCCCCAACCACACCCCCCGAACATTCCTCCACGCCCCCCTACGGGGGCACACTCCACAGTTTGGGGACCACTGGCATAGAGATATTTCAGTATGGTGGGGGGAGGAGTAGCAACTGAGGTAATTAAACTTGTAAAAAAGGGGGAAACATAACGACATACAAATTTGTTGAAAATGGTCTCTAATCTTGCTCACTATGACACTCAGCAGCTTAGTGAGAATGTGGAAAGGATTTTTTTTTATTCCTTTTTCAAGTTTCAGTTTACATTTAATGCATGATGGAACCTGGTTTACAATTGTTTTATAGTGGAGGCAGGGTTGCTTAGTGGCTGGAGTAATGAACTCTCTCAAGAGACCTAGATTCTAATTCATGGCTCTGCCACTGGCCTGCTGTGTGACCTTGGTCAGCTCATGTCACCTTTCCTCTCCTCAGTTTCCCTATCGATAAAATGCTGATAACAAAACTTGCCTCCTTTGCAGAACATTCCGAGATCTATTCATGAAGTGCTTTATAACAGCTAGGTATTATTACTAGTAGTCGTCTTGTGCACCATTAGTATCATGAATACTACCATTTTCCTGCAAAATGGCTATCACCAGTATCTGAAATATCAATCTTTACTCAGACTTTGTTCTTCTCGTCTAGTGAAGGAAGCATTTTTCAAAAAGCATGAACTCTTCCACTAAACAATCTGGCTAAAGTTTTCTTTTTCAAGTTCTTTACGTATGATCTGTGGGAAAAAGTGGAAGAGGTGGGAAACACTGTGCCCTATTTGTTTGTTCAGGGTGGCCTGAAAAAAGTTCTTAAAACCACTCTGCTTGGCTTTTCTTTATATTAGAATTTTAGATCTTCTCTGCTGTGTTTTGCATGGATGATATTATGGACAACCAGAGAATTAGTAGGACGACATCAGACAAAACATAGAAATTAAACCTGACAAAGGGGAAGAGAGGTTTACTCTCTCTGCTGAAAATGTTGTTCTTGTTGTTAATGCCAACATAACCATGATGCCCAAAAGACACTTGGGCAAAGGAGTTTATGTTACAGATCTGACACTGCAGCCTCTTTGTGGAGTCCTTGATCAAAGCCAAAAATGATCAGATTTCATACTCCTAC
This sequence comes from Mauremys reevesii, assembly GCF_016161935.1. Taxonomy (NCBI): domain Eukaryota; kingdom Metazoa; phylum Chordata; order Testudines; family Geoemydidae; genus Mauremys; species Mauremys reevesii. Next base: position 34,822,113 of record NC_052627.1, on the reverse strand, counting down.
TGTTTGTAAGTTAACAAGCACAAGAAAGAAAAAATCCCCATAAATCTGCTGCTATGAAAGCTGTGGCAATCTTTTATATAGATAATTGATTCTAACGCTATTTCTTCATTTAACAAAAAACTCCTCTTAATTATTGGTTCAAGGATATACCATTACAAAAGAATAGCACAAGCATATAGGGGGAAAAAAATCAGAAAATTGAATATGAGTGGAATAACATGATGCATTTGCAAAAAAGGCTAGTATTCTGGGGTGCATTAACAGAAGCGTCGTATGCAAGACAGAGGAGGTAACTGTCACGCTCTATTCAGTGCTGGCGAGACCTCGGTTGGAGTAGCGTGTCCAGTTTTGGGCATCACTCTTCAAGAAAGATGTGAACAAAAGTGGATAGAGTTGAGATAGCAACAAAAATGTAAAAGGTTCAGAAAACCTGACCTATGAGGAAAGATTAATAACTGGGTATGTAAAGACTGAGCGGAGACCTGATAATCTTCAAATATGAGGAGAGCTGCTGATTAATAAGGAGGTTGGTGATCAATTGTTTTCCATGTCCACTGAAGGTAGTAATCAGCTTAATCTGCCGCAAGGGAGATTTAGAGTAGATATTAGGAAAAACTTTCTAACTAAGGATAGTTAAGCACTAGAACAGGCTTCCTAGGGAGGTTGTGGAATCCCCGTCACTGGAGGTTTTTAAGAGCACGTTAGACAAACACTTGTCAGGAGTGGTCTAAGTTTATTTGATCCTGCCTCAGCACAGGGTGCTGAACTAGACAACCTCTCCAGGTCTCGCAGCCCTACATTGCTATGATTATTAACAATATGCCAGTACATTTATGAAGTGCATATGTAGTCCAATAAAGGTTTACTTTTGCAATGCAGTTCATATTACAAAAAAAAAAAGTCAACTGACATTACAAGTTCAGTAAAATGATAGACAGATAGATAGATCATGAAAGTGCTAGTTCAACTGCCCATATATCGTTCTGGAACACTAGTCTCGGTATTCTCAATGACTTTTTACTAAATGCTAACCTGCTCTGTTTCACTGAAATAAATTACACTTCAAGTGAATGTGAAGAATCTGAAGAAGTGAGGTTTTTTACCCACAAAAGCTTATGCCCAAATAAATCCGTTAGTCTTTAAGGTGCCACAGGACTCCTTGTTGACTTCAAGTGAATGTTTTTCTGCCAAATGAAGCAGTCCCAACTTGCTTGGCAACTTTATAAGGAATAGCAAATAATTTAAATGAAAGGCAAGTACAAGTATTATATATTTTATACACAAAAGATTTTTCTAAGATTAATATTAATCTTAGCATTAAGAATACTAAGACAGTGTTTAGTGAGTAGGATTTACTGCACAAGGAACAAAATCCTTTATGGTTAATTTCCTGAATGTGAACATCCAAAACCTGCTTTGGGAATTTGTGAAAGTAGCAGAGAATGAGTCTGTTCCAATTCGGATAAGCCAGCAAATACTACTATAGGGAAAAGGTCAGTCATGGAGCAATAAGGAGACAGACTGTCCAGGAAGATTTTCAGCCACTTCTACTGACTGCTGTCTTCCAAAAAGAACACAGAGTAGCAGTAACGTCAAGAAGAGCTGGGTTGACCCAAGTCAGTCATAAACCAAAACAGCTGTAGCATGAGCCTAAGTCAGATTGTCACAATGGTGGCACGGTGACATTGCAAAGCCTATTATAGCAGGGAGTCTCAACTAGAAAAGGGAGCACAGAACCTGCAACCTGGATCTACAAAGATTATTTTCTTGTCTTTGTTTCCTACTCTTTTCACATAGCTGAAAATGTTTGTGCAGCTCCATGTGCAAGGACAAGGAGAAGGGAGGCTTAGGTAGGAGATGGGGTTCTGAGAGGCAGTTAGGGTCAGGGGTCCCAGGAGGGGGTAGTCAGGGGACAAGGAGCAAGGGGGGTTGGGGTTTCTGACAGGGGCAGTCGGGATGGGAAGTAGGAGGGAGTGGATGGGGGTGGGGCTAGGGCAGGGCTCGCCCCTCTTTTTGATTGTTGAAATATGGTAACCCTAGGCGAGCAGAGAGACGGGGGGGGGGCGCATGGGGGCTGGTGCCCACATACATCCACTGCAGCCTGCAGGAGCCCCCTGGCAGGCTCTGGGCCACAGCCTGGGCAGGTGGGGCAGGGAGGGGCATGGGTGTTCCCTGCTAGTGGCACCATCGCCTTTGCAGGGCTGCTGCACCGCGCCGGCTCCTCCATGGCTGGGGCTTGATGCTGCCGCAAACAGGACATTCTGGCTCTCTGGTGCCTCCGGAAGGCGGCTCCTTCCTGCCAGGCTGCTGCAGTGGCCAAGCCCGGCAAAGCCAGCGAGTGGACTCGGGGCAAGAGCCACTGGGGTGAGGTGGGGAGGGTTCATTGAGGGCGGGCTGTGCACCCTCCAGGGGAGTTCAGGGGACGGGGGTGGAAACCTGGTCTGGGGAGCAGCCCCTGGGCACAGCTGGCCCCTGGGGTCTATAAAGGCTCGTTGGGATTTGCCCCTCAATGAACCAATGTGCGGGGGGCGGGGCGGCGCAAGGTGGAAGTTTTGCCTAGGTTGCAAAATATCCTTGTGCCGGCCCTGCCCCAGGGGGTGCATGCACCCCAGGTTAAGAACCACTGCACTAAACTGATAAGAGCTGCATTTTAATTTAATTTTAAATGAAGCTTCTTAAACAGTTTAAAAACCTTGTTTACTTTACATACAACAGTAGTCTATAGACTTATAGAGAGAGACCTCCTAAAAACGCCAAAATGTATTACCGGCACGCGAAACCTTAAATTAGAGTGAATAAATGAAGACTCGGCACAGCACTTCTGAAAGGCTGACGGCCCCTGATCTACATGGATAAGCCACTAGAAGACATGCCACACTAACAAACTTGGCCAACAGGCTACACAACTATTTGGGAGACAAACGTGTAATGCTGGGTAACAGGATTCCAGGGTTGTTCTTCCAGCTCTGGCCTGTGGACAGGGCAGCATGAAGAGCCGCCTGGCCACACCTCCGTGTAAGTGCCGGAGAAAGGACATGCCGCTGCTTCTGGGAGCTGCCCGAGGTAAGCACCGCCCGGAGCCTGCACCCCTGACCCCCTTGGTCCCAGCCTGGAGCACCCTCTTGCATCCCCAGCCCCACCCCTGAGCCTGAACCCCCAGATGGAGCCCTCCGATCCCACACCCCAACACCCTACCCTAGCCCGGAGCCCCCTCCTGCACCCTGAATTCCTCATTTCTGGCCCCTCCCCAGAGCCCACACCCCCAGCTGGAGCCCTCACCCACTCCAGCACCCCAACCCCCAATTTCATGAGCATTCATGGCCTGCCGTACAATTTCCATACCCAGATGTGGCCCTCGAGCCAAAAAGTTTGCCCACCCTGCTCTAGACTTTACCAGTGATCCAGGGCAGAGTGACACTTGGTAGGTCTGCTTTCAGGATACAGTGTTCTAAGCAACAATGCTGTAATGAGCATGAATGGGACAGGATGGTCACGTGTATATTCAGGCTGCAAGTAAGCTCTGCAGGTTAATATTCTGATGTATTATTTTTTTTTTGTCTGGAAAATACTGCCATGTGCCAATTAAGGCAGGATTAGGACAATCTCCTACTTCCACCATCAGCTGCTCTGGGAGTAACTTCTGTCGGCTTGATCCTGTGGAGTGCTGACCACCGGCATTCCCACTGATACCAGAAGGAGAGTGAGGTTCTGAGCAGTTGTCAAAGGCAGGCTCCTAAGCACACTGCAACCTGGCTGACAAGTTTAAGTTATTTGCACTTGGTATGCATTGCGTTTCTACAGTGTAGTGTTTAAAAGCCATGTCCCTGCCCCAACCTGCAAAGGAAGTTAGCCAAGTCCTAACAGGTTATGAATTATAGTAATTAAAAATTTCATTGTCTGTTAGACATGGTATTATGCTGAAAGCACCTGAAGCCCTGAGTAAAACACAAATAAACTTGCCCTGAATTAATTTTTAAAAAGGAGGCAAAAAACTTTTAAAGTAAATCCTGTATTTAGTCCCAACCACCAAGGAACTTATGAGGACTCACCCTCTCTAGGTATGCTCATATCTGTCAAATTCATCCCTAAATTCTGGCACTGAAGCCATCACTTTGGAGTCTGTACCTCCAGTCCACAGGACAAACTGGACATTACTCTATTCTAGCTAGTGGTAGAATAGTGCAATTTGTAAACTGTGAATAATCAAAAACCCTTCCCTGTGTCAGTTTCTGCTGCAGATATACAAGTTAAAGCAATCTGAAAAACTGTACTATAACTTCTTTGGTAGACTTAAGAGGAGGAAATAGAATTTTGAGATATTTCTTTACTGATGTTAAACTGTGTAATCAATCTGTTTTGTATATAGACAGTGGTGTTTGGCCTAGTCTCGCAGGCTCTCTGTAAAGCAATGCCCTAGAACTCAAGTTTCAAACCCCAGGTTTGCCCTTTTTCTCAAGTACTGTGAAGGCAGAGTACTTACTCCTTGACCAAGAAGGAATCAGTTCCTCTGGCAGAAGCAGTGTTAGCAGCTTCTGTCAATTGTTCCATCCAGCCCTTTCCAAGCCAGAAGAATAGCAGCTGCTGCACACAATATGAGTGAGTAAAGAGATGGTGAACTGGACATTTAAGGTTCATAGAATGGGTGGATGAAGACAAGGAGGCACATTAATCCATTTTACAACCTGAGATTACGCAGTCTATATCCATTGTTTCAGGGCACTACCAAAGGGTATCAAAGAGATGATAAACCAACCGCATGCCTCTGCAGATGAAATTATCGTCAAGAGTCCTTCAAAATCACCATTATGCTTCCCTTTTCTCAAATCCCATCATGCCTGTCATCTCAATATATTAAAGGCACAAATCACAGAAATACACATTGCATGAAACATCTACAAAGAAAGCACAATATTACCGATTTGTTTGATAGAATAGATATTTTGTTGCAAATGCAAAAAAGAGTGGCTTTCCAACAAACCCAGTCTATAATGTCTCTGTAGGAAAACATTCCTTTTCATGATGTGTCGATGAGCTGTAATATCATTTGTATCAGCTCACTCATTAGAATTAAGTTTATGCAGTTTCCAGCTGAAGCACAGAGCAGCAGCATATTTGAGATGCGTTAGCTCAGGGGTCAGCAACCTTTCAGAAGTGGTGTGCCAAATCTTCATTTATTCACTCTAATGTAAGGTTTCACGTGCCAGTAATACATTGTAACATTTTTGGAAGGTCTCTTTCTATAAGTCTAATATATAACTAAACTATTGTTGCATGTAAAGTAAATAAGGTTTTTAAAATGTTTAAGGAGCTTCATTTAAAATTAAATTAAAATGCAGAGCCCCTTGGACCGGTGGCCAGGACCTGGGCAGTGTGAGTGCCACTGAAAATCAGCTTGCGTGCCGCCTTTGGCACCCATGCCATAGGTTGCCTACCCCTGGGTTAACCTTTAGGAAAACCCCCACAAAAAAATATCAGAAGCTGAAAATGTTAATTAAGAATTTTTGTCCCTCTTTGGGGATTTAAAACATGCAAAGACATGTGGTTACAACATATTTTCTTGGCAATGCTATCAGGAATGCAGTTCTGCAATAAATGGCATTTAACTCTACTGGATACTTTGAAAACGACAATGGTTCAAACACAAACACATTCTATCATCTTCTGTAATATGGAAAAAGTATCTTCGGAAAGCCTAATGGCAGAAACAAAGAATTTTGATGAAAAGTATTGAGGGAGGGTGTGTCTGGAAGGGGGAAGACATTTTGCTGAATATGTTTTCTATTGTGGACAGATATAGTTTATTCCAAAATACAAAACCAAACAATTAAAAAAATAAAACCTTCAGCAGTACAACAAGCAGGATGTCATTCTCAAAAGTATTAAACTAGAAACAGTGAACATTTTCCTCTCAAGAGCAGTCGATGCATAACTTTTTGGCATATGTTAATTCTCCCTTCCCAACAAGTTTATGTAATGTATGCAGGGATAATACTAATACACACACACGTGCTCATTTTTACATACATTTGTTATATAAATGTAAAAAAACTTTAATAATTCCTTCTCATGAAACCTTAAGCCCAAGTTTCCACTGATGAAAACACTTCATGAATAGCTGGTAGCTTGTGTTTATTGAGCACACCAGGGCTTTGGCACCGCTACTCAAGTATGGCAATGGATATATTGACACTGGGCTTAAAAAAAAAACAACCCACAGGGTTCGGGCTAAAAAACTGTATATGTTCGGGCTCAGGCTGGAGCCCGAACTCCAGACCCTGCGAGGGTCCAGCCTGAGCCCAAAATGTCTACACAGCAATTTTTAGTCCCGCAGCCTGAGCACCACGAACCCAAATCAGCTAACCTTGGCCAGCCACAGCTGTGCCACGGGGCTTTTATCCCCATGCAAAGAGACCTAATGCCAAATCTAGTAGGACTCCTGAGGAGTCCTATCTCAAAAAAACAATTTTCAAAAACAAATTTTCTATTCTTTTGGAACATTTCCTTTAGCATATCTCTGTAACGTTATACCTCAGGTTGGCTACCAAGCCAGTTATACATAACAGTATCCATTATCAGACACACACTGACATTTCTGCAGGAATCCAGCTGAATTCCTTTTTTTTTTTTTGTAAAGTTAAAATAAAATAGAAATTTGCATTTCATGTTCAGCTAAAATTGTTTCTTCATAGATCAGAAAGTTTAATTCTACCTTTTAAAACACACAGATACAGATGCAAACTGTGGAGACCCCAATCAAACTCTAGCTTTCTTCTAGTGTCTTTTTTTATGAAGCCAAAGATTAGAACAGGGGTTCTCAAACTCCATTACACCATGACCCCCCTTCGGATAATAAAAATTACTTCACATCCCAGGAGGGGGAACTGAAGCCTGAGCCCATCCAAGCCCCACTGCCCTGGGTGGGGGGCCCCCCAACAGCAACCTGAGTCCTACCGCCCAGAGCTGAAGCCCTCAGGCTTTGGCTTTGGCCCTGGGTAGTGGGGCTCGGGCTTCAGCACTGGGCCCTAGCAAATCTAAGCCAGCCCTGGTGACCCCATTCAAAGGGGATCCTGACCTACAGCTTGAGAACCCCTGGATTAGATCATTCTCTCCAGGTCTATCATTCCTTGGAGCCATAAAGTTGCAAAGTTGAAATGAAAGTCGTTAAATCAAGAACTCAGAAGAGATGCGAGAGATACTGAGTCAGAAACTAATAAGAACATGGCCAAATGTCCATCCAGCCCAGTATCCTGTCTTCCAACCATGGCCAATGCCAGGTTCTTCAGAGGGAATGAACAAAACAGATAATCATCTAGTGATTCACCCACATTCCCACACACCCACACTCCCAGCTTCTGGGAAACAGAGACACTCAGACACGGTTTTGCATCCCTGCCCATTCTGCCTAATGGCCATTGATAGACCTTTCCTTCATGAACTTATCTAGTTCTTTTTTTTTAACCCCGTCGTAGTCTTGGCCTTTACAACATCCTCTAGCAAGGAGTTCCACAGGTTGACTGCGTGTTGTGTGAAAAATACTTCCTTTTGTTTGTTTGAAACCTTCTGCCTATTAATTTCATCTGGTGACCCCCTAGTTCCTGTGTTATGAGGCGTAAATAACACTTCCTTATTTACTTTTCCCCACTAGTCATGATTTTATAGACCTCTACCATACCCCCCCTTAGTTGTCTCTCTTCCAAGCTGCAAGGTCCCAGTTTTATTAATCTCTCCTCAGATGGAAGCTGTTCCACACCCCTAATCATTTTTGTTGCCCTTTTCTGTACCTTTTCCAATTCCAATATATCTTTTTTGAGATGGGACGACCACATCTGCATGCAGTAATTAAGATGTGGGCGTACCATGGATTTATATAGAGACAACATGATATCTGTCTTATTATCTATCCATTTCTTAATGATTCCAACCTTTCTGTTCACTTTTTTGGCTGTCGCTGCACATGGAGTGGATGTTTTCAGAGAACTATCCACAGTGACTCCAAGATCTCTTTTTTGAGAGACAACAGCTAATTTAGACACCATCATTTTATATGTATAGTTAGGATTATGCTTCCCAATGTGCACTTTTTTCTTGATCCAAACACACAATTCCCAAAGGAAATATGTTAATGGCTGCCATCATGGTCTCAGATGCAGGACAGTCACAGACTTCAGCATTCTCCCCATGCCCTGCTATAGGAGCAATAGGCTCTTGTAAGTCACAGGTCTTCCCAAAGAGCAAATGTTGAAACAGTGCAAGCCAGGAGATAAGGAGCTACAAGGTGACCCTGTAAGGGAGCAGAGGCAGAGAGAGAAGGATTTCTTGGGCACCAGGCTGGGATAAGTAGCTTGAGATTTCTGCAAAAGCCTGGGTGCTGTACATTCCTACTGACATTGAGAGAAGCAGCTGTTGGTTTACTCCATTTATTCACAGCACTACACATAAAATTAAAGGATATACCAAACTCATATCATTGATTTCTCATCCAAACAGAAACATACCTGCTAGGCCCCATATCACAACTTTAATGTGGTCTATGAGGCAACAATAGCGCTTCCCTCTTTACACATTATCAAATTCATTAAATAGTTATCTTGAAGGTATAGTTTTCAGTACCTGCACCAAGGAATGAAATTGTGGGGGTCTGTTTGTGTGTTTGGGGCAGGTGAGTTGTTTGTTTTGAACAAGAATGTAAATGAGCTCTTTTCAATATTTGAACTACATAAATTGGTACAGTAGCAGAAGTTTATAATTCTACTTATGGAAGAGCCATTCCCAAGGAAAAAATAAAAACTATTGAACTCACTAAAACAGGAAAGAATTATTTTAACTGTAACTTTTTCCATTGTGGTTATAGAATTGAGGCTAGCTCACTAATTCAATTCTTGCTTCCTACTTCTGAAGGAGTCTGCACAGCTTTCACCTCCTCTCTCCCAGCCGGGAGGGGGACATGCTGTTTTCACACAAGCCCTCCCCTGGCTTGGAGGGGGATGCACTGTTCTCACACACACACACACTTACCCAGAGGAAGGAAGGGACAGACAGACAGACAGACACTTACTTGACCGGAGGGGGACAAGTTTGCAAACACATGCCAGGGCTGAGTAGGGAACTCATCTGCAGCTGAATCTTGGCCTCGAGCCTCAGCTGCTGGATCTGGAGCCCAAACTGTTCTTTGTTCAGAGTTACAAACATTTCAGATATCAGAGGGGTAGCCGTGTTAGTCTGTATCCACAAAAACAAACAAGGAGTCCAGTGGCACCTTAAAGACTATGCCCAAACAAATCTGTTAAGCTTCCGTGCATCTGAAGAAGTGGGTTTTTTAGCCACGAAAGCTCATGCCCAAATAAATCTGTCTTTAAACATTTCAGAGTTATGGACAACCTTCATTCCCAAGGTGTTCATAACTCTGAGGTCCTACTGTACTACCATAATGGCTGGCATCACCAGATGGCACCATTACACAGTCTTATGGGTTCTTTTTTCTTTGCAGGAAAACACAGTTCAGTCTTTGAAGAAATGCTGTATTGTTAATTTTTTTTTGATGTCACTACTTTTTGGGAATGCTGTCGCAAACAGCAAAAGAGTTTGCTCTCTGCCTTAATCTCTCTTAATAGAGTCAATTCTTGGTGCAGAGTCGCTTCCTGGGAATTAGACACTGGTATTAGGTTTGAGACTTCTGAAAGAGGGATTAGCCTTTACAGGCTAACCCGTGTCCAAAGACTGGTGTAAACAGTATAAATAAAACAAGTTACACATACACACAAACATCAGACTCCATCCCAGATTTCTTCTCCAATAGGAAACTTATCTGCCAGGCCACAAAATCAGCTATAATTCAGCAGGATGACAGAAATAAGAATTCTAGACGGATATTTCTGGAAAAAATTAACACAATTCCCTGACCAAAATCAGGACACAATCTACATTATCTCAATTACCAACTTCTTCTGAGAATTTCCTCAGTTCCCTTCACAGTCTCAATACCTTCCCGTCTAGAATCTTCAAGTTTTTGAATCCTGCAGCTCTCCTCGGCCTCAAACACTGGATTCCTTTACACCCTCTCTATGCAAAAAATGTAGTCAGTCAGTAATTCTGACTACCTACTGAACAGCCCTTTCTCTCATACCATGTCTACACATACAGCACTGCTGCAGCTCGTCTGGTAAAGACACTCTATGCTGATGGGAGAGAGCTCTCCCATAGGCATAATAAAATCACCTCCGCAACTGGCAGAAGCTATGTCAGCAGGAGAAGCTTTCCCACCGACATAGTGCTGTCCACAAAAGTGCTTTTGTTGGTGTGACTTATGTCTCTCAGGGGGCTGGTTTATTCACTCCTTTGTGACATTAAGTTCTGCTGACATAGCTGTAGTGTAGACATAGCCTTAGTTCACACTATTACTCCTGCCACTGCGTGTGCATGTTTTTAAATATTATTTTATTTTACATTTTGCAGAAAATATCTTCTGATGAAAAGTTGCTGCAGTTCTGCCTTTTGCCCACCAGAAGGCGCTGTAGCACGAGCACACAGCAGCCACTCCTGGCCAGCCTCAGCTAGGATAGGGAAGAGAGAGAGCCTGCCTTCTTCACAGAGCCTGTCAGGCCAGGTCAGGAGTTATGGGGGGACAGACAGTGTGGGGCTGCTGGGGGGTCAAACAGGAGCTCATAAGGGCTAGTGGGGGAGGACAGATTGGGGCAGGAGCTGAATGGGAGTGGAGATGCAGGGCCACGGGCGGGGAGGAACAAAGAGTCCTGTGGCACCTTATAGACAAACAGACGTATTGAAGCACAAACTTTCGTGGGTGAAAGAGGTGCAGGGACATGAGGCAGAGAGGGAGGGAGTGCAGAGCTACAGGGGGAAGGGGGATGGCTGAGTGGCGGCACAGAGACACATGGGGATGAGGGTGCATGGACACATGATGAGTGGAGGGGGCTGGCTGAGGGGGTGTAGGGCCAGATGGAGACAGGGCTGAGTGGGGTCACAGAGACACATGGGGACTGGGGGAGAGGGTGCACAGACATATAGGGATGGGAGGAGGGGGTGTCTGAGAGGGGTGAAGGGACACATGTGGACTGGGGGTGCAAGGACACATGGGGATAGGAGCACGTGTACCTGACTGAATGGGAGAGGCAAGGGGTCAGCCAGAATCTGCACACAAAAAAACAAACTGTTCCATACTTTACCCACCCATACCCAACAACCTTCCAAGTTCATATCTGGGCTCCTTCTCAGCAATTACTTCCCTCTTCCTCAGCCCCTCCATTACCTCAGACTTCCCCAAGCCTTTGCACTGCTTCTGAGGGGTGTGGGAAATACGGTTCTGTACTATAATTTACACGAATTACTACTCAGAGTTCTATATTAATATGCGTAGTAAGGACTCTATTTGTCAAAAAACATTTCCTGAATCTCTTTTGTTGTCTGTATTCTTGCAGACATACTTGCTGACGGGTATTTTGAAAAAAATTACCAAAATAATTGAAACTGGTGTGATTATATTGTGTTATTTTGACAAATAAAATATGCAGAATTTTACAAAATTTTAAAATATTGTGTGCAGAATTTTTTATTTTTTGGTAAGAATTCCCCCAGGAGAACATTGTGCTTCTTTCACCGTAAATTATACAGAAAATGCATTCTAGTTCAGTTATGTTTAAAGACAAAAAGAACTAAGATCAAAGCCACTTAAAGTCATCATCACCAAACAGGAAACCGTTCCATCACTAATATAACAAACCAACCATTAACAAGGTTGCCTATTTACTAAACCAACCCATTCTGCAATGCCATTATTTAGAGTAGTATATTACAACCAAACTTCTAGCGCTTTCACAGTAATTGTAGAATGCATTAGGATTTTTTTTAACCTTTAAAGAGTGCTGAACATGTCTAGAATAGGATATACAAGGGATCCAGTCAGCAAAGATTCCTTTAAAATTTTATACATAATTTATCAAATAGAATATGACTGAAATATTCTAACACTTAGCTGCAATACATTCCCATTCCATGAAAAGCTACAGAGAGAGATGGAGGTGATGTACAGGATTAAAACAGATACATTTTAGACCCTATAATAAGTTGGTTGATAAATGCCTGAAGAGGGAGAGAAGAAACAACCAAAATGAAAATATTCTTCATACTAATTTGAAAAACTTAACTCTCCTCAACCAAACACTACCACCTAAATATTTTTTCTTAGATTGATACAGGGAGGTCAATGAGCTTGTTATGTGAATATAAATTAGATTAAGCTTTTCAGGACAGGTTCAATTTCTTCCCAACATGCCTTGCACAACAGGGCCCCAACCAATAAATAATAATAATAAAATACAGTGAAAATATGATAGCTTGATTCGGGATTGGAAACAAGCACTCACAATCCATCTTCCCTGATTCTGCAACACTTTTATAACTTCTCACTGTGAAGCCCCAGAACTTGAAGCAGTCATGGAATTGGGCAAGGCACCTTGTTTGAGAGCAAATGTAAGGGGCTATACCCTGCCTGCAATAGGGGGCAGACTAGGATTTGTAACTGACCATGAAAGAGAGACTACTGCTTTAGAAAGTCTAAAGAGACTTGCAGTGGGGAAGTTGAGAGAGGGGATATATGGAGAAATGACAATGTATCGCACTGCCACAGACCCACAGGATCTTTTAGACAGAATGGATTCTTTCCAGGGGCTATGGGGCAGACCCCCAAGAGGTCCCACTCTGCCTTAAGGGTATGCCACACAGCCTCAACACCTGCAAGACTGAGCTTCATACTGGGAGCTCTGCCCAGCAAATCCAACTGAGATGGACTTCTGGACCCTCTTCAGGAACCAACGCACCACAGCAAGTATTTACAGTGACACCAGGCAGCCTTTTCAAAACAGAGTGGAGTTCATCATTCAATTGGAACACAGGAAGACCTTAGGTTAGCATATAGAAATGAAGGTCAAGTCATCATTCTATCCAGCCAAGGTGCTGTGGGGACTCTTTTTGAGCCCCTCCGTGTGTGCCTGTCAGTTCAAGATGAAACCTGCTGAGTCCCTCCAAAAGCCACTTCTTATCCCAGTGCCCTGACACCTTTCGGTCCATTGTCCAACTCCTGCAGACCCATGCTGAGTTCACATCCTCTGCCTGCTGGAGAGTCCCAGGGATAGGTGCCAGTCCCACAGATAGCAGTTCAGGGCTCCCATTCTCTCTCCACTAATATAGTAGCTATAGAAAGTCCTTTAATGACCCATTTGTTCCACTCCAGACAAGTATATGACACAACATCTCATGTCTCTTGCTCTGCCCTAAGAGCAGATTTAACCTTTTCGCACTGGGTAGCAATGCAAAGTACACCTCTACCTTGATATAATGCTGTCCTCGGGAGTCAAAAAATCTTACCACATTATAGGTGAAACCACCTACCAAACTTGCTTTGATCCGCCAGAGTGCGCAGCCCCGCCCCCAGAACACTGCTTTACCGCGTTATATCCAAATTCGTGTTATATCAGGGTAGCAGGGGCGGCGAGTTATATGGGCCCGTGGGGCCCAGGCCCCACCAATAATCCAGGAGCTGGGCTCAGCCCCACCAATGTTTGGGCCCCAGGCCCTGTGCTGGGGGTCCCCGCTTTGCAACACCCGGCGCTCTCACTCACCGCAGCGGCAGCTCCCGGGAGGGGCCTCAGGAGCGACTGGACTCCCAGCCCATTGGCTGGGAACCCCAGCCAATGGGAGCTGCCGGGGGCGGTGCCGGAGCTGCCTGGCCGCGCCTCCACAGCAGGGAGGGGGAGCGAGCCACAGGCAGCGGCTGAGCCCTGGGCAGCCATTGTGAGCAGCAGCCAAACACAGCCTGTGAGCTGTGGGCAGCCAGACACACACAGCTGGGGAGGGGGGGTTGGTGGGGACAAACACACACAGCTTGGGGGTTGTGGGACAGACACACACAGCGGGGGGCAGACAGACAGACACAGCCGGGGAGGGTGGGGGGGGGGGTTGGTGGGGAGAAACAGACACAGCCAGGGGGTTGGGGGACAGACACACACAGCGGGGAGCAGACAGACAGACAGACACACACAGCCGGGGGGCGGGGGGGGACAGACAGACACAGCCAGGGGGTTGGGGGTTGTGGGACAGACACACACAGCGGGGGGGAAGGGGGGACAGACACACACCGCCGGGGGTTGTGGGACAGACCGACACAAGGACACAGCCAGGGGGTTGTGGGACAGACAGACGGACACAGCCGGGGGAGATGTGGGGACAGACAGATGGAGTCGTGGGTGGGGAAAGGAGCAGCAATGGGCACCCCGGGGCTGGTATAAAATATACAGGATGGGGGGGCTTCCTGAGGGGACTATAGCAACACCCCCCGCAGAGCAGACCCAGGTTGCAGCTGGCTCCGCCCATCACAGCCCCCTGCCCCACAGAGACCCACACAACCCTCTGCCCCCTCGAGAGACTCCCAATGATCCCTGTGCCCGTCACTCCTCTCCAAAGAGCCCTCCCCTTTGTGCCAGCCCACTCCCCTCCCCCACTGCCTCCCCTCCTCCAAAGCTCCCTACAATCTCCCCCTTTGCCTTCCGCCCCACAGCCCAGCCCATTCCATTGGCCGGGAGGCTCCCAGTCTAGTAGCTAGCAGGGCCCATGGGAGCTGCACCTGAGGCAGGGTGCCTGCCTGCAGATGCAGACCTGCCTGGCTGTGCCTCCACAGCACAGGGAGGGGGAGCCACAGGTGAGCAAGCCCTGGTCATCATCATCATCACAGGCCCAGTAATTCTCTGGATATTTAATTTCAGAGGCAAAATGTGTGCAATTTTATGGGTTGAATGATTGAATGACATAATACCCACCTGCCTGCATTGTCCGTCACTAAGTCCACTAATTTTGTCAAGTGTTTGTTGCACAACATGGTGGTGCCTACCCCTACCTTGTGCTTCAGGGGGTGATGGGGTCAGGGCAGCCTGTTATAGAACTACCTGATTAGTAATTGGATATGTTGGCTGGCATCTTTTTTAGTAATTGGATATGTTTGCTCCCCCTGATGTTAGAACCCGACTACACCACTGGGGAGGGGAGCTTCCTAGACCTGTGCAGCTAGGGCTTAGGTGAATTTTGTGATACTGTGCCCCTTCCCAGCTACCACCCTGCAGTCCCCACTCCTGCACCATGCTGGGCAAGGGGCAGCCCCATCCCCAGTGAGGCTATGGTGAGGGGTGGCAGCAGGGGAGGCCATACGTGATGGCAACCTCCCCCCTCGGTACCCACCAAAGGGGAGCCGAGTGGGCCTTCTGGACCTGAGAGGGACCCTAGGAGCATGTGCAGTGAACTGCGGGGGAGAGGAGGGGTCCCTCCCCTGGAGCTTGCTGCTGCCAGGGAGGGTGGAGCGGAGTCCTCTTTGGCCCTAGCCCTGGGGCAGCCTGTCTGCACCCCAAGTTCCTTATCCCCAGCCCTGCCCCAGAGTCCTCACCTGACCGGAAAAACACGCAACTTAAATTTGGTGGTCAGTTTAGAGTATCATAGAATATCAGGGTTGGAAGGGGCCTCAGGAGGTCATAAGGTCCAACCTCATGCTCAAAGCAGGACCAATTCCCAACTAAATCATCCCAGCCAGGGCTTTGTTAAGCCGGGCCTTAAAAACCTCTAAGGAAGGAGATTCCACCATCTCCCTAGGTAACCCATTCCAGTGTTTCACCACCCTCCTAGTGAAAAAGTTTCTCTTAATATCCAACCTAAACCTCCCGCACTGCAACTTGAGATCATTACTCCTTGTTCTGTCCTCTGCTACCACTGAGAACAGTCTAGATCCATCCTCTTTGTAACCCCCTTTCAGGTAGTTGAAAGCAGCTATCAAATCCTCCCTTATTCTTCTCTTCTGCAGACTAAACCATCCCAGTTCCCTCAGCCTCTCCTCAGAAGTCATGTGCTCCAGCCCCCTAATCATTTTTGTTGCCCTCCACTGGATTTTCCAATTTTTCCACATCCTTCTTGCAATGTGGGGCCCAAAACTGCACGTAGTACTCTAGATGAGGCCTCACCAATGTTGAATAGAGGAGAATGATCATGTCCCTCGATCTGCCGGCAATGCCCCTACTTATACAGCCCAAAATGATGTTAGCCTTCTTGACAAAGGCCAGAGGAGGGAGTGTTAGTGCCTGTGTCGACTTCTGAGAAGTGCATGGGGTGGAAGGAGATGCTGGGATGCTCTGGAACCACTCCTTCAAAGCCAGTCAGGACTCTGGGGGAGCCTCCTCTCTGAGCAGACTGTCTCCAGGGCAAGAAGCTTACACCTTCCTGGGTCTGACCTCAGAGCATTCAGCATGCCCTTCCACACCATGCACTTTCCGCAGTGAGTCCGCCCAGGCGGGGTCCTGGGGCAGCCAGAGGTCCCTGCACCCCAACTCGGCAGTCAGATGCGACTCTCAGCCAGACTGTAAAACAGAAGGTTTATTAGATGATGGGAACACAGTTTAAACAGAGCTTGTTGGTACAGAAAAGAGAACCCCTCGGTCAGGTCCATCTTGCGGGGTGGGGAGCCCAGAACCAAGTTCTGAGTCTCTCCCCATTTCCCCAGCCAGCTCCAAACTGACACTCCCTCCTCTGGCCTCTGTGTCTCTTCCGGACAAGGAGGCCACCTGATCTCTTTGTCCCCAACACCTTCAGTTGGCATCTTGCAGGGGAAACTGAGGCACCCACACAGTATTCAGAGAAAATATTAAGAACATTCCCACTTCATCACAACAGGTACAACAAAATATAATACTGTATATTGAAGTAGGCAAGTGCTGCTTCTGACTTTCCACTTTTAATTGACCCTTGTAATCTTGTGGCACTGACGTGTTGTAGCTTCATTTTATATCGGCTTACAGGGCGGGAGCGGGGGGGGCACCACCATTTTGGGCCCCACCAAAAATTATACAAACCTGCCGCCTATGCAGGGTAGAGGTGTACATAGGGAAACTGAGATATGCATAGGAATCAAATATATTACAGAAAATTCCCCCTTTGTCACACCCTTCAACCAGAAAATATTTGTGGACCTGGTAGATATTTAAAATTACATTGGTCTGAGGGTCCAGAACCTGAATCAAGGCTCAGAACACATCTCTCCCACACACTGCTAATCTGAAAAACGGTCACAGTTTTAAGATCTGATATCTTGCCACCCACCAAGACAAAAAATAAACACTGCACACAAATGGAAATACAGAATTCCCAACTTTCAAATGGCAGTGTCCTGGCTAAGGACAAAATGCGAGAAGAAAGGGATTGCATTTAAAACTATCATGCTTTAGTTTTTCTTACTTAGGTAAAATGATTTAATCACCCTCGCCATTTCATGCTATTTCACTGGATTTTCTGTATTTGGACGGACAGGAGGCTCTCTCTCTAGCATAAAACACAGTGTCTTCTTTTCTGCTTTTGCCTTTTCTCCTCTTTTCTTCCAATCATCCCGCTATACTACTTCTCTTTCATCCCCATCCTTCATCTCCCTTCTTCTCTCCTTTTTCCTTGCCACTTGACCACAATGAGCCCCCTTACACATCACCATCCAAGAGCTATCAGCCTCAAGGGCCTGATTTTCAAGAGGTGCTGAACATCCACAACTCCAAAGAAAGTTAGTGTGCGTGCACTGAATACCTCTGGCAAAGAAGAGCCTAGACATCCAATGCTTCTAACATATTTTTGTATGTATCTGTAGTAACCAGGCACGACAGTTATCTACTGCAGATGAAGATCATCTTTCTTACTTCCAAAGATATCTTTAAAAAGTGCACTGTCAATGAACATTCTGTGTTGCTACAGCTTATAGGTTATAATATCCTCTTCATTTTCTCAGTATGGATCTACACAATATACAATTATTGCTGAATTATTCTCCAGTGACACAAAGAAGAGTTCTGCGTAAACTTTCAAGCTTATCTCTTTCACCAACAGAAGATGATCCAATAAAAGGTATTACGCCACCCACCCTGTCTCTCTAATATCCTGGGAACAACATGGCTATAACACCACCACAAATAATTATTGCTGTGACTTTTTTCCTAACTGAAGAGGAAAAAAAAAAGAGTCAAGTTTTCATTTAAAAGTGAAAAAATAAGATGATTTCCCACCCTCCAATATTATTATTTTTTAAATATTCTAGCATAAAACCAAGGGAAAATTACCCAAGGCTGATTCATGAGATTACTAATGATACAGAAATGAACATCATTTTAATGGATTGAAAAGTCATTTAAAAAAAAAAAAAAAACTTTGTCAGGCCTCTAAAATACACTGGAGTAGGAGTATGAACAGAAAGAGCAATTAGGCAAATGAGATAGGTATTGCCAGAGCACAAAAGGTGTTGCACAGGTTCTCTCTTTCTGTAATTAAACAGAAGATAGAATGGAAGAAGGTTAATGGTGTGAAAAGTTAGACCGAAATGATCTGAGATATCTATAACTCAGGCCAGATAAAATAACCCCTTCCTTAAATGTTGTTTGTCAATTTCAAATCGGAGTACTCATTCCTCTCTCAGACCCTGGCAAAAGTAATAATATCCCTTGAAATTTAGGTTGACAAAACCTAGTGAAATCAAAGCTGAGATTGTATCCCTAAAGAACAGATACTCTGAAAAGAAGTAATCACGTTCACCAATGGTCCATCTATCCCAGTATGCTGTCTTCTGACAGTGGCCAATGCCAGATGCTTCAGAGGGAATTAACAGAACAAGACAATCCCCCCTTGTCATTTTTTTATGTTAGACTCTGATATTTAAGTCCTTATCCCCAATATCTTCCCATTTTTAAGCTTTTTAGCAATTTGTTAATTATAACATAAGTGATGATGATAGGGGAAGGGATATTAGACTGCATGCTTCAGGGCTTAAGCCAATCTCTAACTACCAGAGACCAGGATGAGATCTAACGTAGGAGACAGATTTTCCCACATCTGCCTACTGTTCAGTTCTTACACCTTCCTCTGAAACATGCAGTGTGGGCAATTGTTGGAGAGAGGATACAAAGAACAATTATGGAACAGCTTTTTGATAGCTTGAGGGCAATATCTTTGACAAGTAGCACTATAATGGAGAAAATTTCTAAAGCATTTTATTTGATCAGTTACTAATATGAAAATAAATATTAAATCTATTATTTCCATAAGCCTATGAATCCAATATGATATACACTGGAGTCCTTATAGAAAAATTTCTAGCACCAGATATAGGCATCGCAGACCGCAGCATGCAAGTCCAAACCTATTTAATACTGAACACATTTCTAACGTTTTATAGACTATCTGGCAATATATAAGGAGTATGATTCCCCAGTGTCACCGCATCTGTGCACTAGTATTATACAGATCCATTCAGTATTGCATAAAGTTGGGGGAGAGCAATTTAAAATTCAAAAAAAAAAATTGACAAAAAATTGTCATGAAAACTTTTCAGAATTTTTCTTCCCAAGTTACTTTGGGAATTAGATTTACCTGATACTTCATATTTGTTAGTCCAGTGCACACTGTGGTGTTCGAACAGCAGTGAGAAGCTGGAAATTGTGGAGCAAAAGTTTTAGAGAATTTCTAAAGAAAGAGGTGAGGAGATGCAAGTTACAGACATTCAATTAAATGCGTATTCATTAGGTCTATCTGGGCATTCAGGTACTTGTGGAAACATTTGGTCATTTAAAAGACAAACCATGTTTTGTTCACCATTATGAATGTAAAAGCAGTTTGCACTTTGAGGTCAGTGGCTTTGGTTGATTCAGCTCATGTCCCCTCACAAAATGGCATGTTCTTACTCAGATCTGATTCCTGTTTTATAGGTGGAGCAGTTAGAAACTACAGTAGTTAAGGTTGCGTAACGCTTTCCATTATAAAAACCTATTTTCAGTTGCTTACAGTTTTGTTGAACTTAAAACCATAAAGACTGAAATTTCACATGCCACTCTCTGCCCCAAGCAAATTTTTTGGGGTTTTTTGTGTTTTAATTTTCAGCTAAAACATTTCACCCTTTTCTGGGAATGAGATGGGGGGGAGGAGAAATACATTTTTAAACATTGTTAAATCAAATTCTTAAAACCATTTCATCTCATGCCCCATGCTTCAGTGTAGGGACTTGAAATTTGGCAGGGAGATTGTCCTGGGATCAGGGATGTGCCTTTTGACATTCCTAGTAAAATTCTCCCAAATTTGGCTAAGTTATAACCTTCTGAACAATCTTAATGCACAGATGTTCAGCAGATATTTCTTACAGTTTGGCATCAAAATTCTCAGAAGATTCCATATGCACTGAATATACTCCAGCTCCTACATGTGACCAGACTGCATTTGTGCCATCACCACAGAGCAACTGAGCAAGCTCCATCTTGGGAATGCAGATGCTCAGCAGGACTTTCCCCTGTAATTGTTACTCCTTGCAATAAGGAGCCACTGTAGTAGCAGGCACAGGAACTGAGAGCGGGGAGACTTGTGCCCTTTGTGCTCGCCGTCATCTGCCCGCTAGTGACCAGGTAGTGGGCAGGAGAAGGTAGAAAAAGCCTGATTCTGAAGGTAGAGAGATGAAGAATGGGGGGGGGGATGAGTTAAGAAATTTGGGGCAAGAGGACAGGGCAGAAGCTGAGAAGTGGAACAAAGGGAGGGAGGTGGGATGAGTGTTATGGGTGGAAGCAGAGGAAGTGGGCAAAACAAGGCCAAGTCAGGTTTGTGGTGCAGGAGACAGGGGTGAAAGGGGACAAGGAGAAACTGGGCTGGTTATAGGGCCGGGACAGTTGGAAAAAATAGTATATGATCATGTAATTGAAGACTATCATCATGCATACACCCTGTGGCTGAACAGGCATTTCCTAACTTTTGAAGGCTGGACTTTGTAACATTTAACAGTTTCTTTAGAAGCAATATTTTTTTATTTTATATATATGCTTTTGTGTCCAAAAAGTGCATGTTACTACTGTTTGCTCTTGTCATAATACAGAACCAGTAGACAAAAGGGGAGAGGGAGCTGGATTCTCTTTCGACTCACGCATCAGCAGAATACGTTTCAACTGTAGAATCTTTAGTTACTGGGGATAAAGTTTATGCTAGAAAGAACAAGGCTCGATTTTCATACTCCAGGATAAATCTGCAGATACGGCAACTGGGGGCAGAGGAAAACTACTTTTCACTTATAAACTGAGCAATTTTTTTCTGGGAGTCATTGAAATGAAACCATGGAACTCCACAATGATAATTGCAGAGCTGCTTTTCAGAGAACAACTGTACTTTATTTTCAGCATGAGGTCAACTAGGACTTTTAAAGTACTCCATCACTTGTGATTACATTAAGGAAAGAAAGCTATTCTCAATGCCCATGGGGGGGGAGGGGAGAGAGATGATGCTAGTCAAATTACAGAGGACTACTCAAATCACTAAGTGCCAAACTATGCAGTGCCACATGGAATGCCTCTGCTGGCATCCCTTCTCACAGAACTTTGTTAAAAATGATTTGTTAAAAAACGTCAACACATATGATCCTAATATTTAACCTATGAGTCAGTCATCATCACTGCATTATAGCATTATGTTGGATCAAATGAGAATTTGGAGCATATAATCTTAATGCGAGAGGAGGAAAACAATGTCCATGCCAGCTGCAGAAGCATTAACGTAGTGCAACTGGAACAAAATACACCCAACAACAAACAGATTAACAATCCCAACATATACTGCCTTTGCTAAACAAAGCACGGATACAGATCTGAGCATGACTATGAATTAGTCTCATAGATAAAATGCTCAACTATCTGGTATAAATTTGTGCTATTTTGGCAATTAGACTATTCCTACCCCATCACCCAAACACACTTTAAACTTAATGCTGGTTTTAGTTAAATATGTGATAACCTAGATGGCTGGAAACTTACTACTTGATATTTATCTAGGTATTTATAATCACATTTATCACCATTAGTATATTTTTAGTATATAAACATTATATACATCCAATGGAACGATCAGATGTAGACCTACTTGTTCTCCTCTATCTCCTTTCAGATCAGATTTTCAGGACCTTCACTTGATTCTTCTTCTATCCTTATTCATCTCAGAATAACATTGGATTTGGGATGTGGTTTTCTGTTTGTTTACGAACTCTTCTTATTATTAACATTATTCAGATGCTATAGTAAAGATGTGGGTTTTGCACTTCACCGTGGCAGTGGACATGAGAGCCATCATTCTTAGCTATTATAGAACTCTCGTTCACAATCTCGGGTTGATGCTGAAGTCTTAGGCAAATTACATGTGAAGTTTTTTTCTACAGGTTTTTGACAGTGTCTTTTATTTTTATTTTTTATAGGGCAGGCAGAGAGAAGAGTCTGGAATCCCAATTTTAGAGGCAAAAAATTAAATATGCCACTTGTCTGTATGCACTCTCCTGCCATAGTTCTCATTTAATAGTTTATGCTGATCAAATTCCTCAGTGCCAAAAGCATAAAAACAAACAACAAAATTGCATTTTCCATATTAATGGCTCAATAAAAAAAAACCTACGTCCAATAGAAAACGGAACAGCATTGGCAGTTTAAGAAATACTAGTAACCATAGAACAAAGAAAATCAACAGTCACCCATGGTGTTTTGTGATGTCATATTGAATTGGGAAAATAATCTAAAATTCCTCTCAACAAAAACAACTTTGATGCGTTCCACTGCTGGAGGAGAAAGTTTAACAGTGGCTATCACATAGTGGAGCTTCTGGAGCTTCCGTGCCCAGCCATACTCGCAAACTGTGTAGCCCCATGCAAATAATATGTAGCTGTTATCATACTAATTTGAAAAACAGCATCATATCAATTTGAAGGCCTGTGCCATTTGCTTTAATTCTCCTAGAATTAAAACACAGCTGAGTGGATTTTTTTATAAACCTAGTGTAGATTTTTATAGCTAGGTTATAAACTGCAAGATTATGGAATTTAGAGTTGAAGTTATGTCAGAATTTTAGCTACCTTGGGTCTTAATGCAGCACCTAGGAGACATGTGGGCCGACCCAAGCAACACCAATCCAAGGTATGCCCTCATGGATTCAATTGCAGGATTAGAGCCTTAGTTGCCACAATAATGCAGATGAAGTAGATAGGAGTGAATTCTAATTAAAAACAGATTTGTTGAAAATATGTATAGATATAAAATTTGATGCTCCAAATTAGCAGGCAATGTTTGACAGCTGAATGCATCTCAAGGAGTGATGGCATTCTTTTTATTTCCCCCAAACAGTTTCAGCAAACTACAGTGAATAGTTTGTTATTTTCTACAGGGTATTTACCCATTCCATATTTTTCCAATAATTCATAAAAAGAGTCAACATACCCAAGTCTAATAGAAAAGAAATATAGTAAGAGGCCTAAGAGGACAATGAATCCAAGTGCAACTGCAACATCCAGACTAAGTACAGTATATTAATCATGTTGACCAATTAGCAAAATAGCAATTTGTACAATACCTCTTTATGTCTGCCACAAACAGAGAAAAATCAGTTAAGATCTCTCCCTAGAGACATTATAAACTGCTTTGGCTGTTCTGCAAAGAAATTCACTCTTGATCTAAAAGCCTAATGGAAGAGTACAAGAAAAAAAAAAGGGTATCCATATTTCAGTTAACCTAGAGAGACAATATGTAAAACATCTGTATATTTTAAGAATACAAAGAATCAGTACAAAATATTTAAAGTTAAAGTGACTTATTACACACAAATATAATCCTGAAAAGTAAAACAAGCTGAAGCCAATTAGTTTAATTAATTGCATGATGTTTCAGGTCTGCCATTACTTTACCAAAAATCTGGAATGCAGACTGGTCTTTCCTGAATTGAATAATCAAGTTATTTTTCCCCAGTCACACTTTTCGGTGGGGAAAAGGGAAGGAAAATGTTGTATTTTTCTGGTTTAAGGAGCATATATTCAGCTTCTTATCGCAGCAAACAAAGATGTACTGCAAAATCATGAACATGGAACTGAAATCACTACCGGCCTCTATTTTCAATTAGGCTGATTCTGTAGAGTTATCAAGGGAAGAAAATGACAAGCCCATTGCCAAAAATCTGATATAAAGTTACACTGATGAGTATTAGCCTGATAATCTGTTTTAACAATTCACAAAACAAAATAGCATTAACTATTTAATAGTGAGCTGCCACATACTCTGTTCTCTATCTCAAAAACAGTGACCATTGGTGCCCTTCCAATTCGTGGTGATTTCATTGTGCTGTCCTCATGCTGAGATGTTTTGTCAGAGTTGAAGACATGCAGCAAATGCAGCCACTAAAACACTTCTCATTTGGTCATAACAATTACCCCCAGTTTAGATATGAACAGGAAGAAAAGTGCACACACTACAGGTGACCCGTCCTCATTGGCAATTAAGAATGAAAAAATTATACATTAAATCATGTATCATTCATTTTGTTAGTGTCATAAATTAACCTGGGGCTAAATACCTCCCATTCCGAATGCACAACTTGCAAAATGCAAGAACTTCCTCTAGTCAGAATTCCATACAGCAGCAGCACACACTTCAGGCAACAGCCTCACTGCCTACTTTAGAAAGCTAGTGGAAATTCCAGCCACAGGGATTACACAGCTTGTATCTGGTTTACAGCAGACAAAGCGCTTGTCAAGATAAAGGCATTGTGCACAACCCAGCAGAGTTACACACATACGCATACAAGAGCAAGCTGCAAAGGTAAAAGGGATTCCAATAACAAACACTATCCTCCCCACTCCTCCAACTATACAAGGCAATCACTGAAGGCACAACAATCAGATAGGTGGATAGTCCTTCTCTTCCCTCCACCCTAGAAATAAAGGCTTGTGTTCCTAGTAGGCTATATTTCTTCCCCCTTCCTTTGTATTTCCATAACAGCTTAGCAAGCAAGCAAACAAGATGTTATACCTACCCTCATTTATCATCAACTGCCATTGCTAAATATTATCATTTAAAAAGGCTTAAATCCCATAATAAATTACAAGAGTTCAAACAGCTTGTATTTCATCTTTACACTGTTAACCCCCATCTTATTTTGTAGTTGTTGCAATAAGTCAAACCCCTTAACTGTCTCTGAATCTTCACCAACAAGTCTTTTTCTAACTCTCTACATGAAATTCATCTGTCATTAATCGCAGGGATTTAGAAAGTAAAAACTATGTGTCAGTGGTATGGTTGGTTTTAAAATGCTTTCATCACTGTAAATCTGTTTATTTTGAAGCAGTCCTTATTACTCCTTCTCAAAGGCTTTTTGTCTCATTTTCTGAGTGTTGGCTGCTTTCTTCATCGGCCGCAGAGATACAGGATATTATTATAGTAATCTACAGACTGTAAGACGTGCATTCCATCCCTTTACAACACTGAGGAAAAGAGGAGTTGGAAACGGTGACCCGTTGTCCCTCGCCCCCAAGCGAGCACAGAGTGGCTGAAGTGACATTTTGGCATATATTTCTTTAGTTGGTGGGGTGGGCAGAATGCTGCCTTCTCTCCAGGACACTGCCTCCAGATATGGGTGCTCTCCTCTAAGGGTTTGTCTACACTGCAGTTAAAAACCACGGCTGGCCTGCCCCAGCTGACTAGGGCTCACACAGCTGTTTGATTGTGATGTAGACATTCAGGCTCAGGCTGGAGACCGGGCTATAGGACCCTTCGGGCTACACTGCAATTAAACATCCCCTTAGCCTGAGCCAGCTGTCATATAATGAGGGAAGCACAGGCACACATACATAAATATATAATACATGCAACGTCACTTAAGTGTTACAGTGGTAAATGTGTCAGGAAAGGGTGGTGATCGTTGAAGAGTTTTATCATACAAATGTATTTCCTGCTGCAGCAAAAGCCTTTTCCAGAAATACTGAAATCCTTTTTGTAGAATCTATAATGTGAAAAACAGTCCAGTTCCATCAGCCTTTAGGTGTTTCTAATAAGACTGACAGTATGAGAGTTCATAGCCTTCTTCTGATACAAACCAACCCACCTTCTGAACCAAACTCCACCAAACATTTTACTGTCTCCATCTCAGGAACACCATTTGTCCCTTAATGCACTCAGTCATTCCAGGCAACATTTTCCTTTTAAAACAGATTTTTAAGTGATGTGACAGTAGGGTGACCAGGCAGCAAGTGTGAAAAAATGGTGGATGGGGGCGGATGTAATAGGAGCCTATATAAGACAAAGCCCCAAATATCAGGACCGGCCCTATAAAATCGGGACATCTGGTCACCCTACATGAGAGATACTGATACAGAAAGGTGGCAAAATTGATTCCTTCACTTCAACTCACACACTCAAGATGTAACTTTTCATATCTCTTATTATTGGATAGCAAAATGTGTATGAAAGCCTGACAGCATGACTAATATCAGTTAGAGGTAATGGGTACAGTTTAAATGCAAACTTCATTAGAATAGAATTGAAAAAAGTTTAAAAGGCATAAAAATCATTAATGAGACATTGCCAAATGGAGTAGAGATAATGGATTGTCTACAGAATTACTCTTTTCCTCAAGTCTATCCCAAAAGTCTGTTGCCTATGCAGAAGGCTATACTTCACATGGCTCAGAACAGAGCCTGAATGCTGTATGAGCATTCAGGCTCTGCTCTTCCAGGCTAAAACTCACTACTGACTAGCACAACACACATGCACCACTTAAGTGCTCAAAGGCTTAAGTAGGAATTAAGTGGTATATAGGCTTTTGTCTGGCCTACACAAGGGTGAATGCACACATGAATTCTGATCCTTATAACAAATGGGTTATCAACAAATTAGTTGAAAGGAGAATACATCCCTTCAATGATACTTGGAGGGCAACATCATCCAAAAGCAACAGCTTTCAAATTAAGAAATGCTACTGCAAATAAAATCTGCATTTCTGGTTAGATTAAGGGTCTCTAACATTCACAGAACATGCAATATGAAAACACTATCCTTGTTAAATTCTTAAAAGTTCACTTATCCGTGGACAAGTTTTTTTTTCTTTAAAAAGAATATGCCAATCAAGAAATACAACCACACAGATCAGCAACATAAGTTACCTTTAAAATGAAAAAAATATGCATCTGGAGAAATAGGCAAATGTGCTACTGAAATACAGTAATTGCAAATTTCTGCATGGTATATATGCACTACCACTATCAATTCAGTACGTAAGGATGCACATTCCAACTACTAGCACATTTTGTTCTGTAGTTAGTTTTATGTTAGTTTTTCCGACTCTTGTTTTTCATGTGAAAAACAAAATGTTGGCAAATAAACATGATATTTAGGCCTTTCCACTCCCCAAATCTATTGCTAATATTCAGCTGAAGATGGTCTCATGCTGTGATAGCATCATTGGGCCAAATTCTGTGCTGCGCCTCTCAGGAGATACAATATAGAAGGCACAACATAAGTACGGGGACAACTTTTTGGTTGCTTTTTACACCAGATTCTGGTCTGCTCTAAGAGCTGGAGCAGTATGGGGGGGGGGGGAAGCAAAAGCAAGATTCTGGCTCATTTTCTTCACATACTTGGAGCTCTGTTTGTAATAAAGTAATTGATGCCAACTATCTGTGTAATTTTGTGTCATCTATGTAGCTCTGATGGGTACATTAGGAATACACAAAACATGATTCTATCTGTAGAATATTATTGTCCAGTTCTTATTCATATTATTCTTGTATTTATTTTTGAAGTATATGTGAGCATGGTTTCTTTTTTTTATATCTAAAGTAATGTTCTTGAGTTATTGTACAGGTGTTGCTCTTACAGGAAGTTTTTTGAGAAGACAAGAGTCTTACAATTTGTACTGGAAAGGGTAAAATGGAGGCTAAACTTGATTTCTGGTGGAAAGGAATTGCACAACCAAAATACCTCCACAGGAGAAAGCCATTCTCCCTCCAGGCCCTGTAAGCTTCACGCTAGGTTCAGTCTACTGCAGGATACCTGATAGTCCAAAGCTGACATAATACATCACAAGAGTGAGGCCATCTTTGGAGACAGCAGGGCCAAGGCCGCTCAGTTTTTAAAGAGTTAGGATCAGAGCCCTTTAAGATAATCTGATATTGTAACCCCCTGGACCTGCAACCCTTTTAAACCTAAGTTAGACATGATATCAGTTTGTCTTTGGATTGTCTTGGGTCACATGAACTATCCTTCAGGTTTTTTGTTTGTCTGTATTTTTCAAACTACAGGTGAGTTGTTGGAACTGGAAAGATCTACCCCTGCAATTATTCCCTACTTTCTACTTTTCTCTTTTTAAACCGTATCTATAAAGTCCTACAAAATGAAAACCATTACCAAGAAAGCCCTCAAAGAAGCAGCTTTTGGCAAACAGAATAAGGTTTTATTTTCCTCTGTTAATTAAAGCCAGGAATTTCCTTTCACATACAGCACTAAGCAGAGGCAAACGTCTCAGTTTTCACCACACACTGATTTTATTTATTTATTTTTAACAAGGGCTTCTGCTTTTGATAATCATTCCTTCCCTTTCATCAACAGTTAGCAGAATGCAGTGATAGTTCAAAGGTGCCACTTCAAGTAACAAAAATATCTCATTTATTAACACCAGTAATAACAACACTTCACCCCGAGGACACAACATTCACTATCGGTTTCATACATATGGTGCACCATTAGGAAACTAAGTTTTAACTGAATTTGTTTATAAACTGCAAAAAGTTTTAGGACAGCTACATATTATACTACTCTTCCACAAAACAGTTCCTGAAAGGTTATCTATGCATATTCAAAATGTTCAGTAAGAACATTCACACAAAAAATGGGAGGGAGGGGGAAGTAACCCCGGCTCAGCTACCTATTATCTGCAAATACTGTTTTATGGACTTCTGTGTTTTCTTTTTACTTGTATCCCACAATTATACATGTGAGAAACCAATGATGAGCTGCAATCTGGAAACACTTTACCATCTGCTATTTGCAGATCTAGTCAAATTTAGAGAGTTAATTAAAGATTAAAGACAGTCAAACGATATTGTTGGAGCAAAGACCCAACTTCTTTCTTGTTAGCTTGCTCTCATTCACTCCGTACCACCAAAAGTCCACAGCATCCTAAGGGAAATATAACTTGCATCTATGATATACCTGTATTTCCTTAGTTTTAATGAACAAAGCCTCAACTTTAGAACCACAATACTAGTATGTTACCCACAGCTATTTACTGGCAAGACCAAATGCACAGCTGTCACTGCTAAGTACAGGGATTTAGAATTAGAAGCATTTTTCAGAAAATCCCAGCTACATGAGGTATTTTTAATTGGTTTGAACTAACTGCCACATTTCTATGGCACACATTTTAACAGTGGTGGCAGTTCTCCCTTTCATATCCATCTCTTCCCTCCATCAACCTCTTCCCATCTCACCACATCAACCAAGATACCACAACCATCCCCACGGCTTTTTATCATGTTGCTTCTGCCTCCAAAAGCCCACTCCCCACTGTGCTGCCTTCCCCCCCACCCCAAACACACACACAAACTCTACCCCATCTTAGAATCCATTCCTCTCCAGCACTTCCACTTCCCCTGCCTGCAATCCTTTTCCTGCTGCCTTCATTTACTGTGCTCGCTCTGTGAGGCCTGGAAATGGAAGGTAACAAAAGAAATTAACTCTGGGGCTGTTCCGGCCCTAGGGTGACCAGGTGTCTGGTTTTCGACTGGAACACCCAGTTGAAAAGGGATCCTGGCAGCTCTGATCAGTACCGCTGACCGGGTCATTGACTGTCCAGTTGGCGGCACTGCACTTCACGCAGTTCCCAGGAAGTAACCAGCAGGTCCCCCCTTCCACTCCTCTGCGTAGGGCAGGGGTGGGGAACCTGGGACCTGCAAGTGGGGAACCTAGGGCCCGTGGACTGGATCCAGCCCCATGGTTAATTTCATCCAGCCTGAAGCACCCTCCCCCGTCTCCCCCAGGGCAGGAGCTGTGAGCGCCGGCTTGTCCCGCTGCAGGGGAAAGCCCCGAGCTTCTGCACACACACCCCCCCACGGGGCTGGAGCTACATGCGCCAGCTCTCCCTGTTGTGGGGGTGGGGGGAATCCCAAGTCTCGGCATCCCCCGGAGGGTTGGAGCCACAAGCACTGCAGGGGGAAGCCCTGAGCCTCCCCCACCGTTGTCCCCCCCCCCACCGCCGGTAGGTGAGTGAATGGCCCACAATTGATTTTTTTCTGTGGGTCAATGGACTGTGACAGAAAAAAGGTTCCCCACCCAGGAGCCCTCACTCTCCCTCCCCCCCATGCCCCTACCCCAGCTCTGATCCCCCCTCCTGCTCTCCAAACCCCTCAGTTCCAGCCCGGAGCACCCTCCTGCACCCCAAATCCCTCATCCCCACATCAGAGCTGACACCCCCAGCACCCCAATACCCTGCCCCAGCCCTCCCGCATCCTGAACCCCTCATTTCTGGCCCCACCAGCCAGAGCCCTGTACCTCCTCCCACACTCCAACCCCTGCCTCAGCCCAGAGCCCTCTCCCATACTCCAAATCCCTTGGCTCCAACCCCAGCCCGAAGCCCCCTCCTGCATCCCAAATCCCTGGCCCACACCCCCAGGCGGAGCTCTCACCCCCTCCTGCACCCCAGCTCCCTGAGCCAGCCCAGAGAAAATGGGTGAGTGAATGAGGGTGGGGAGAGTGAGCGAACGATGGTGGGGGGGAGTTGGGGGGAGTGGGGACGGGGCCTCAGAGGAGGGGAAGGGCAAAGGTGTTCAGTTTTTTGTTAGTAGAAAGTTGGCAACCCTATCCAGCCCCTTTGAGATGACGCCTACTGCTGTAGGAAACAGGGTGCACACACAGGTACTCTTGCTCTCCATTTAAGGGGGAGAGGGATAGAATCTGTAACTAGCACCTAAATGCCTGGAAACCATGATGTTTCCCTGTGCCAAATCCAACATGGCCACCTCCACAAAGTCTCCTGATGCTAGACCATGGCACTGCACCTTCCAATAAACCAAAGCAGGGCTGGACTTTTGACCACTCGAAAAATAATTGGTCAATTGGACCAGTCAAATCATTTTTTTTTAAATGGACAAAAATGTTAAAGCACTATGTTATTAGAAGAATAATAGCAGTAACAAAAGAGGAAAGAGGAAGACTTTGTGGTATCCAACAGGCTTAGCCTTAGATATTAAGTCCTAATTACAAAAAAAAACAAAAAACAAACAAAAAAAAACAAAAAAAGTTACTTAATTTTAACTCAAAAAAAAATGCAAAGCACAACAAAATTAAGTTCTAAACAATTAAATTATTTCTGTTTTCAGCAACATTAGATTAGCATTTAAATGTGAACATAATACAAGACTGAAGTTACAAAAGAAAAGAAATATGAAGTTAAATAAATACATATCAACGATAAAAGAAAGAAGTCATTTTTAAATGCACTTATGATAGGTAAGCAGCAAGCCAACAATTCAAGCAGTTTAATGGCTGTGCATCCTTTGTGTCAGGGAAGAAGGCTTAATGACTATGAACCCTTCTCTCATCCCACTCCCTTCTGAGTTAATTTTTGTACATTTTGTCAGTTTAGAGAATAAACTCTTCGAGGCAGGGACTGGGTCTTAATTTGTTTAACATGCTTTCTAAACCAGTGGTTCTCAACCAAGGTCCCGGGACCATTTAGGGGGCCAGAAGCCAGTTTCAGGGGGTCTGCCAAGCACGGCCGGCATTAGATCACTTGGGCCCAGGACAGAAAGCCGAAGCCCCACAGCACGGGCCTGAAGCCTGGGGCTCTGAGCCCCACCACCAAAGCCTGAGCAATGTAGCTGCCTGGGGGCCCTTGTGGCATGGAGCCCTCAGCAATTGCCCTGCTTGCTACCTCCTAACACGGGCCCTGGCTTTTATATGCAGAAAACCAGTTATTGTGGCAGGGTTGGGCTGTGGAGTTTTTAACAGCATGCTGGGTGGGCCTCAAAAAAGAAAAAGGTTGAGAACCCCTGTTCTAAACCACCATGTAAACTCATGATCTCTTACACTTTCAACTAGTTCACTTTTTTCCCAGCAGGTGGCATTAGCAGGTACTAAAGTGAGCAATCAAGATATTTAATTAGGCTTGGTAACAGATTGCACCATGATGCAATCAAAAAGGTAAGCTGCTGCCTACATCAGGGCATTCTTCCTGAAATATCTGACAATATTTAACATGGTCAAATATCAGGCAGTCAATTGCCAAGCCTACACCAGACAGACAGACACACACACGTTACGCATCACGTCAGCTCATCTGGCTGTCCATTACAGCATCACCGGTGGAACAGAGCTCTATGAGCCTCGGCTTACCAGCTGCCCCGCTAATATTCAGAACCATCTGGGCAGCACTAGAGCAATCAAGAATCACGTCAAGATCACACTGCTATAACAGAGGCAAGTACTGAAGTTATTCAAAGCTGTGGTGCACACTCAAAAGAAGAGGCTGTGGTTGAGTAATGGAGACCTCTTTCCTTCTCCTCTCTTGCAACAGCGGGGATGGGGAGGTACAGCAGCAAAGAGGCAGAGGACTAATGTCACAGAAACTCAGTACTCCTGTTGACTCTAAACATCTGGCTTTAAAAATATAAAACACAACCCTAAGAGCCTGTCACAAAGAACAATTCTCCCCTCCACATTTCTCCCAACCGTTGACACATTCAGATTGGGTCATGGTCAGCTTTTTGGCCAAAATTTCACAATTGGCTAAGGCCAGAAACAGGTCTTTTATAACTCTGAAAAGCCAGGATTTTTCATGGTAGAATTGCTGATGGGAAAACCAAAAGAATCTCTCAGTTTAGCCTGTTTTAAACCAAATACCTAGCTAAAGAACATCTGTTAAACTGGGTTTATTATACAAGTCAGTTATAGGTTTACAGCTACTATTAACTAGTGGACACAACTTAAGTATGCATGCAATAAATTGTATTGGTACCATACATCACGCTTATCTTCTGCATGAGAAAGACTCATTAAATGTTCATTGTGAACAGAATAGTCAGCAGAGAAGACAGAACTGTCAAGCAAATGTTCTATCAGGCTAACCTTAATTTACATTTTCCCCTCAGAGATGTGCATCTGTACTAATTAAAAGGAAATTTACCAAGTACATTTATTTATCAAGTAAAATAGAAATGCTGCCAACGTACACTCCTTATTAATATTACAAGGTCCAAGCATCATTATCAGAGTGAATATAAATCCACAAGTACCATTTCCTAGACTATATATTTAAATTTTTCACATTAAAAACAGAGTTGGCAGATGCTAATACATCTTCTAAGTCAGCTGTTCACACTAATGAAAGTAGCACTCGTAGTTGTGCAGCCCGTTCCCAACATGCAGTGCTGGCTCCAGGCACCAATGTAGCAAGCAAGTGCTTGGGGCAGCCAATACAAAAGGGAGGCAGTCCATCCGGTATCAGGGTGGCACGTCCGGGTCTTTGGCGGAAATTCGGTAGCAGGTCCCAAATTCCCTCTCTTCCTCTTTGAGCTGCCGCCGAATTGCCACTGAAGAGAGGGAGGACCCGGCGCCGAACTGCCGCAGAAGAAGTGGGGCGGTTGAGCTGCCGCTGAAGTGCCACCGCTTTTGGGGGGTGGGGGGTGGGGGTGGGGGCCGCTTGGGACATATGGAACAAAATTATTTTTTGAAAGTTTCAGAATTTTCTAGCCATAAATTTATTTCTATGCAAACAGTTTGAGGAAGGAGAAATAAGTATTTATGACTTCAAACTCATATAGGGCCCAATTCTTCAAACATTTACATGTACATGCTTAACTTTAACGTGTACAGAACCTGGGCCTGAACCATTTGAGTGCTAGAAATGCCTATCCGAGTGGCAGCTACTGGATCCCTTTAAACATTTGCAGAAAAAAAAATTAACCTTGCTATTAATTTCTTTCTTCTCAACCCCAAGAGTTATTTTTAAGGCATGGGATGTCATGCTCAGAAGATTTGTTCAAGGAATGTTTATACCAACCGTCAATCTCTGCTTATTACAGAGGCGTCTTTAACAGCTCCAAAGTTAAAAATCACATTGACTTTTTCAGTTAAAGCAGGCGTACAAATCTTTTTGTTCAGCATAAAAGCAAATGTGCATTATCTACCAAAATTATAGCAGTTACTTATAGGGTACAGATATAATTTTATGTAATGTTTGAAATAAATCTGGTAGATTAGGCATTCAAAGTTGTTAATAATTACTCCATTTTGAACTTTTTGGTATGTCTAAGCTAGGAGAACTCAAAAAAAAAGTATTAAAATGGTTTTGTTTTAATTTATTACACGAATCCCTTGCACTGCATAAAGCCCCATGCATAGGACACTAGTATTACGGATGCAGTATATTTACAGACTACACTGCATAATATTGCCCATTAAAATAAATTTTCAGATTAAAAACCTGCATTACTTAGTTGTAAACCCTTTTACCTGAACAATTAAAAATACATAAGCATTAGTAAATATAGACATGAAGAGATAACTTACATAATTATTGTATTACTCTTACAACTCACATGCATTTATCAACAATGCACATACATTAAAATTTAATTTTACACTTTCCCATAGTAACATTAACTCCGAACCTACAGAGAAAATATACCTACAAACAGTGCTGATTGAATAATAGCTATTAATATTTAGACAATTTCCCCCTTCACCGAGTGTCAAATTATCCATATGCTATTGTTTTCATTACTTGATGAGCTCTATTTATAAATGATTTTAAAAAATACAGGTTTTGAATGCAATTGGAAGCATGTCTTGCAGGTTAGCCTTCACATTGATATGGGAATATTTACAGTCACGTTTTAGAGGTCTATACCATTAACAGATGAATGCATGAACCCTGTAAGTGTAAAAGTAATTTGTTTAGTTTTTTTTTTTTTTTTTTTAAAAGAAATGCTGGAGGTTCTCATGTTTTAATTTTTCTTAATATAGGTTACCATAGCAACCCTAATTTTTCATTACAAAATTGTGTGTCTGGGAACTATAACTGGGCCATCTACAAAAATGATGGTAAAGCAGATGTGTATCTTCCTATTTCCCATAATATTTTCTGAAATGTCTTGAAACTCCAGAATTGATGAGGTTTACCTAAAAATAGATAGCACATGCTACTCTCTCTCTCTCGTGTGGAAAAAGTGGCATATTATTTGTATAGTTCGCATAGTTTAAGTGTGCAAAAGCATGATATGACAGCTTTTTTCCTATCAGGAAACAGAGGGGAAAAAATGAAGCTGCTATAGTTATGAACCCATCTGAAAAGTCAATTTAACTAAAACATCCATATTTTCCACATACTGCATCTTTATGTTGTCAAGGTTCCTTCCCCACTCTGAACTTTAGGGTACAGATGTGGGGACCTGTATGGACACTTCTAAGCTTAATTACAAGCTTAGATCCGGTAACACTGCCACCAGCCAGAATTCCAGTGTCTGGCACACTCCCTGTCCCCCCAAAACTTTCCCCTCCCTGGATAGCCTTGAGGCTTTTCCACCAAGTCCCTGGTGATACCGATCCAACACTTGGATCTTAACACAAGGAGAAATTAACCTTTCTCCCCTCCTTTCCCCCACCAACTCCTGGTGAGTCCAGACCCAATTCCCTGGGATCTTAAAACAAGAAAAAAAAATCAATCAGGTTCTTAAAAAGAAAAATCTTTTAATTAAAAAAAAAGAAAGGTAAAAATCATCTCTGTAAAATCAGGATGGAAAATACTTTACAAGGTACTTAGATTTATATAGCCCAGAGAAAACCCCTCTAGCCTTAGGTTCAAAGTTACAGCAAACAGAGGTAAAATCCTCTCAGCAAAAAGGAACATTTACAGGTTGAGAAAACAAACATAAGACTAACACACCTTGCCTGTGCTACTTACAGGTTTGAAACATGAGAGACTGATTCAGAGAGATTGAAGAGCCTGGATTGACGTCTGGTCCCTCTTTTTCCCAAGAGCGAACAACCCCCAAACAAAGAGCACAAACAAAAGACTTCCCTCCACCAAGATTTGAAAGTATCTTGTCCCCTTATTGGTCCTCTGGTCAGGTGTCAGCCAGGTTTACTGAGCTTCTTAACCCTTTACAGGTAAAAAAGAGACATTAACCCTTAACTATCTGTTTATGACATATGTAGATTTAAATATAAAGGAGAGAGAGAATGAAGACTTATTGAGCCTTTTATTATTAATTTCCACCAGCAAATATATAAAGCTTAAATCATCATCAACAAAAAACTGTTAAGTTCAGAAGTATACACCATTATTCTTTTAACAGATTTAGCATCTCACAGTTAATTCTTTAACAGATATTTTTAAAAGTTTTTTTTTCTCTTGGACGAGGTGCCTCAAATCCAACTATGCTTTGTTATGCTGCATTTTGCACATTAGACTTTATTCAAATCCCTTCCTCATCTCAATTCCTCGTTCGATTATTTTCCAGCCTGTAGAGTACATTTCAACAGTATTTAATAGAATCATTGAAGTCAGGGATAGGAAACACCTATCACATCACCTAGAACATCTTACTGCCAACAATGGATTTTGTTCCCTACAGCAGGAGGTCTCAATCTTTTTCTTTCTGAGGCTTCCCAACATACCATAAAAATTCCACAGCCCATCTATGCCACAACAGCTGGCTTTCTGCATATAAAAGCCAGTGCCAGCATTAGGGGGTAGCAAGCAGGACAATTGCCTGGGGCACCATGCCACAGGGGCCCCCCCAGGCAGCTACATTGCTCAGGCTTCAGCCTCAGCCGCAGGTGGCAGGGCTCAGGGACCTGGGCTTCAGCTCCATGAGGTAGGGGTTCGACTTTCTGCCCCATGCCCCAGCGAGTCTAATGCTGGTCCTGCTTGGATGCCCCCCTGAAACCTCTTGAGAACTACTGCCCTACAGAACATTTTGTAAATTTTTGTCCATTCCCATTTCAAAAAAGTGTCAAGAGTGTCCTTTGAGTCAAACAGATCTCAGTCTCGGGAAGTTTTCCCGAGACATTCCCTAAAATTTTATTTTCTGAATTTCTTCCCACTATTGCTAGTTATTTCCCATTCAGGGGTGGCTCTAGGCACCGGCGCACCAAGCACGTGCCTGGGGTGGCAAGCCATGGGGGGCAGCCTGCCGGTCACCGTGAGGGTGGCAGTCAGGCTGCCTTCGGCGGCATGCCTGCGGGAGGTCTGCCGGTCCTGCGGCTTCGGTGGCAATTCAGCGGCGGGTACGCCAAAGGCACGGTACTGGCGGACCTCCCGCAGACATGCCGCCGAAAGCTGCCTGACTGTCGTGCTTCGGGCGGCACAATACATAGAGCCGCCCCTGTTCCCATTTCCTTCATCAATTTGGATTTACACTCTTCAAAATAGGTGTAGTTATGTCCCCTACCCACAGTCAGTCTTTTTCTATCTAAATTACATATATTCTGCTTTTTCAGTTACTAACTTTTTATCAAAGCCCAAAGGATTGTTGACAGCACAGGTTATTTGCTTGATTACTTTTAACTGTTGTTTCTAGAAATCCCTCCACATTATATTTTTCTTATAATGTAGTAGAGCTCCAGGTAGATGGCTGACCAGAGGAAGCCATTTGCAGTGCACAAGTTTTACTGATCCTACAACAGAACATGAACAATGCTACATAATATGCATCATCATCTATCTGTTAAACTATTTACATACAGACAGAGCTCTCTTATAACAGTACCCATAAAAAAATGCAATATTACAGAGGCAGTTGCACCACAGCCACATTGAGAAGGGATGTTATGCAATGCCTCTATAAATACACAGATCAAAAGTTGCATTGGCTTTTGTTGCAGTCATATGACATAGTAAACTTGTGTCTAATTTGCTGGC
Organism: Mauremys reevesii; assembly: GCF_016161935.1. Classification (NCBI taxonomy): domain Eukaryota; kingdom Metazoa; phylum Chordata; order Testudines; family Geoemydidae; genus Mauremys; species Mauremys reevesii. Next base: position 34,784,349 of record NC_052627.1, on the reverse strand, counting down.
CATTATCATCCCTACATCTTGTCATCTTTTTTTTCTCCCTTGACTATTATGTATATGTGATTAGAGTTGGTTTTTTTCCTCTCCAGATTTAAAAACTTGCAGTTTCCCCAAGATAAATCTCATTTTGTCATTTTCTGATACTATATGTCTAATCTCTCTAGGCTCCTCTGTATTATTTGTGTCCTGACAGGTATTAAGAATTCCTCCAAATTTAGTAACATCTGTGAATTTCATTTATGTGTTTCTCTCTCTTACACTTCATTAATGAAGATGTTAATTATGACTCATCTTAACAATAAATCCTGTGTTAGCATACTAGATACCTTCCACCAACTCAGTATGTTGGCTTGTATCACTACCATTTATTTATGTTCTCTTATCCAGCTTTCCATCCATATAACAATGTACCTAGCCAAGCCAAGTTTGAATGACATTTCCAAGTAACATACTGTTAAATAGTAACCCCTTTACTAAATATTGAAGATACCTGAAAACACTTGGGCTATGTCTACACTACTGGCTTTACAGAGACATCTACAGTGCTGCAGCTGGACCACTGTAGCGTAGACTCTACAGCAATGGAAAAACCTCTTCGGACGCTGTAATTAATCCACCTCCCTAGCAGTAGCTAGGTCAATGGAAGAATGTTTTTGTTGACCTAGCCACTCTACAGCGGGGCATTAAATTAGATTAACTACATTGCTCAAGGGTGTGAATTTTTCACACTGCTGAGTGACATAGCTAGGTTAATCTTAAATTTAAGAGTAGACCAGATTTACAGACAAAAAAAGATCCACTGAAGTACATGGAATTATTCAAGTACACAAAATTAGGCATGAGCTTAAATCTTTGCAGAATCAGTTTAAAATATAGCATGCCCTTTATGCCCTTAATATATTTATTTTGCAATGCTGTCTGAAACAAAAATCAATTGTCTGGCAAGATTTAAACCAATACCGTTCATTGCAGATGATCCCATTACTCTCTGGGTGGTTTTTAAACCCTCCCAATATTTATTCCATTATTTTAATAGTTATGGTCACAACAGTTTTCATTATGAGGTCCTGCTGCACATTAGACCGCTAGAAAATTTAAACTTGTTTTTGAGAGACAGATCATTAGAAACGTTACAATGACTTGAAATATTTTATGTTGTATCTTCTAGTTCATCCTGCTATATGTGTTGACGTGTTTTCAAGAGTGCATTCTCAAGTGTTTTGTTCATCATAGCTATAAAGTGTCTAAAGTGATGCACCACTTTGCTCATAGGACTATTCCAATGTCTAACAGTCCATCTCACAGGACGTTGTGTTTTTGCCCAAGTTGAGCTTTTATTAGTATAGTTTTATTACTGCTAGTTCGACTTTTTGGGACCTTGTTAAACAGTTGCCTGGTTCAATATAATCAAACAGAGCTATAAAATACAACATTATTCTAATTCTCAAGTGCACAAGTAAACTTCTTTGGTACCCGTTCAACTAAAATGTTATGAGAGACTATTTGATTAATCCCGTATTCAATTTGCGATCCTAATGTGGCATCAATGTTTTGACACTGGTAATGTTTGCACAGAGATTGCCCTATAATAATAATCTAGCTCGATTACTCATGTTAAAGTGCACATTTGGGGGGAGAGGGACCTTTCTCTCTCTCTCTTTTTTTTTTTTTTTTAAATTAAGACTACTTTCCTTAAAATATTCCTTTAAACTTAAAGAAAATTATGAGATGCCCCATACATTCTCTGAAGCAGCTGGAACTGGTCACTGTTAGACAGGATACTGGACTAGCTGACCTGGGGTGCAATCCTGTATGGCAATTCCCATGATCCTAAAATAAAAAAACACTTTTAAAAAGCAAAGATTGAATTTAGATCTTCATTTAAAAAAATGACAAAGTATGTTTCAGTTTTCTAAACATATAAAGGAAAGTAATTTACAGTATAGGCGAAATGCACAGCCCATAGTATCACTTAGCACTTTTTTTCCATAAAAACAGCATAGTTCTTCTTCAACCATTATATACAATATTTTACTTTCATGTATTCCAAAATATGGAGAAACTTTCCAAGACTAACGAAGAGCAACACATATGTACATAGCTGCAGAATTCATAACAGCCCTTGAATGATGCAGAATTATTTTCCAAAGCATCTGTCTTTTTCTCCAAATAAACAATTAATAGAATCTCTGTGTAAATTGATACTGAAGTCCAGATAAGAACAGACCACAGACATCTTTAAAGAGCAGGTAGCTAATCAAATTCTTGCACTATTTTACTTAATACATTTTTCAGAATGTAGATTAATAGTACAGTAGCCAAAGATTTACGGATTTGTTTAGAAATGCATGATTAACTATGAGACTTGCTAATTCCCAGCTCTATTATTGAAAGAAATATGCTAATTTCAAATATCATTAAAAAACAAGCCTCAAAACCTATTTGCAAAAAAAATTTGAACAGGTGTCAACTTGAAATTACTATCATGAGAAAATATCTTTGATGTTTTAATTTTGGTTTGGAAAATTTAATGGGAAAAAAATATATGTTTCAGAGAAATTAAAAATTTGTAAAGCTTGTATCTCGATCTTACCTGTTAAGATAAATGAGAAAAGAATGTGAAGATACTGTCATTTGTTCAAATGCAGTCAATGGTGCTGATACTATAGTCTGATCCACATATGCAGCACTGAGGCAAGATCAGGGTCTAAAACCTTGTCAAAAACTTTACAGTTGCTTAAAAATCACTAGTAGACTAGATACCGACATGACCCTAGTTAGTTAATGTCCCTGTTGATAATCATTCGGGCATGCCTCTGTGTCTGATCACTGTAGCACTAAAGAATGAGGTTCTAGCATCCCATACCTTTTGGGTCTTCATTCATACTGACCAACAATATTCTTATTTAAAGAACCAGAATGACAAATGTTGAAGTAGGAGTATTTTGAGATACTTTAAAAAAGAGAGAGAGACATTTGTGGGAACTTTTTTATTTTGCAAATATGGTCAATCTGCTCGCTTTCAACTCTGCAGATCCAGAGACTTAGGTCATTTGACAGATATTCAAATCAATGCCAAGACTGAGGCAGTATTTGAATCTGTGTTACAGAATATTGGCACAAAAATTCACTCTTTGGGCCAGATTTTCCACCAGAGTTCAGTGAAAGCAGAAATGCCTAAGCAGAAGCAGGATCTTTATGAGAAGAGGAAACATTAACAGTTGACAAATGCAGTACTTTCACAAATTCCTAATTCTACTTCTAATGTACTCCAAAACATTTCTCCATGAACGTGCACATCCCTCCCTCCTTCGGTTCTGTTTGTTCTACTCTTCTGAGAAAGCAGAGTATCACAAGGGTTTCTTTACACTACTTTTTTGTATGGTATAAACAAAAATTAAATACTAAACAGTGCTTTCAAGAGCATAAACTTCCTGTCAATATCTTGGGCATTTTCAAGAACTTAGCATAGCAGCAGAGTAGACTGATCACATGCACACAGCAGAACACAGCAGTAATGTCTAATTTTGAGCTTATCAACATTAATGTATCTTCATATTAAGAGAAAGCATGTTCAAAACATACAATCATCATTAGCCATTACATTTATTTTTGTTTGTTTTTTGTTAAAGGAAATCACCATCCAAAATTTCTGGAAAATATACATTTTCACCCTTAGCAGGGGATGTCTATTACAAGTCACCTTCCAACAGATAAGGCTCTATATACTCCATCTTGCAAAGATTAAAAGGTAATTGCATTGACGTGTACGAGACTACTCAAATTATTCTAGTGCAAACACAAGAGGGAAGAACAAATCTTAGCTAGAAAAGCAGAATACTGGGTACTAACTATTCTTTGTGTAAAGAGCTAAAACAAACCAAAACACCTACACATATTCTCCCATCTTCATACATGTACAACATGTGGTTGTTAATCTAACATTAAGAAATCTGTAAGCTTTTTGGTTAATTTTTGGCATGGAGCCTACCAGAGATGGATTGCAAAATTAAACTAAAACACTGGATTTCAGAAAGCAAAACAAAGCATGTTAAAAATTTCAGGCACTGGCTGTCAGAAGCTCCTCTGAGGAATAAAAATCATGGAGACCCACTTAAACTCTATTCCTTTGTCAGAAAAAGGGCTCCCAGTGCCAACAGCAATAATCTGTGAGCTGGGAATAACACCTTTACCTAAAAGCTTTCCTGACATAATTCTAATATAGAGGATCCACGCCAGGAATTTTGGCTTAGATATAGCAGTAGATATTTAAGGTACCAATATGTGCTCTTCTAGAAGTGTGACTACAACTTTGGAAAGAGAAGTTTCTTCCCCCACAGAAAAGACAAGTCTGCATGGCCAGTTGTCATGTTGGATTCTGCCCAAGATAAGAAAGAACAGCTATTGATATGGATACCATGATACTCCAAAGAGCAGAAAGTACCAACAGTTATTTAAAACATTGCTTTGCTAAGGGATAAGATTCTGGGTAGGTTTCTTGTAGCAATGTATCATGGATAACATCTGATTTAAGAATGCCACAAGGCCAGACTCTTTCAGAGATACAGTCTTTTCAACAGGTGGCCATTTTTCAGAAAGGGCACTCTGATGAGGTGTCTGTTTTAAGGGAACTTGGCAGTGTGTTTAAGTAAATTCACACTCATTTATTCCAATAGAAAAAAAAAAACAATTGAGGCACCAAATCATAAGTCCAACGGCTGAAAACCAGGACAAGGAATTTAAAAAAAAAAAAAGTCAAAAGAGAGGTAGGTATTCATTGTTGTAGTGCATAAGAATCGATATCAGCCCTGTAAATAGTTTGTAAGCAGTCTCAAGGCACTCAGCTCATTCTAGGTTTTAGAAATCAGTCAGAGGAGCAGTAATTATGTAACTAGGCCTTGCACATCATGTATAGTCAGCAAACATTTGGACCCAACCATAAAATATTAAAATAACTAAGGGCTCATCAATACAATTACCTTAATTTTGAGCTGAATTTGATAAATAGGCAAGTTAGAAGAAATATTGAAATGAATAATTTAATCTCCCAATTAATACTGCAGATAATGAATCCCTTTAAGTTCCAAAACATAAATTGAAGGAGGTGGTCTGTTTAGTCCTAAACCCAAATCAAAGGACCTCACCCACAACAATGCAATCAACACTTAGCTGGATGAATGCCTGTAATCCAGAAACCAACATATTGTTTACATTTGAGTAACAATCTCAAAAGATATTGAGTTTCCGCCTTAGATTTCACTATGATGTACTAACTCCATTTCCACCACTCCAACACCAATACAGAACATTCTGATAAACAGAGACACAGGGTGAGTGGGTCCCACCCCTGCTCACTCCATCTCCTTCCCCTCCCCAATCACTCGCTCTCCCCACCCTCACTCACTCGCTCATTTTCACAGGGCTGGCTAAGGGGGTTGGGGTATGGGAGGGGGTGAGGGCTCTGGCTGGGGATGCAGGCTTCAGGATGGGACCAGAAATGAGGAGTTCAGAGTGTGAGAGGGGGCTCCAGGCTAGGGCAGGGGGTTGGGGGCATCGGGGGAGGGGTGAGGGCTCCGGCTAGAGATACGGGCTCTAGGGTGGGGCTGGGGTTGAGGCATTTGGGGTTCAGGAGGGGGCTCCCACTTGGGATCAAGGATTCAGAGGGTGGGAGGGGGATCAGGGCTGGGGCAGAGATGTGGGGGGGTGATGTTTCCAGCTGGGGGTGCGAGCTCTGGGGTGGGGATGAGGGGTTCTGAGGGCAGGAGGAGGAGGATCTGGGCTGGGGCAGAGGATTGGGGTGCGGTGGGGGAGGAGTGCAGGCTCTGGGCAGCACTTATCTCAGACAGCTCCCAGAAGCAGCAGCATGTTCCTGCTCTGGCTCCTATGCAGAGGTGCAGCCAGGTGGCTCTGCACGCTGCCCCATCTGCAAGCGCTGCTGCCCCCGCAGCTCCCACTGGCCATGGTTCCCAGCCAATGGGAGCTGCGGAGCTGGCACTTGGGGCAGGGGCAGTGCGCGGAGGCCCTATGGCTGCCCCTACACCTAGGAGCCGGAGGGGGGACATTCACTGCCTCTGGGAGTTGCGCAGAGCCACGGCAGGCACGCAGCCTGCCTTAGCCCTGCCATGCCACTGACCAGACTTTTAACAGCCCGGTTAGCAATGCTGAACGGAGCCGCCAGGGTCCCTTTTCGACCAGGCGCCCCGGTCAAAAAACGGACACCTGGCAACCATAATCAGTGTGGAAAGTCCCACTTAAACCAGTAGCTTCCTCAAAATATCTGCTGTTACAACCACATGCAATGTGAACTCCCAAAATATCAAGAATAGGAAAGACAAGGCTAGTTTTGAGGAAGCTGCTCTAACTTGCCCCTTTAAGATAAACAGTTGCGGGGTTACTGGCAACAATGTCTCAAAAAGGGACTTAAAGGTCCATAAAAACAACAAAAGAAAGCAACCATTCACACTCCATCATGCATCCTTTAGTATTTCTTGAAATAAATATACATCTTTCCTTTGTCAACAAAGTGGGGAGCTGACTCAGGAACTACTGTAAGTTAGCTGAGAAAAAGATCACCCTTTAGTAACTTTACATCTTCAAGCAGAAATTGACTCTACAGCTTATTAATATTAAATTTCATTTGAAATAGAAATAAATTAACTTTTACACCAAGTGGATAGTCTCATATGTGCTACTTCTCACACACTAATGTGCATGACATTATGATGGATAGATTTGTGCACAATCAACTGTTTCCAACTTTCTTTGCTTTTAAAGAACTAGGGTTGTCCAATAAAAAAAATAATCACAATCACAATATTAAAAAAATTAATGATTAATCACAGTTTTAATTGCATTGTTAAAACACCACCACCAATTTAAATTTATAAATATTTTCGATGTTTCTACATTTTCAAATATATTGTATTCTGCATTGTAACTGGAATCAAAGTGTATAGTGCTCACTTTATATTATTTTTTTGATTATAAATACTTGCTCTGTAAAAAAGATAACCAAAAGTGCAATCTACAGGTCAAAGCATGAGGGGCATACAAATGTTTAGCATATCTGGCATGTAAATACCTTACAATGCCAGCTACAACAGTGCCATACAAATGCCTGTTCTAACATTGTAAATAAGAAGCAGGCAGCATTCTCTCCCATAAATGTAAACAAACTTGTTTGTCTTAGTGACTGGCTGAGCAAGAAGTAGGATTAAGTGGACTTGTGGGTTCTAGAATTTTACATTGTTTTGTTTACTTGTATGAGGTGAATTGAAAAATACTATTTCTTCTGTTCTTTTTACAGTGCAAATATTTGTAAATAATAAATAATAATAGTGAGCACTGTCGACTTTTTTGCTGTCACCTCCACTAAACTTTGAGTCAGCACCAGGCAACTGAACAGCTTCCTATCAGTTAGTGAGAAGCAGCAGCAGCAGCCGCCCCCTTTAAACCAGTCAAAGCAGCAACACTTTTAATCTTTAAAAGATTAAAATAAAATGGAGTTAGTAGAAAAAGTAAAAGAAAGATCTACAGAAAAAGGAACAAAAACAACAGAAAAGTAGGAGGAGAGGGGAGGGGGAAAAAGGGGAATGAACCCTTTTCCTGTAACTCAAGCGTAGAGGTTCCCCACGAGCGCATGCCTATGTTTTGAGAAGGGCAGAGTGTGCCACAAAAGCAAATCTTAGGCGCTTAATAAAAGCTGCATTATCCACCATGGCTCAGCACTTCACAAATCTTGCGATCTCAGAATTTTAATATATGCAGAGACATATCCTTTCCAGTTTCCTGCAGCAAGTGGTACTGCACATTTTACATAGCAGTTTCATGCCAATAATACACTCAACTAAAACCAATGCATTTTTTGGCATCCTTTCCAATAGCAGTAAGAGAAAGATAGGTATCCAAGGAAGTAATCTACTAAACAGTGCCTGAGCAGAGAAAAACAAACAGGGTTATAAATGAAGGCCTTGCCATCCAGGCAAATATTACCTTCCCCGTTTTGTCTCTTTAAATTATTAAAAAAATTTCTGACAGCAATAAAAAGATATATTATGGTCGGCTAACAAATGAAACCAGGGGGGAGCAGAGGATATCCACTGGTTTAAGAGTGGAATGTTCAAAATCACTCAGGAGTGGAGGGCAGGCAGGACAGAGTGCTTCTGAAAATCTCAACTTAAATCTAACAAAGCACTTGGCTCAAATATGGAAACTCACCCAAACTCTGTGCACTAGATATTGCTGGGTTTTAAGTCTTAACACAAACAAGTTTTATACGTTCAACTGTTTAGTGCAACAGGGTTCAGAATCAAATGGCCTTGTTTGGATTCATTGTTGTTTCAGAAATTGTTATTTGCATTTAGACTTAAAGTTTGCATAGTCGGGGCATTCTCACCGTGTACATAATTCTATTCAGTGTCACAGTATGTTGACAGTTCATCAGTGTTTGCGGGTGTACGACCTTGCATTGGTGTTGCTACAAATGCATGGTTGGTTGTGCTCATTTCTGAAGCTTCCCCAATTTCCCCTCAAAAATCATTAAAAATGACCAAGAGAACCCTTTGGCAAACACTTAAGAACACTTGGGTGCAAGTTATTCTGACCTACGAGTTTTAATAAATAGCATCTGTCAAAGAAAATATAACACATTCTCCTTAGTTCCTGTTGGAAAATATATTTTCCATCATTATGGGATATGAATACATCATCCAGCTTCATATAAAATATAGAACAGGACTATTGAACATCTCTGTATTTCTGCATCATTGGCAATTTTATCACCTCTATGTAGTAATGGAATAATACTTTTAAATATTTCTTTACATCATACATTATCACTGCTTTTTCAATCGTTCATTTGTTCTCCTTCTGCAATAATTCACACAAACTGTAGCAGACAGCAAACCAATTTTATATTTGCAGATGTGTATAAAATTGGCTAGATCATTAAAAAGTTAATCCAGCAGCACTATCAGTACTGAGAGTTCTTTCTTTCATGTTTTAAAATATGCTTCATAGTTAGTGAAACTTTTAAGAATATAGGCCAATAACTAACCTAATTTTTCAAAAGTGGTTCTACTCTGAAAATGGAATGATAATTGAATCTCTGCAATTTCCAGAAGAAATTTGCTCAGTTTATCACTAAAAGGATGGTTTGTCTAACTGCTATTACTGAAAATTCCACCTGGAATCTGAAAGTCAAGCTGTGTTCTTTCTGGCTGACTTACCGCCAGCAGTAAAGATTCTGCAGCTGGAACTTCATTTACAATTCTGATTATCATTCCTGAGCCACAAAAGAACACAGCTAACTTTCCCAGACCCCTATTAGCTCTTCAGTGCTAAAAAGGAGTAAAAATTGATTTAGCAGTAAAAGCAAGTAGATTCAACTATGGAAAAAAAAAAAACACATGGAGCTGACCTATTGGGGAAAAGTGCAATTTTTATGGAGTCACTTTTCTGAACATAACCACAATAAAGATCTCTCAACAATGCACTTTGATATACTATTTGCAGCTTTGCTCCTCCCACTCACAGTTCTGAATACGTATTACAAGTGGGTTTTAAAATTTAGCTGCACATTTTCAATTGTCCAGATTTCACTGGGATATCTCATATCTAAGAAATCCCATGTCTGCTACTGCAGAGTGACCAAAACGTTGTACTGAATCCTGGCATTTCCCAATCCTTCTCCCCTTTTTGCAGCTAAACTTCAAAGATTAACTTCTGTCTAATTCCCACTAAAATGAGTATCTGCATGGTGAAATCCAATTTCCCAGAGTTGGGTTATCATCTACTACTAGAAAAAGAAAGTGTGGGAAAAGAAGGTTTTTTTGGGAGGGCAGGGTGGAGGCACAGCATGGGGGGAATTTCACACCTCAAATTCAAGTTAAAATTAAAAGAGAACTCTATACAAAAATAGGGTGTTCCTTAGTAGATTTGCTACTGTACTTCTGCTATGGAGATGTTCACCTACACTTTGCTTGCATATTTATTATTGATTCATTACCTTGTCATCTCTCACTTTCTATTGAATGTATACTTCTGTTCTCAGTCTTATGCTACCTATCTCACACTCCAAATCATACCATTCCAGCCTCAAATCTATTGCAAAGTAAAAGGTACTAGACATGCTATCGAGTGCCTAAGAAAAAATACTTGAGACTGTTTTTTTGTGGCTGTTTGCATGCAGAACTAAAAACAGAAACACGCACATCCCACCTCTTCCACCATTAAGGAAATTTTAAGTGCATTACATTTTAGTGTAGTTGTGCTGTCTTCAATGGAGAAATTTAAATAACCTTACTGAAGAGTCTAATTTGCACAAATTAGAGGGTGACCACTGCAAAATGAGTGGAGTTTACAAGCGAGCAAGAAAGACACACACACACATTACATTATTTTGACAATGATCATTTTAATTGTTCGTGATATTATTTCATGATGATGTATTAGTGGATATCTTATATTTTATCATGTTAGTGGTGGCTTAGTAATAAAACAGTCCTCACTGCAATACTCTGCTACAAAGCTTTGGCAAGTGGGAAGACACCATTAGAGAGAAAATAAAGTTTACATTATACAGAGTAGCAATATTCTACTGTATCTGTTTGCAAAGACACCACCTACCCAACTCTTTGCTGCTGTCTAAACAACTCATGGACTTTCTGATTTTAAAAAAGCCTCAACCCGCCAGGAGATCATTGCTATTTGAAATAAATAACTTTTCCTACCCACTTGAAGAACAGTGGAAGGCACCTTTGCAATATAATGCAGAAGCATCTTTTTAGGAAACGGGGTATCCGAACATTCACTCACACAATCTGATTCTCATCCTCCTCATTATTTTCTACTCTTTACTAAATTAACAATTATCTGGGTTCAGCTGAAATCTCTAAGTCATGTTTCTAAAATTGGAAAACAGTAATGATTTGTCCATTAATTTACATGTCGCATTTTGTTGTTTGAGGCTAGAACTGTTTCAGAAATATAGTTTGAAATTTTCAACCAAAATGAACCTTGAAGAGGACTGTGCTAAATTGCGTGATCAGATGGAAAGTTCAAAATGATTAAACAAGTTATGCAATGTGTCAGCAGTGAGTCTCATATCAGATTAGTTCTGAGACAAAACCACCACAGCATAAATCCAACAGTTCAGAAATCCATGGCCTCTCTGACAACCATCAGATTGTTAACAAGTGTACAGGTCACGCTGCAGTAACCTTCTGTAGTACAATTCTTATGTGAACAATGCTATAAAAAACAATAATACACAATAAACAGGGATGGGGGAGAGGAAGGGGGTTGAAGAGCAATACAGGGGCTGGCACAGTACGGTATTGAGGAAGAGAGAAGGAAAAATTCTCTGAGGCAAACAAGATTGTCAAACAAGTTTTCCCTCCTCACAGCCCTGTAATAACACATTACCGTGTTTGGGGATTTTTTGTGTTACCTTTTCAGTGTGTCTGGTTTACTTAAGGAGAACCTAACTTTTATTTTAGATAACTAAAAACATTAGGTTCCAATTTCAATCTGTGAATGAAAATTATTCTTAAAAAACTAAAGGAAATTTATCAGAACATCAATAATTATCATGATTATTCAGCCTGTTAGGACATAATACAGAAAGCTACAAACTTACCTAGAAACCTAAAAGGAAAAGGATATAGATAGAGATGTTTGTGAGAATGGAGAGTGAAATATGTACAGAGTGTTGAATCAATCATCTTCAGATGTTTAAGGAGAGTTGGTGGAGTTACGAACCATTAGGAGAGCACAGTTTGCTAGCACTTAGGTATTTCTGGAAAGCTGGCAGAGCATTTGATAATGTGTATCTACACAGAACTGGGTAACTGGTCTTATTTTTCAGTTCTCAGTGTTGGATTTACTACTTGGTTGCATCTTCTGTAAATGTAATAAATGTGAAAGCAGCTGATCAACATTGCAGATGGGTGATTAGCTGTTAGGTTCAATCAGATACATTCTGCTTAATCACTATCTAACGCTAAAGAAAGCGGAGAAAGGCAACTGACTAAACTGAAGTAATTAAAACAAAATTTTCCACATTAAAACAAACCCAGCCTACCCCTTGATGCCATGGCTCATGAAAGCCATTACAGGCAGCCTGGACAGTGGTCAGGATCTGTTCAATACAAAAAGGTAAACATGGTCAAGAGTTGTTAAGTAGCAAGATAGAAATGTGCTCATTTTTAAAAAAGTACAGAAAACTAGTTCCCCTGGATTCCCAAGGTCTAATGTGCAATGAATGAAAACTTTGCCTAGAGAAGTAGAAGAGCAGAACACTAACAATCTGATGAACCTGCAAGTGTGATATTTTTGATGCCCTTGTGGTTATCAAAACAAACTGCAATAATTTAAGTCTCTTTCAGCAGATCTTGGACATCTGCTTTATTCAAGAACAATCTCTGTTCAGCATCAAGAAAGTGGCGAACAATTGGCATTTACACTATAAAAAAAAGACAACCACAAGGTAAGAAATGATGAGAATGATAAAACATTCTTTTATATTAATAACGAACAGTGTACCAAAACTTAAAGCACACTTCACTCTGGATATCCTCTTCTAACACATTTGGGATTTGCAAGTCTACTGCCAAATACTGTCAGAAGTAGACTTTAAAAAAATAAAATTAATTAATTAAAAAAATCAGAGGCAGAACTGAAGGATCATCACTGACATTAAATGTAAAATGGCCGGTAATGGCAATAATCTGATAACAGCTACACGCATTGATACAGGGATAGCGTGTTAATACTATTGATCCTACAGCTGAAAAGAAAACTGCAAAAATATTGTGTCCAAGTTGTTGAAGAACCCATCTAAGAATGCAGAGAAAAAGTAGGACAAAAAGTTCTTTGCCATTTGCTCAGAGACCAAAAATACAAAATGAGGATGATTCTGCGGTTTAATAATTCTAAACTCGTGACATGTTGGCATTCACCATACAATTTAACCCTCTGTGAGGCAACAGTAGTGTCTGCACAGTCCTAAATTTAAGTTTATCAAAATTTATCCCACAGCTACCATCAACTTTTGTTTGTTACACTGCTCTGCATTCACAGTGCTTCCTTCCTTCCTTCCACGCTCATGCGTGCTGTTATGGGAGGCATCACTAGGTAGCGCTGTTAGAAGTCTCAAGTTCTTTTTCTTGAGATGATATTTTTGGAGGGGTATTGTGGCAAACATCAAGGAAGTTTGCTCTCTGCCTTCATCTCTCTAACCAGTGTCAGTTCTTGAGACACTGGTGTTTAGCCTGAGATTCCAGAAGGGGGTTTACCTTCATATTTGTATTTTGCACTATATACATCAATCCTTGAGCAACCAAGCTGCACTAAGGGTATAACCAGACTCCACATAATTGATTTCTCCTCCAGTGGAGGAACAGACCTACAAGGCCCCAAAAATCTGTCACCACTCAGCAAAGGAGCCACATGCAGCTATTCCTCATTAATACCATTCAGGCATGCACATGAAATAGGTTTACTATTCCCCTCTAGTAGTATCATCCATTAAAAAGACAGATAATACACAACATCCCTTCCTTCTCCCTCCCCCCACACATACAATCATTGGGACATCCATCCCCAGCCAGTTACCAAACAAACATAAGAACACTGAAGTCAGCCAGTTACCAAACAAAGCAAGAATACATAGAGTAATATTTTGTTTACGTACTTGACAAAGGTAGCTCAGTTATAATTATTTAGGGTAATATTTATTGAAGATTACTGAATTATTTTTGGGGGCAAAAGAGGCAACACCTCTCTTGGAAATCAGGTTTTTGTGAAAGAATTTAAGTCCAAGTTAGGGAGTGTCTTTTTTTTTTTTTTTTTAAAGCCAATAGTTGGTTCTTCCCCCTCTACCTACCATTGTGTAATGATAAGTATTCAAGAAGTGAAAAGGATGTATTCAAAGTTACAGTAAGTATAGCAATGAATAGAGGAAAGTGCTTTTTGAACTACTGTAGGGCTTTAAACGTATTAGTGTTTTTTTTTTAAATAATACAGGTCTAACTCATCTACAAGACAAATAATAGTAATCCATTTCTAGAAGGATGTCAGAGCCTTACTGTGTTAAGATTTAGGTAACAAGCCAAAAATCATTTTGATTTAGAATGATTACTATTATTTATGTCTACAAGTCATCTTTTTAAAAAGCAAAGCTATAGGTGTGTTGAGGATCCATGGCTGAACCTAAGAGAGAGAGAAAGGTGGCGAGGGAGGAAGAGCAAGGGGAAGAAAAAGGAGACGAAAGGAAAGAAGTCTCACATGTTTTAAACAAGATTATTCTGCACAGACTGTCAACTCGCAGCATGACACCAACAAGCTGCACAGTCAGGTCTGACTCAGAACCACACAGACCTAACACATTACTTTTAAATGGCTAAGTGGACCTGATATTTGTGCTTTGACTACCAGGACAATCTACTGGGATTCCCAGAATTGTGAGCGACTGTTACCCCTCTCAGCCTCACCAAGTGAGAGTTTTGCTTTTGCTAAACAATGTATCAGCTCCCTGACACACCAGCTTATCTGCCCTGCCAGCAAACTCTTCAGGATTCTGCCAGTCCAAACCTTGCCTAGCAGCTAACAATCAGTGAACCCCAACTCCCGAGTTCGTCAGAGATGTCTCTCTGCAGCGCCCAGTCCTCTCACTGAACGAACACACACACACACACACACAGGTTATTACATTCACTGCTCCTTTCAAGAGAGACACAGCAGCTTATTAACTTAACTGGGGTTGACAAACCCTTCACTTCAGACAAAGCACAAGTTGGTCTATGGTAAAAGTAAAACAAGTTTATTAACAAAAGGGCACAGGTTTGTGTGATACCAAGTGGTAAAAATAAAGGTAAAAGGTAAAAACCAAAGTAAAACATGCATCTAAGACTAAAACACATCATCAGCTATAGTTTACTTACAGCAACTTCTCCGGCATGACTGACTGTTCCAGCCAGGATCCACCCTTACAGAATTAAAGGGCTCATTTTTTTGTTCCCTCAAGAGATGGATAACATAGAAGTTTGCTCTCCCTTTCTTTATAGTCTGGTAAACCTTTGAAATATATTCTTTGGAAGCCCCCACCAGATAAAAAGTTCTTTTCCACTGCTTGGTGAAGATACTGTGCTGTCTGGTATAGACTCACCCGCTAATGATTTTTACATGCAAATGATCTCTTCCTGCAACTGCCAATACAAATTATTAGCCCATTGAATTTGGCTATACCTGGTTTAAGGTGCTGTCTTCATTCCTTTAGTATGGAGATAACCTGATTATTAATCCTCCGACATGCCTGGTTAAAAACGCATTCCAGTCACATATTTCTAGTATAACTGTAAAGTTCTTTGTGGGTTAACAGTACGTACATCATTAAGAATATTAATGATCAGTGAGTTATTAGCTTTCCAATGATTTCTGACAGGCCACCTTATCGATAAATATCATGACAAGAGTGATGACAATCAGGCATTGCAGTGCTCTTAACTACCTGGTCAGAGAACAGTGAGATGATGCACAAGAAATATATGCAAGAGCCTGAATCTGAATTCTGCTAAAGGAAATGGAAAGAATCCCAGTGATTTCAATAGGCATTGGCAGAAACTTTAGTTCTCAATCCCATTAATTTTATGGGATTAAGCCTCTCCTGTGCCTGAACTCCGCTCTCAGAGCCAACACAAGTTAGAGCTCCTTCCAAGCACCTCAAACTTGCTCCACTAACACAGGATTCTTTACTGACTGTACATCAGTGAAAAAAACTGACTCTGCCACACCTACCCACCATGCCCCCATATCACAGTGGAGGTGGCTAGCAGACGCAGATCCCCGATCCAGCACACTGGGGCCTGCCAAGATCTCCACTCTGACAAGTCCATTCTCTGCTAAGCAATTGACATGGAGGGTCTAGTTCTGAGTAGAGAATCCAGCCCTGTATGCTTCAAAGCTCATGCAATCTGGCTTCCAGAAGTTGTCAGAGCATCCACACTACAAGGCTGCCAAACTCTTAAAATACCACTCGGCAGTTGAAGGCTTTTTTATGAGTCTGATTTTTCTCTTTTTAATCCCTTTTTCCACACTGTGCTGGAAACTGGGATGTCCCAATATTCAGGAGAGTGAAAATACACTTGCTGAAGTCCTGGCAACATATAGTAACCAGCAGCATGCAAACATTTCACAGTATGGGTTAAACTGAACTGAAACACATTCCTCAATTCAGAGACTCAATTTTTAAAATTGTCAGGTATCTGGGAACTAAATACAGAAATCACAAAGAGCAAAGGAAACACTAGTACTGTCTAATGAAAGCCATTAAAGTCATGACCATCCCTCACAGTAAAAAAAAAAAAAAAAAACCAAACAAACCCCCCCAAACAGGTGGTTAAAAGTTTCAAAGCAAAAAGAAAACACTTCACTCTAAATCTAATACTGCAAGGAATGAGGAGTCGTCCACTAGTTTGAAAGTTGACATATTTACACCTCAAGTGCTTAAAAAGCACTGCTATCCCAAGGGACCACACAACAAATTATGTTTTGGGAACTGCCAGGCAAATAAATGAATAATATGCTACATATATCTTTGGAAAGCTAAGAATCAGAGCTTTCGAAGGGTACAGAGCAAGTGGTACATACTCAGGCCCAGATCCATAAAAGGATTTCGGCTCCTAACTGCCATTTTAGGTGCCTATATCCAACTTTTAGGTGCCATTGAGAACCTCAAAACCACTGCTCAGCTGCCATCTAGCATACCCAGGTGCCTAAGGGGTCTGCACATTAGCATGCACACAGGTGCCTCAGTCTTGGCATCTAGGCCACTATCTCATGCTTGAGCCCCACCAGGGTCCTCAAACTAGGCATTCCCACAGGTAGTCACCCAAGATGTAGGAGACCCAGGTTCAACTCCCCCTCTGCCTGATGTGCACTGATGTGCATCAGGAATTTGAATCTGAGTTTCATACTGCTGAGTTGAGTGCTCTAACCAATGGACCATGGTATATTCTGGAGTCAGTTTCTTTCAATCTCTCCTGTTGACATTGTTCTACCGTATATAAATAATTGAATAGTCAATGCGCTGGGTCAGCTACTAATATTATGTCAGCATTTAACTGGGGTGAGTAAAGAAAATGAGAGAGTAATCAGAATGTGTTTTAAAGTCCAATATATCTCTTCACCTACAATATCACAGCTAGGAATACTTTCATGGACCAGTACAAATGTTTACAGGACTAGAAATCTTCCAAACACTCATTCCTTGAACAGTAACCAAGAAGCAATATTTACTATCCTTATATTATAGTTAATCATGATTATCTAAGAGGTATGTAGGTAAGATTCTAAATCTTAAGTGAGTCCAAAAGTTTATGGTTTGTTTTAAAAGTTTAGGATTTGTGACAGCAAAAACTTACAAGGTAACAATAATAAAAATTGATTAAAATATAGTTATTTTGTTCACAGGTAGCAATAAATTAGCCATTTTAACTGCTGCATTGGGTACCTAAATTCTTCAAAAATGGCAAAGCACAATGCTTAAATTAAGACAGATTCTCACTAAGTGTGTCTCTCAGCTAAATGGGAAAAAGTCATATTTATCACTAAGGTATTTTTTCTCTGGCTTTTTGTATTCTGCTACTTTCAAATATTGGTTTCAAATACATCAGGTTTTAGTATCACTGGGCAAACCACTGCAGGGGAATCAAAATCTTTGAAAAATCATACTACAGGCCAGTCAGTCTCACCTCAGTCCCTGGAAAATCATGGAACAGGTCCTCAAGGAATCAATTCTGGATGTGCTATTTCTGGACTTTAGCAAGCTTTGGTTTTGTTCAATATCTTCATTAACCATCTGGAGGATGGTGTGGACTGCACCCTTAGCAAGTTTGCAGATGACACTAAACTGGGAGGAGTGGTTGATACGCTGGAGGGTAGGGATAGGATACAGAGGGACCTAGACAAATTAGAGGATTGGGCCAAAAGAAATATGAGGAGGTTCAACAAGGACAAGTGCAGAGTCCTGCATTTAGGACGGAAGAATCCCATGCACTGCTACAAACTAGGGACCGAATGGCTGGGCAGCAGTTCTGCAGAAAGGGACCTAGGGGTTACAGTGGACGAAAAGCTGAATATGAGTCAGCAGTGTACCCTTGTTGCCAAGAAAGTTAATGGCATTTTGGGTTGTATAAGTAGGGGCATTTCCAGCAGATCAAGGGATGTGATCATTCCCCTCTATTCAGCACTGGTGAGGCCTCATTTGGAGTACTGTGTGCAGTTTTGGGCCCCACACTACAAGAAGGATGTGGATAAATTGGAGAGAGTCCAGCGGAGGGCAACAAAAATGATTAGGGGGCTGGAGCACATGACTTACGAGGAGAGGCTGAGGGAACTGAGATTGTTTGGCCTGCAGAAGAGAAGAATGAGGGGGGATTTGATAGCTGCTTTCAACATCTCGAGCCCGGCTCGCGTCCCCGACCCCGTGGTTCAACTGTACCTGAAAGGGGGTTCCAAAGAGGATGGATCTAGACTGTTCTCAGTGGTAGCAGATGACAGAACAAGGAGTAATGGTCTCAACTTGCAGAGGGGGAGGTTTAGGTTGGACATTAGGAAAAACTTTTTCACTAGTAGGGTGGTGAAGCACTGGAATGGGTTACCTAGGGAGGTGGTGGAATCTCCTTCCTTAGAGGTTTTTAAGGTCAGGCTTGACAAAGCTCTGGCTGGGATGATTTAGTTGGGTTTGGTCCTGCTTTGAGCAGGG
Source organism: Mauremys reevesii (assembly GCF_016161935.1). NCBI lineage: Eukaryota > Metazoa > Chordata > Testudines > Geoemydidae > Mauremys > Mauremys reevesii. The sequence goes on along the minus strand of NC_052627.1, from coordinate 34,765,589 downwards.
GGTTGGACTAAATGACCTCCTGAGGTCCCTTCCAACCCTGAGATTCTATGATTCATCTCTTTACTCTGAGCCAAGGGTCCCAATAACAAACAGTACCATTATCTCAGCCCTACATTTTTAACTTTGCCATAAAACAGTGACTTAATATTATGTTACATTGTCATGGATTAAATAGACATTATCTGCCTTAAGCCATTAAAAAAATATTTACCAATTGCTAGAATACAAGTTACCTCCTGCATCAAGAATAGGAGGTAGCTGATGTCAAATGGTGACTTAAAAAAAGAAAAGAAAAAAGCCCCTACTGTGACTTTCCCAGCAGCAAGTCCTGTGTTTCCCCAACCCCAGGCTTTAGGGTCCTACGGGTCCTACTGGTGGGCGGGGAGGGGAAGGGGGCTAGCCAGGCTGTGCAGAGGCCACACAGGGGATTTCATTACCCTTGCAAATTGCAGAGCCCTGCTCCGAGATGGCAGTGCTGGGATCAGGGGATTTGGGATACAGGCGTCCATAGATTCACTGGACAAAACAGTGAAGGGTTTGACCCTTAAAAGGAGGAGTGTATGGAAATACCCAAAGGAAAGAAAAAGAGTCAGAGAGCTGGGCTGGTATGCTACAAAGTTGCGTCTATAAACGCACTCTCTCTCAATGGGCTGAGAGACTTCACTTTGGTTTTTTAAGTGTTCAGAAGCTAACTAGTAAAATCTGCACTCACTGCTCTTCCGCCCTTTCCCCCACCGACCACTTCCCTGCTCCCCACTTGATTAAGGAATTCTGGAAAAATCATTTATCCCAGAACATTTTAACAGCTAGGCCCAACTGCTTACAAGAGGACAGCTGTCCTGATTAAGAGAGAGGTGTCTATCAATATCTGAAACAGATTGTGATACCTCCCGACACTATGAAAAAAAACATAGCTTGTGAAATTCATATCAATTTAAGAAAAACAAGGACAGTTCTACCCACTCCTCCTGGCACAGGCTCCTTTACACTGCACGATACCCAGACCCTCAGACATAAAACTATGATATAAATGTACCACGGAATGCTGCCAAGTACATTTTAAGAAGTTTAACAACTTACTGCTGGCAAACTTGAAAAATGTGTCATTCCTCCCAATAGACTTCATCCTTTTCTGCTTGGCCAACATATTTCCCTTCAGCCTGACATTATCATGCATATTCTACCAGGCCAACCATGCAGTCTTTACTCAAGCAAAGCTTCTACTGTGGCCCAAGGGAGTTTTACTCAAGAAATGGTACCTGTTTGTGTACAAGCATTCTAGCATATTTACAACTTCTCTCCCTATTCCCCGACCCAAATCTATGAAATCTATAAAATAGCCAGACAGTGCAAGACAAGCAGTTAGTAAATTGCTGCTGCACAGCCAGTAGAGAGAGCTCAGACTGTGTTTATAGTAGTAATTGTTGAACACTGGTTCTAATACCAATAAGAGGCACATTTCAAGCAACCTTCAGTGAAGAAACTCTAAAAATCTTCAGAGTACATATAGCCATCATTTCTAAAACACACACAATATTTGAGGATCTTATATATAAATACCACAATATAGGAGGTACATCACTTGTCTTCATAGCATAAATCAGGGGTCGGCAACCTTTCAGAAGTGGTGTGCCGAGTCTTCATTTACTCGCTCTAATTTAAGGTTTCATGTGCCAGTAATAATTTTAATGTTTTTAGAAGGTCTCTTTCTATAAGTCTATAATATGTAATTAAACTATTGTATGTAAAGTAAATAAGGTTTTTAAAATGTTTAAGAAGCTTCATTTAAAATTAAATTAAAATGCAGAGCCCCTCCCCCCCGCCACTGGTGGCCAGGACCCGGGCAGTGTGAGTGCCACTGAAAATCAGTTCGCATGCCGCCTTTAGCACACGTGCCATAGGTTGCCTACCCCGGCGTAAATTATGGTCCCAATTTAAAAAAAAAAAAAGCATGTTAACCTGTGCTACAAGCATGCACTTGAGTCCCAGTGATTTCAAAAGGGTTTAAGTGCCTTCCGAAGATGCTTTTCCGTATCAGAATTTAAGTACAGTATTTGTATTTCCCACTTTTTTCCATATTTTGCTTAGTTGGCTTAGCATACTTAAATCTTTTAACTTCACTGGTGTAAGTGGCCAATTCTCCAACCACATATGAGTAGCTTTACTTCAGAGTAAAAGTTGCTCATATGCATCTTTGTAGGATTAGATTTGGTTTTATTAGTGTTTTCTGATTAAGAAAACATGTTTGTTACATATTTGAATTACCATAGAAAAATTATGTTTGAAAACTACACTTTATAGTGTTGTACTTATTTTACAATTTCATGAATGCACTCTATTTTTTCAAGATTTACTCAAGATTTTATTGTCATAGAAATTATTGTTATGAATTCCCAGCTTCTGTGGTAGATATTGATTGGCCAAGGAAAACAAAACAAAGTACACTGAGCAAACCATTACTTTCCTTTTAATTCTCAGATAATGAACTTTTTTTTTTTTAATGATCATGTCTGAGAATTGGAACAGGTGGAGCAATTACCTCTAACAAGAAGTATTGTTTGATGTATGGCTAGACTATATTGTACCACTTTCAAGTCCCCACCAGACAAAATTCAAAGAGTCTTTAAATGTGTTACTGTGTCTAATACCCTTAAAACTACATCAATATCACATCAAAGCATGGTATCCTACATAGATACCATGGTACAGGAAGAGATGGGTTTTGTTAAATTTCAAATCACAAATAAAGGGGTGGTGAGGGAGATTATTTACCTTAAAATGTTAATTTCAACCTGAAAACTAAAGCTGTGATTTTGAAAAGGAGTAGGGAGGAAGAACAAAAATAAAAAAAATAAAAAAAAAAAACCCCAACAGCTTCACTTTGTTAGGCTCCTTAAAACACAGGAGCTTAAAATTAAAAAAAAAAAATCTATGTTTATAGTAAAGCACATTTCCTTGAAAGTTATCATCCATGAAATTCCAGTAGTTTAAGTATTTTGTCACGATCATACAAAATAGTTCTTTGTAATTCTTTAGCCAGTTTTATAGAACAGGCAAGGTATTGATTCCTTCATTATTCCTTATAAAAATCAATTTTATTACTAAAAATATTAACATTTAATAGGACTTATTCATGAAAAATATATGTTTTTTTTCTGAAGTGGCCAATATATATAGTACACGTTGTCCAAAAGATGTAAAGCTCACTACACCATAACAGTCCAAAAAAAAAAAATCTGAGAAAGCAGGTCTCATCACTTCACCTAACAGCTATTTGTCTTATGTGCAGCTGTAAACTGTAACTATTCTTCTCACCTAAGCTTAAACTTCAGAATTTCTTTGTTAAACTCGAACATTTAAAAAAAGGGAGGAGGGTGGAGAAAATTACTCCTTGGCAATTTAAAATATTTTATTTTATGTGCAGTGGTATAAGAGTCAGCTAGTCCCATGTGCATCCATTCTGGTAATGGGGACATACCAAATTTGGTTTACACTACCTTTAAATTACTCTTAAAAAGCAAACAAACATTGCAAATCTGAAACTGGTACAGTGATGATGGCTCAAAAACAAGACATATGTATTGTTATAAGAACTTGCTGTCTGATCATGATTCCTAAAGACAGGCTTCAGGATATCTTCCTTACAGTATACAGATTACAGAAAAAAGTTAAAGATTGTAACATACTGCTATCTTTAACTTTTTATTTCCTTTCACTTAGTTTTGCAGACTGACTGATTTCATACTGCTAACACATGGGTGACAGTGAAGGGGAAAAAAAAAAACTTCTCAAAACTTCCGGAATGTTTTACAAACATGAAATAGCTTCCTAACAGCCTTCCCAAATGTACAGTGGGATTCTGTGTAAGGGCTGTGTTTAGAACTAAGGGACTTCCTGGTTTCCAGACCATAACCTCCAACTGCACACAGAGGATTCTGCTTGAGGGGCAAAATCCTGACCCTATTGAGAGTTTTGCTGTTGACTTCAGTAAGACCACAGTTTCATCCCATATTTTTTATGTGCCCTGAAATACTCAAGAAAAGAAAAAAGAAAAGAAAAGAAAATCTTTTTGATATTAGAGAGGAAAGTTTTAACCACTAAGGTTGGGGTTTCCTCATTTATTTAGCCGGTAATCCCTATTTTGATCATAATTTCAGTTTTAGATTAGTGGAGTCAATTAAAACAGTAGGTCTTTAATAAGAGTTGTTATTTTGTCTTCACAAGACAAAAAACATGGTGAAATATGTATTCCTCTCTCCTGAAAAAACCCACCCCACAGCTAACCAAGCATAGAAAGCAATTGCCCACAAATTCACTCTGGAATCATTTTCACTCTGACCCCAAGCTCTCAAAAATCTCCTTTTCCTAGAAGCAAACAAAGCAGAATTGGCTGCCTCTTCAGATGATGAATGACAAACAGCCACTGATCAAATTGTGGGGAGTACGTTATAACTATTACAGACTTGCATTTGCCATCTCTTTTCCCCACTATGCTTCTGAAGGTAAATCTGGGTTCCAAAGTACTATGTCTCCACTAACATCGGAAGGGGCGTAACTATTAGTTAACAATGAATAAGACAATAAAGCAATTAGATATTCCGAATCAACTGCAATACAAATGTCTGTGCGCGCGCACACACACATTTTGCCTTAAAGTAATTTTAAACAATTTTTACTTTTTGAAACAAAAAATGAAGTCATGCAGGGGATGTGTGTATACATTTTTTGTATGTAACATTTTGACAATGCAATTTCTTCAGTGGTAGTGGGAAATACTTAAGTGGTAAGGACTAAAAAAATAAAAATTTCCTTCTAAGCAAAAGTGACTGCAGCCTCTTTTTAGAGAGCCACTAGAGACACTCTCTTGCTACAGACAAAAATTTTCAGCCAAAGGGTCCTTGCAAACCCAGCTCCTCCTACTTCCTCCCCCCACTCTTCTTACTCAATGCATTGACACACTGCCAAGGTGCTGTTTTTAACACTGCCACTACACTAAATTACACTAAAAGACACTGAAGATTTATTGTACAGCACACTGTTTTGCTAGGAGCCAGTTTAAGCAGCCTCCAGAACTCTGCAATGGCAGCCATGCATGTCACAGTACTTGAAGGCACAGAGAGGAAGACTAGTTCCCTTCAACAAGGTTTGAGTAAGTAGGTCAGCTGTCACCAGTGGCAGGGTTCACACTGCTCACAGAAGTGCATATTATCCACAGTATCCCAGTATCAGGTTTTTAACAGCTGAGACTGGAATCTTTTTGCCTTTGGAGTCCCTGGTATATTTTTTTAGCTGAGAAACCTACCACTTTTTCAGCATTTAGATGCAGAAGAGGGGAGGGGAGGGGAGAGGAGGAGGCACACAGACTCTCAAAAAGGGAGGTCATCAAGCTATTCAGGACATGCCTTTTTAAAAAAAAAATGCACCTTTGAGGTTTATAAAAGTATTAGATAAAAGAGACTAAGACCAGGGGCAGCTCCAGGCCCCAGCACCCCAAGCACGTGCTTGGGGCAGCATGCCGCAGGGGGCGCTCTGCCGGTCGCCGGGAGGGCGGCAGGCGGCTCCGGTGGACATCCCGCAGGTGTGCCTGCGGGAGGTCCACCGGAGCTGCTGGACCGGCGACCGGCAGAGCGCCCCCCGCGGCATGCCGCTGTGCTTGGGGCAGCGAAATGGCTAGAGCCGCCCCTGACTAAGACAACACTTGTATTAAAAAACCAAGATGTTCTAAGCCCAATATTAAGTCTGTAAATGGAATCATGAATATTACTCATAGCTGGATCTAATTCTGTTTACTTTTAATCTTAAATAGTGTATTGTTTCAAGTCTCTTGACCGGAATTCCTTTTTTGCAAATCCCAAAAGAAAACTCATTCTCTCACCACCAGATAACTCATTCTTTTTTTTACCCTCTCTCTCACATACACACACACACTTTTAACCCATCTTCACCTTGACAGAAGCAACGCAGATAATAGGATCCATTAACAGCTTTCATGTTTTATTTCTCATAAATCAGAAAACAGTCAGAAATAAGTTCATACATTTCATTATGACACCATTTATGTTTCTTAAATGAATTAAAAAAACCAAACTATAAAATATAAAGAGCAGGGTGGATTTGATTTAACCATCAAATTTAAATCATGATTTAAATCACTAGTCAGGAAGACTCGATTTAATCATGGATTTCTACATAAAAGTGCATTCTTGTTGGTTGTTATAATCTTAATACATATTCTTCACAACTCAGAGATAGTTATAGCTTTCATTTTTAGAAGGTATACACTATACATTTTTAAAGTGATTTATTTTAAAAAAGCTTTTCAGATTAGTTTTACCCCTATATCAGAAAATGAATGACTGTTTGGTTATTTCATTTACCAAAGGAAATTGAAACAGATATTTATGAAGTCATTGGGAAGTGAACTATCATTAATATTTGGAGGATTTTCTTGCCAGGCTGTATTAGGAGGAGATCACCACCAGACAGACATTTAAATTGTTTTATTTAACTAAAACAACAATATTTAGTATTCTGGATTTCTCTCTTCAACAGCAAATATACAATATTTTAAACAAAAAAGCACATGTTCCTTGCTTCTCACATTCATCTCCAGACTTCTCCATGTCCAGATCTAGTCCACCCCCAACAATCTTCTTCTATTCATTGAACTTTCTGAAACTTTGCACTTTTAGAGAGAGGTAAGAGATTGACTCGGTGTACACAAATTTGCAGAGGGACAATAGAGTTGCGGTCTGTTATTTCTCACCTCTATATATTATTTATTTTAAACCATTTTGCTGTTAACAAGCATGTTACTTCATCCACAGTTTAGGAACTGCAAAACTAGGCATCTTTGATGGTATCTTCTAGACTGAGCACTGAGTCCCATTGGGTAGATAGAAAGATTAACCTAAATAATCTAAACAGAGACCCCTGGAACCCCATAAGATTGGGTCCCTAATCCATGAACTATTGGAACTCATTTACAAAACTTCTCTTATACATCACATGAATATATTGTCTCATACTATAGAATTAGAATTTATAATCCCTATTCCATGATGAGATATCTTTGAGCTATAATGTATCTTAATTAAAACTATCGTTAGATAAAATGCTTTTTGAGGAAAACACCTATCAAAAAATCCAAATTTAAATTTAAAAAATCCATTTTTTTAAATCATTGATTTTTATCCACCCTGATGAAGAGTAGGATTTTATTTACATCCCTATTTTGGCTTATTGTGTGATGCTGGGAAATTCATTTCAGTGCCATGCCTAAATTTCTCAATCTGTAAAACGGGATGATAATGTTCATGCATTTTATACAATACTTGGAGGTCCACAGAGGAAGAGCCCTGTATATGGGAAGTATTATTGTAACCTGTCTTTTGTAAGGTATAATCGTGCACACTATTTAAGGAAAAAATAAGTATTCTCCCCTTAAAACCACCACGTTAGTTCTCCTGATCACACACTGCATTTTGATTCTCATGTGTGGAAGGCTGCTGGCGAGCTACAGGTCAACTTCAAGGCATCCATGTGAGCACATGAACAGAATGTCCTTACTTCTCCTCATGACTGTTTTATTTATTCAGTTCACATGGATGGGGTTAGTAATTCAAGTATGCTGAGCGTCGAAGTGAGCAAAAAAAAAAAAAAAAAAAAATTATTCACACACACTACTCTGCCATTGTTGTGAGGTATGGGGCTCTTCAAAGCAGGCACATTATTTAGAAGACAAATAAAAGCTGTTCTCTCCAGTTGCTTCCAGAATCTCTTCTGCTCCAATTTAGAAAGCATAAAAGGAGCCTTCTATAAACCCGTAAATACCGTTAAAAAAGAGGAGGAAGGTATGCAGCTCAGGAATCTTTAAAAGCACTTTGAAAAAGTTTGAATTATGCCTGTAGTTTTGAAATACTATTTCTGCAGATGAATGCAGTAAGTAACAGGGAATAAGGATACATTGCCTTGTATTTCCCCTATAAAATACTCATTTTGCAAGCCCCCACATCCTTGTACCAATAGGGTTTTCCCCTCCTTGTAATGACAGCTGGAGACAAATTTGTTGATTAGTTTGTCACCTCCAGGAATTCTCGCAGTCTAGAGACTTCCCCAGTAGCAGTGATATTTGCTATGAAAAAGGAGCCTCCAGAATATAATGGGCAGTTAAGGAATTCTGATGAAGAGACTTAAGAAAGGTAAACTAAATCAAACCCCTCAGGCCACACCCCTGGTCTATAGAGAAAAAGGATAAAAGAGAATGGGCCAAACTGGCGAGCAGACTGGTTTAGAAGAAGTCTGCAGAAAAAAATTGAGAAAACGCAGCTCTCAGTTTCATACTTAGACTAGCTTATATTGAAGGGACTTAAACAAGAAGTTCATTATGGGTGAGGGAGCCTGAAGAGTACATCTGCCATATGTTGCATCTGAAGAACCTCATTTACCCAACTCATGTTTGAGGTGAGGCAAAAATAGACAGAGGGAATACGGACAGAATACTAGGCTGAGTTTGGACAGAAATATTTCTGTCCTTTTGATCTGCTATGTCAAATAAGTTCTGGTGAAAACAGGTTCTTATCAGACTGGGTGGTATATTATTCTGTGTTTAACAGACTTGCAAGATGGAAAGCTTTAAGCTACTTGTCCACAGTGTTTTGATACCAAACAAACAACTTTTTTACAGCACTCCATATTTGCCAAACCCTACAAAGCACTAGGAGTTCTGTGGGTGTGTATTTTGAAAGTTCTATGGACTCTCACACATATGGCATTTTCTCTCTCATAAAATATGAAATGCTGCATTAATTCAGGAGGCTCAGAACTGCATGGTGCAAAGAACTATTTAGCCTGCATGACACTGCAGGCAAAGAAAAGACTCCTACCCAGCTGCTTTGTTGAACAAATTGCTATTAAGCACATGATGTTCAAAATGGGAATGACAGTGATTCCAACATGTTCTCAATCAGGGAGTTCAATGACAGGTTCACAGTCTATTGGATGTGTCTAACTTGAGGATTTGCAAGGATGCATCTAGTCTGAAAACCCTAAGCAAATGTAGTCCTACCAAAGAAGTGGGTTTGGCCGACACATTAAATATTAACAGTATCAAACGAAGACATAGAGTAAGATATGGCTTTCCTTTAACAAAAATGTTCTGAATATTTTGGATAGGATTTTCAAAAGCATCTGAGTGACTTAGGAGCACAAACATAATTGAAAGTCCACAGCAGTCAACAATGGAGACTGCCTATAGGATATGGCAACTTGTAGATTACCCAAAATAAACTAGAATTTGGAAGCATTTTCAATAAAATATTTTATAAAAAATGTTCATGTACAATATTTAAAGAGACACTATTGCATTTCCCTCCACACACAGACAGGCAGCAAACTCTCGTCTCCAGTACTCTTCCAATACCACGTACACGTGATGTCATCGGCAAAATGAATACTGACGTGTCACATGGAAAGAGAGCCAGGTGTAAGGATGGCTTTCCATAACCCCATTATCTTGGCACAGAGAGAAAGGAAAAACTAGGGCAGTGGCTAAATGAGTTAGTTTAAGGGCTTGGTGTCATGATAGTAAAAATATCCTCTTTAGTGTTGGACTGAATGGAGGAAGCAGCTATCTAAATATTTTAGTTTTTCCTTCAAAAAAAAATATGTATACACAACCTTCTTAAGTAGAGAAGCAGTAGAGCGAATAATTTCATGTACAAGAGAGAGAACATGCAACTTGACTGGAATTGAAAGAAAACCTAATGGGGATGTCACCCGATTAACAAAGCCATCTCCCCTTGAAGATAGGGCAACAAAACCTCTGTGAGCATTCCACTGAGTAAGGGACTGAAATGAAGCTGGATTACGTCAACACAGCTGGTTAATTTTTGCCAGCTTAATTAAAGCCAGTATCACTGTTGACAAACTACAAGATACAGCCCATTACAAAGTTACCGCTGCTTCAGGATTGAATCCTGACCCCGGTGATTTTAATTGGAGCAGGTGCTAGATGAGAAGAGTGGTGTGATGCAAACTGTGCTTTTGACAATCAAATGGATTTACCACACAGTCCTTAAATCAACTAAGGAGTGCACACAATTGCATCACTATATTCAGAACCAAATGGAGGTCGAAACAGGTAAATGCCTATAAAAATATGGATTACACATTTTGTATCTCATGCCAGAAATCTGTCAAAAATATATTCCTTGAGTTTAATAGGAACAGAATTTCAGCCCATGTGGATTATGCAACAAGAGTTAAAAAGCTAAGTCACAATTTGAGTTTTAAATGTACTAAAAATTAGCAGAAAGAATATAATCACTTCACTTTTATATAGATCTTTCTATCTCAAGGATACCACAGTACTTTAGAAATGTCAACAGATTAAGCTGAACCTCGCCCATGAAGTAGGTATTCTCTCCATTTTGCAGATGGGAACTAAATTGAAAGACATCAAATGACTCACCCAAGATCATAAAACAAGTCTCAGGTAGAACCTGGATTAGAACCCAGATCTCCCAGCTTCCTGTCCAACTCCCCTTCCATTCCTTTTTCATAAATGTTTCCAGTTATCCTTTTATGTAATGGTCTATTACTTTATTAATAAAGTGACCCACAGATTTAAAAACTAAACAGAAAAAATAAACTCTAAAATCTCCCCATGGTAAATGACATTCACTGTTTAATATCCCAGATTATTAACAAAAAATATTTCAGCACCAACTGAGATTTAAATTAATCATTCTATATTCATCTTGGTAGCAGGATTATACTACTTCACCCCTAAACTGAACAGGAAGGGTATTCCCCACAGTTGTTTTAGGAGTTTGTGACATCAAGTGTTGCAAGGTAAGAATTAAGATCTTGATTGGAAAATTTATACAAAAGAATTTAAATTCTTTTGAAGAAAATCTAGCCTGGTGTCACCCAGGCATTTTGTTCTCTATAAAAAAGGGTTGGTTTGTTTTTTTTAAATGTTTAACATATATTATTTTATTCCTTTGGGACTATACTGTGGCCCACTGCAGCACCTGTGCAGGGGAGCAACATGCATAAATCCATTCCCCTTATCCTCCAGTGCAAGCAATCCATATTACAAGTCCCAGCACAAGGACTGCAGCCTTTATGGAGCCAGTCTGAGACAGATAGGAAAGGACAGGGAGTGAATGGAGCCTTGATTCCCCCACCAACCCTATGCTTCACATACACCAACCAGCACAAATGAACTGACTTAAAGGGGGAAATAATCCATGTTGTGTACATGACTGGCAAAGATTGCTTCCCTCTCCTGGCATGGGTGGCAAGTTTGTAAAAATTTTGGTGGGGCCCAGAACCCACCCCCAACTCCGCCCCCCCAACTCCGCCCCCACCTGCCTAAGGCTCTGGGAGGGGGCTCGGCGGGGGAGGTCTGGGGTGCAGATCCTGGGCTGGGGATTAGGGTGCAGGAAGGGTGCTGGGTGCAGGCTCTGGTCTGGGGCAGGGGGTGGGTGTGCAGGAGGAGGTGAAGGGTGCAGGCTTTGGGATGGAGTTTGGGGTTGGGAAGGGGTGTGTGGGAAGGGGGAGGGAGTTTGGGGATAGGAGGGAGTGCAGGGTGAGGACTGCGGGGCTGAGGCTGAGGGGTCCATGATGCAGGAGGGGGCTCAGGGCTAGGGAAGAGGGTTGGGCTGTGGATGAGGGGTTCATGATGTAGGGGCGCTCAGGGCTGGGGCAGAGGATTAGGGTGCGGGGGGATGAGGGGTTCATGATGTGGGGGTGCTCAGGGCTGGGGCAGAGGATTAGGGTGTGGGGATGAGGGCTCTGGCTGGGGCTGAGGATCAGGGTGCAGGGGGATGAGGGCTCTGGCTGGGGCTGAGGATTAGGGTGCAGGGGATGAGGGGTTCATGATGTGGGGGTGCTCAAGGCTGGGGCTGAGGAGTAGGGTGCGGGGGGAATGAGGGCTCTGGCTGGGGCTGAGGATTAGGGTGCAGGGGGATGAGGGCTCTGGCTGGGGCTGAGGAGTAGGGTGCAGGGGATGAGGGGTTCATGATGTGGGGTGCTCAGGCTGGGGCTCCGGATTCGGGGGCGGGGGGAATGAGGGCTCTGGCTGGGGCTGAGGGTTTGGGGTTGGAGAGGCTCAGGGTAAAGGCAGCCTGCCTTGCCAGTACTGGCGGAGGGCAGGCACTAGGACCCTGCCGCAGCAGACAGCAAATCTGCTGGGAGCCCTCCCGGCAGCAGCGCGTTCTGTCAGGCAGGGACGCAACACAACGCGGCGGAGGAGGGGGGGAACACGCGGAGGGGGGGTGGCAGGCGGGGGCTGGGACCTGCTCCAGGCAGGGTCGCGGCGGCGGGGGGAGACTTGCGGGGGCTGGGGCCGATCCAGGCAGGACGGGGGGGGGGGGGGCGGGAAGAGACCCAGCTCCAACTATTGCTGGAGCAGGGCGCCCAGCCCTGAATATTGGTGAGGCCCGAGCCCCACACAAGTATATAACCTGCCGCCCATGTCTCCTGGAGGCAGGGGAAGTAAGCAGGAACTAAACAGGCTCAGGATCCAGATCTGGACCGTGGCCTACTCGCAGAGCAAGCTTCTCCTTAAGGATTGTTTCCAATCCACTATCTAGTCCTCAGATATTACTTTTTATAAAGCTTTGAAGTTCACTTTTATTCACCACTCAACCATCCAAACACAAAAAAAATACATCACATCGAGTGCTACTTAGGGAACGTACAAATGATCTCATTACAAACACAAGGAAAAACAGAAGTACATGCTGTACTTTTCAGAAGTAAGTTATAAAAACCACTACTCCCAACAGAACTTCACTGAAAAATAGTGCTGTGCTATACCAGAGCCAGAGTTATGGGTTTTTCTTTTTTTAAGACTTGAGGTGAACATAAAGCCATAGAGCCATAAAGAAAGAGAAAAGAAGCAGGGATAGAATTTCTAAACCATATTTTTCTCTAGATCACTTTAAAAAGAAAAAAAGACGGAAACCCAGTAAGATAGAAGTATATAGTCAACTATGTTAAGTGCAGGGGAGAGAAAGTGAGCATCATTATCTTTGTGTACAAAACAGTCATAAATGTCATACCAATCCAAATAAAAAGCACTATTATAAATGCTAACGATATGGTGGGTTGGGGATGCCAGGAGGGATATGAATAAGTAAATATTATCCCACAATAGAGGAATGCAGTTGAATGTTGGACTGGATTTCCAAACTAAGAGCTCCAGGTCAGTTCAACCAACTTAAATGAAAGATTTCAATTTATGCAATGGCAAAGTGTTTCTTTTCTACTGAAAATGCCAAAATGAAACCTGCTGACATTTCCAAATATTCTGTCTCGTGAAAAAAAATGTCCAACTTCTTACTTTTCATCTCAAAGTTGGGACAAAAACCAAGGGTTCAAATTCTGGAGTTTCTCACAGGATGGAAACCCCAAGCTCTGCTGAGAGTTCCAAAGAGATAGAGGATAAAATTTCAAAAAGCATTTGTGATTTAGAAGCTATCCTACTAGATGCAGATCTGCATCTTTAGGCACCTAAACATATTTGAAAACCTGGCCCCTAGAGCCAAAGTCTCTTTTGAAAGAGAGATTTAGTCAAATTACAACTCAGGGTCAAGTTCCCAATAGTTCTCTTATTTTACAGTTTAAAGACACAGATGACAATTTTTGAAAATGTGTCCATCCTATATAAATGGAAGTGGGGGAAATAATTAAAAACAAAAGCAAAAACAAAAAAAAACAGAAATTACTGATATTTCTAAGTCTACTATTATGTATAGTAAGAGTGATTTGCAAGTGAAATCCTAAACATTTAAAAAAAAAAAAAACCACAAATCATGAATCTAGTAATAATACCACCAAAACACAAGAACCAGCTTTCTTGTGCTTAGTTTCAATACACTTGTTTATTTCAAGTTTAAAAAGACAAAGTACAAGCACAGAATACTAAGGAGTTGAAAGAAGTGGCTACTTTATTATATTACCAATGTATGCAAAACAATGTCAATATTTTCTGAACTTCTCTATTTAATAAACACACTTAGGATTTCTGAAAAAATGCAGAACCAATAAGCATAGTCTAGCAAGTTAGCTACAAAAGGATGTTTTAGGTCATTTGGAGCTTGACATTGCCAAATTAAGTTAAATACAAAATAATGATCAAACAGGAAACATATGCATGCTGTCTTCCTTTTCAAGAAGTTGTTTCTATTTCTTATCTTCTGTACTTCTGTTTAGTAGGGTTTGGCTGTCCAGTAGTGGGGAAATTAAGCTCTAAGTATACAACATTGCAAATCTGCATGTTTTTAACATGCATCTCTAAACTAGCAAATGTAGCACATTAAAGTAAGATTGCAACACTATTGCTGCTTTCACATCTCACGGTATGTCTACACTACTTGCCAGATTGGCAGCAGCGATCGATCCAGTGGGGGGCGATTTATCGCTTCTAGTCTAGATGCGATAAATTGACCCCCAAGCGTTCTCCCGTCAACTCCTGAACTCCACCACTGCGAGAGGCACAGGCTGAGTCGACAGGGGAGAGGCAGCAGTCAACTCACCACGGTGAAGACATCATGGTAAGTCAAGCTAAGTACATCGATTTCAGCTACGTTATTCATGTAGCTGAAGTTGCCTAACTTAGATCGATTCCCCCCCTTCTCCCAGGGTAGACTAGGCCTCAGTCACAAGTTAAAACGGTACCGGTCATTCTGCTTGTTGAACTCAGTCACTGAAGGCCAGACACTAGTGTTTATGTGGAGCATAGAAACGCGAATACACCCCCAAAGATTTGATGGCCCCATCTTTTGGCTCATGTCCATTTTCGTTTATTAAGGACTTCTCTGGGAGCCTTTGCATGAAGGTCACTTCCAAGCTCTGGTTCTATCTGCATGAAGAGAATAATGTTTATCCACAGGAGGATTTTCGATATCTAAAACTGAAAAATAAAATGTTTTGTTTTTAAATTTGGATAAACAGGGGATCTGAAACACAGAAAATCCAACCAACCCTCACATTCATTTCTCAGCATATAAATTAGTCCAAAAATATCCCCAAAATATGCCGTTTACTGCATTTTCCAGAGAGCTTATACTGTTCAGAAGAAATTTTACTTTTCTAACTATACGCAATATTCCAACAATTCTGGAGACAGCATACACCTTACACCAACATAACAGTCACATGTTTTTCTATGTGACTCTGAATATGGGCACTAATGTTTCCTAGCTCCTTTATTCCCCATTTACTAGAGATAATGGACAAACGCAGAAACAAATTGTGGTCCAACAGAGAAAATATGGTGACTGTGTACACGAGACAGGTTCTATTCTTGATTCACTCAATGACATTGGAGAAGTCATTTCACCTCTCTGTGCCTCAAGGAGGATAGGTCCATCAATGGCCATTAGCCAGGATGATCAGGGATACAATACTATGCTCTAAGTGTCCCTAGCCTCTGGTTGCCAGAAGCTGGGAATGGGCAAGAGGGGATGGATCACTCAATGATTGCCTGTTCTGTTCATTCCCTCTGAAGCAATTGGCATTGGCTACTGTTAGGAAACAGGATACTGTGCTAGATGGACCATTGGGATGACCCAGTATGGCCGTTCTTACACCTCATTTTTCCCCCTCTGCAAAAAAAAAAAAAAAAAAAAAAAAATAGAGCACAGCAGTGTCTCTGAATAGGGCTTGGAAATCTACTGATGAAAAACTAATACTGATAGAGAAAAAAATATATGTAAGTAATGAAGGTCACATTTGCATACCACAATACTGGTGCTGCTCTGTGTTCTGTCTGCACTGTATTGGAGCGTTCCAAGATCTGTTTTAATTCAGGCTGCAATAACTACAAGGGACTTAAAACATAGGTTCAGGTTCAGAATGGCATAAAGGCATCTCTGAGCAAGCTCTTTAACCAGTCAGTCTTGCCAGCACACTAACAGAGGTGAGCTGAATGAACACCAGTGGCGTTTCACATGCTAATTCTACATGGAAGGTAAAAATAGTATTATTTATTATTTGTATTACCAGAGCATCTACAAGCCTCAGTCATGGACCAGGACCCCATTGTGCTGTGCACTGTACAAACAAAACAAAAAGTGTGTCCATTCCCTAACGAGCTTGAACGGATGTAAATATGTTAGTGTTATTACACCACAGTTAAGTGTTATCACACTCTGATACAGTATGTGGAGAACTAGATACATAGACCAGTAGACAAATACAATGAGTGTTCTGTTAACTATGAGATTAGCTTCTTGCTCATTCCGATCCTATTCTATCTGTAGCAATGGCTTTAAAAATAGCTTTATGGTATATTACTATGTAAACCCTCACAAATCCCTAAATTTCATAGTTCCCTGACATGCATGTAAAACCATTACATAAGAACTTTGTACTGCATTTGTGGGCATCACTGCATTGTTTTTCCAGTAAATAACTTTCTAAAGGAAAGAAATGCAGAGACTAAACATACGGTGATTACATTAAATTACCCAGACGCATGATGGAATGGAGTGCTATAACATCGTTGGTCATTTGGTTTGGGAATCTCTCTCACTTCTGAGTCTACCACTCATGAATAATGCAGTAAAGTTATGACACTAATACAAGTTACCTATACATTCCATACACCCCCCCCCCAACAACCTAGAAACCCATACACCCAACAAGACAGAAGAAATTAGAGTTAATGCAATTTTATTGTTTTGAAAACAAACAAATCAGGTCACAAAATGACAAAAGATTAAGATTAGTTTTCAACATCAAGTGCAGTTCTACTCTGAAAAGTGACTGTGTAAAAAATTCTTACTGATATCTACCCCCTGGGTGAATTCGGAGTCATATTTTATATTACAATATTTATTTTAGTCCTGTTGGCCCTCCAGAACCAGTACAGCCAAGACTGAGTTCACATTACACCAGTGCAATTACTTTAACGGGCATTAAAAATAAACCTTGCTGAAAGAGTTATCTGTTTTCTTAAACAGAGATAGAAAGTTATCTGCTTCTCCATTTACAAGCCTTCAAGTGAAAGTCCCTCAAAATAGATCTAAATGATGCAGAGGGAGAAATGGATCCTAAAATCTCTTTGTTGCAAAGGAATAAAGAATTGTACAGGAAAGGATCAGCCATTCACTTATTTTACTATTCAAGAACTGTTTAGGAATTTGACTAGGGAGACTGCTTGACTTGGGAAATTATTAGTGGGACAAAGACTATTGGAGCCAGATTTTGTAAACACTGCTCCTTTTTGCAACCACAATCCGCAGGAAAAGTATAACTACAGGGACCACATATGTAACTTAGATGTCTACCTGGTTGCACCGAAAAACTGGATGCTTAAATATTTGCATAAAAAAATTCATCCCCTTGCAAAATTGTGGGCAAGAAAAGGGAGACTAGACTGGTAACATTCTGTAAGCCCCAATTTAGAAGTAAAGGGTTTAATTTTCAGACACCTACTATGATCCAAAGAACTAAGCCTTTTGGCCCTGAATAACATTAAAGGCTGGGTGAGGAAGAAGCAAACCACCACAGAAATCCAATAGGCAACACTCTGGTGAGAAACCCAGCTACCAACAACTCAGATGGTGAAGGGTGCTGGGATTTCTTACTGGGTGAAATTAACATGATTATTGAAAGTGGTACTGATGCCATAGGGTTCAGAGTAGCAGCAGCAGCAATGAAAATGAACAGACTTGTTAATTTCATTTTGCTGCCCTTATCAGCAAGTGGTAGAGGCACTGCAAGCTATCTGTCTGCCAATTTAAGGAGAAAACACACTCCCCTTTGGTTTATGTTTGGATTCACATTTGGAAAGTTATCTTTGCAACCATAATAGTTAGAACAATTTTTAACTAACAATATATGTATTGTCTTCACTTTTCCTAAAATTCAGAAGATTACTACAATTTCATACACATGATGCTTAGAGAATTATAGCTCATGATCTTACATTTTAATAGGTTTTTTTTGGGGGGGGGGGAGGATTAGTGAAACGTTCAAGGTGATTTAAAAACTCTGCTTTCTCCTAGTAAGTGATAAGCACAAAAAGCTTCAAGGAAAATCTCTCCTCCTTGGTTATAAATTAGTACTGATCTCCTCCATGTGTGATTGCACAGACTCTGGAATGCAGCTTTATAGCTTCTATTTTGTTTTAATATAGTTTTATATTTCATTAGAGAGAGAGAGAGAGAGATCTAAGTATTAATCATTGTGGTTTCTGCCTTGAGTAGAATGTTTGGTAGGAGCATAACTGAACGGTGGGTGAAGCTAATGTTGACTGTCACAACTAGCCAACAGAAGTGCCTTCTCAAAGAGCAGGACACCTTGTTAAGGGATGGGAAGATATTCTAAGATTTCACATACAAATGCTCCCCTTTTTGTGGAAAAGGCATCAAGGAGCCTCTTGTTACACTCTCTCTCCCACTTCTCTCTTCATTAAAAAATCTTCAATTTAAACCCACACAGAGAATTCTAGAAATCTTCTTACAGAAATTGATTTGTTTTATAAAGTATTCTAAAGTCTTTATTTAACTTTATGAAAAAGACATGTAAAGTTGGGAAATGTTTTGGTTACTTCTAACCTCTCATTTCCACATAAAGGTGAAAACTTTCATTTGTTTATTCCTTAAACGCTTACGGTGGTATAACTTTATCTTGTGAGGTTCATTTTCAAATACATTGTATTTAAAGACGAGCCACTAGCACCCAAGATATTAACTTACTGCTAATGCAATTGCCTTTGTTTTAGTTGTTATCATCGATACACTAACACAGAACTCATTACATACTTTCGTCTTAGCTTACCCTAGAGAACAGTGACTCCATGGAAAAGTTCCCCACAGATACATACAGAAAAGCGAGTGACTGAACTGACTGATTGTGTTTGTCTTTCTTTTTATTAATAAAATAATTAATTCTGAGTATTTTGCTCGTCTTGAATGATAGTGTCACCCAAAGTACAATAAAAATCTAATTAGACTAAAATAGTGGGGCCACATCTCTGAATTGGCATTGAGAGAGAGAGAGGGAAGATTTACCCGACTGTTTCCACAGATTATGAAATGTTTAGTAATTTGGGGAATAAAATTATTTGGTGCTCGCCATCCTTTTCACTTCTACACCAGATTGGCAATAAATATTTTTTAACCTAGTGACAGCTAGTTGGTGACACGTGAAAAATAAATTGCTGTTCTTTATCTATTACAAACTAAAAATCTGAAGGTATTTTTAACAAAAAAAAATTTATAATGGTCACCCAAGTGAGCAGTCTCAGCAGAAAGCCTAAGGATTGAATAGGTTTGATCATTGACTGTTCAACCCTCCAACCTCTAGGAAGAGGGTTCTCTGTAACAGCATCAAAGCATGTTCACGTTCAGCAGCTAGACAATTTCATTTTTCTGTAACTCATCTGCACTTTTCTGTATTAGCCGTACACATTTTTTTAAAAAGGTAAACAAGATGTTTTTGTAAATTCAGATTTTTATATTTAATAATGCCCCTAAAGTAAAATGCAATCACAAACACACACACACACACACACACAAAACACCCAACCCTAGCATAAGAAAGACATTCATTACTACTTCAGAGAATGAAGGACATGCTTTATTGATATAACTTGCTCTGACTTCTTGTACAAGTTACAACTTGGTATTTTTCAAAACAGCTCTGGAACTACAAGCTAGAACTCAGAGCATGTTCACCTGTCAGCACAACTTGTTCTCATTGTCCTGCCAAGCACATCAAGAATCAACATGGTTCAGTAAATTTATGTAAAAGTCAAGATGAAAGGAAAAAAAAAATAGGAATGGGTTCCACTTCTGAATTAAACTTTTCCCCCCATAAAGGCTCTCTGTGTCTCTCTCTCTCTCCTGTCCAGAGTATAACCTGTTGTATGAACAAACAAAATCCTCTCACAGTCCCTATTTTTGCTAAAATAGCAAGTTGTATAATGTTATGAAAGGTTTATTTGCACAGGGATATTCCAGAGTGACACACACCCTGTCTGTTTTAAGATATACCAAGATCTACAGAAGGCTTTGGAGATCTTTGGGGAATAGGTGGCCATGCCCCCAAGTGGTTGTTCAAATGGGATGTTTCAGCCTTTCATGTTTATTTTCTGATACTGGAGATATTTTGGATTTTCACCAAAGTTGAAATGAAAATTACCATAGAGACAGAAATCAGGGAAACACAAGTTGCAGATAAGAACAAAGCAGAGCCCCAACTCACAGCCTGCAATGTGCACAACAAACTTTAATACTGCACTATGACTGGCCTGCCCACTTTCTAAAGATCAGAACAACTCTAGTTCAGCTTTGTTAAAGGTGGTAAATACTCCCCATGATAAAAGGGAGGCAGCGACCACCTACGTGAAGTACAAATTAGAGAAGACTTACCACCCAAGTGCCAGATCTGGAAGGCCAAATAAATACATCTGGAACCCAACCAAACTCTATTGAAATTAATGTTTATACACATAAGGCAACCCATCTTATTTAAATAGTATATCGTAACATCTATGTAAGCAAATCAGTCTTAGAGATGAACACCACCATAGCCAGACAATCAAATACATGCTCCAAGCACCTTGCACACTGGGAAGTTTGGCAGGTAATTAGATATGCTTGACGCAACTGACTTTCCCCACAAGCAATATCAGAATGACTTAGAAGACAACTCCCTCTGTTTTGAGAGGCAGCTTGATGTAAAGAATAGGGAAGTGGACTTGGAGTTAGTTAGGAAAAACCTAGGGATCCTATGTCAACCTGCCAGGTGACCTTGGGGCAATGACTTAACTCTGTGCCCAGGAATGCGAAGTTAGGCTCTCTCATCTCTCTACCAGGATACAAAATTTGTTTGTGTTGCAAACACAAATGCCAGTGAAATCTATGTGGATTTTCTCTAGTTTCCATGATCACTTTATAAGGAATAGTGCAACCAACCACAGTAATTTACTCTGTTTCCAATAAAACAAAATCAGCTTTGGAAAGGGGTGTTTTTGTTATCAGCCAACAGTACTTCTTGATCCACTTCTCCCTGCTGACTGCCTTGCTCTGGAAGCAGAATGAGAGAGCGTATCCAGGCTGTGGCAGTGACCATGACCAGAAAAGCATGTAAGTTCTCACCATTCTTGGTGGAACTTGAGGCCTAGCAGGAGAGAAAAATCAAGAGGGCTAGTTCCTCTCACCCCCCTTCCCGCCGTCTCTCCCCATAATTCTCATCTTGAGAAGAATGCTTTAAGTGGAAAGAAAAAAACCACACCAAAAAAAAAACCACAGTCATCTTAAATCACTGCTAATGTAAACAATCTCTTTTGTACTCAATTTCTGCATGTGTATCATGCACACATTCATTTGTAACAGGTAGAGGTGATAAACTGCAGAGTCGTGCAACAGGACTAAGGTGCACGATGAAGTGCAAATCTCAATGCAGCCTTAAATTAGGAGAGACGTAGAGGTTTAGTCTCTGAATGAGCAGGAATGGTGAAGTCCTCGGAGACCAGCGATCCTCCTTTTGCAACTGCTATGCTGACATATCTTGGCTGATAGCTTGGCTACTGGCTCCAAAAGAAGGCACACATCTCAAAGGATGGACAGAATTTATTAATAGAAAGATAACTTCTGGTAAGCCAGATCATGAGACTAGGCCAAATCCCAAAAATGTAGAGGCCCAATTTTCCAAAGTGTATGATCTGACTGTCCAGGAGCAAGAGGAAGGATCAATACACAGAAGAGATAAATTGAGATAAAGATATAAAATAAAATTTCAGTACCAGCTTGACAAGGTATGCAAACATTTCCAAGCTATCTGGAGAATATTACATAATGTGGAGACTCAGTTTGTAATGATGGCTGGATTCAATGGAGTAACTGAGCCCAGGAGTGGTCTTTGGGTGGTGTTAGAAGCCCTTTTTATTAGAAAAAATTCAGCGCATTTCTTTTTCGTACCCATTCTATTCATTGTTACAAGTTACTGTAACATGTTATGAAACTACAGGGAAAACTGGTGAAATTTCATCTCCTACTCTAAAAGATAGGAAACGCAAGTAAAAGTCTGATATCTGCAAAAAAGATGTTAACATTTCCATGGGCAACAGTATTACTGGAGATATTTCAACACATGTTTATTTCAAAGACTAAAAGTTTTGGTGGCATGCTTTCCATTTTTCAGTTGTCTTTGGGGATGCCTGACTGCTCGTAACAGAAGATTTGTGTATGGTTTAGGAGTTGCAGCAGCAATGAAAGAAGAACTCTTCACTACTTGAAGAGTCCAAGCAAGTATGGGGGCAAGGACATCAAGCAGAGTAGACTATCAGGTACAGTTTTCAGAACCACCCAAGTATCATGTGACTTATTTAGGCCCTTAAGAACCTTGTCCCATTTTCTGTCAGTGAGACTGAGAAGCCTAAATCACTTCTGAAAATGTGACGTAAGTGCTTCTGAAATTTCAAATATCTAGCCCTCCATTATCGGAGTGTTAAATGTTACTGCTGCCACCTGCATACGAGAGATTCACCGTGCAACACAGCGAGCACATGACCATCAAGGCTCTATCCTAAAGCACAGATGGATGTCCAGTTCAGAGAAGGAACCATTTAATGGTATTAGGAGTGGAAGGCTAACAAGAAATAATCTTCCCCCAAACATGTTGCGGTTCAAGGAACCTTGTGTTCCAATTGGCAGATTACATCCTGTTGTATCTTGGTGGAATGCCAATAAAGTGGAGGTGAGGGGGAGAAAACATATTGAAGATACTTCACCTGAGTTAGCAGTAGCAACATGTCTGCCTTTATGAAAGTGCAACAGCACCACAGCCAAATTCTGCATGGTTCAAATTTTCAAGCTATCATAAACCAAAAAGTCTGATGTATGTATTCACCCCATTAATGACAACAAAAACTCTGCACTAGGAGGATAACATACGACCAAAAAAGTTGCCAAAATAAGAAACACCCACCAGCACATCAGCCACATGAATCTCTGCTGTCTTTCCGTTATCCTGGAAGAGTGGCCTGCCGCTAAGCTGAGACCACAGCAAAACGATATCCACATGAATGAAGACTGATTTAAATCTTCTCCCGCAATCTATGCAACTCTACAGTAGCTAGATATTCACTTGGTTTTTATTAAAAATTAGGTAACCTGTAGTAATAAAATATCAGATATTAGAATTAAGGCCCCCTTTAATAAAACTACTACATTCATCTCTTCCAGAAACCCTTTCCTTGCCAGCTGGTCTCTAGATGTACAGAAGTGCATGCTGCAGAAACCAAACTGTTTTTTTCCCCTTGTATTAAACAGGCAAAAATTCCTTAAACTTGGAGAAAGATAAACAAATACAAAAGTTAATACTTCCGTTAGAACAGGTATTGCTGTAATTACTGCATAACCAAAAAAAACCATCTTTTCAAACCTGATCACTTTACCATGCAATTTAAATCCCCCTCTCCCCCCACTTCAGTGTACAGTTTGTGATGTTTCAAGTATTTGAATTTACTGTTGACACAGTATTTAGTGGCAGGTGACCGCCTGGCATACATGTCCACGTGACAGTGTCTGGAGAGACTTCATAATGCTTCAACATGGCTGGTGTGGTCTGTGTAGAGCTGATGATTTTCTTTTAAAGATTCGTTTTAAAATGAAGCATGCATTGGGGCTTTCCCGTTAACAGGCCACTTTAACGTGGCAACACATCCTTTAAAAGTTTGATGTTACAGCCCTACTGGCTGAGGTTACAAGTTTATCCCAAAAAACTTTTTGGACTAAATGTCTTCAAGCCCCTCTATCTTCCTGACTGCCCCCTACTGTACTTTCTACCTTTGCAGAACATGCTAAATCATCAGAAGAACCAGAACAACACTAATTTAGAAAAAAAAAATCAGCCTCACAGTCAAGTTTAATTAGCCAAGTTTGAGATTAAACTATGTTGCATTGGATCCAGCACACTCAAGAGATTTCCATTGTCAGCCGCTTTTACTGGTAAAGGTCCTGCTAGATATATTGGGATTCTGAACAAAAAACAAAAACAAAAAAAGTGTTGTTACAGGGGTTTCTATTAAAAAGGGAGCAGTGTGTCAGCAATGCTGCAGGAATAGGACCTCCCCAGACTGGTGGAAGAATCATTATGACATCACTACTAAGCCCACAAAACAACCCTAAGGAAAGAAAACCCGATTCACTTCACATCAGTGTCAAGTTTAAGGAGAAGGTCATTCATAAGCCATTTGTATTAAGTCAGAACTAGGAAAAATACACATTTACAGAACACTGTCCGATACAGCACAGTTGCAATTAATCAATCCAGTGTATTTTTTCTGAATGCCCTAAAAGTGTGTTTTAAGTCAGTATACTA
This sequence comes from Mauremys reevesii, assembly GCF_016161935.1. Lineage (NCBI taxonomy): Eukaryota > Metazoa > Chordata > Testudines > Geoemydidae > Mauremys > Mauremys reevesii. The sequence goes on along the minus strand of NC_052627.1, from coordinate 34,741,238 downwards.
CAGAAGCACTAGGGTAATTCTGAAGAATTGGCTTGTGCTCACAATGCAGGGTATCTGGCACACCCAGAACATGCAAAGCCACATTTATTTTAAAGTGAGGGCTCCAGTGACTAAGAGCTAGGTGAAAAAGATTAGTTCTACCCATGAATTATCCTTAGAATGCCCCATTTAATAAACAAAAGTTCCTTTAAGGAACTACATGAAAATTGTTTTTTAGTATTATAAATTGCTAAATAATCTTATATTTAGAAGAAAATGGCTACTATGTTACTTGACTAATGGATTTTATTCACCTATTTATAAATTCCTTTCACAGGGAAAAATAAGGAGAGAGTTCTGCGTTTAAAATACAGGGAGATTTTGTCAGAAAACGTGAAACTCGTGAGCCAAAAATATGAGCCCCGAAAAGAACATTTCCATTTTAGAGGAAATAATACAAAGAGGTATGCACCACACTTTTCAATCCAAGCCCAAAATAAAATGATTCAGTCTGTAGCAGAAACAACACTAAAAATGTTTTCACAAATTCATCTGTCTAGACAGAGCACCTAATCTCAACTACTATACAAGTTGACTGGCCTTGTTGTGGTTGAAGGAAATAAACAAAAAAAAACACTGCTTCTAAAACCAATGATTTTCCTTTAGCAAAAATGGTAGAGCTACTGCGTTTGAAGCCAAGAGTCTTTTGTTATTTCATTAGGGTGGTCTCTAAGGCCCCAATCCTACAAAGAGATCCATGCAAACAGACTCCTGTGCTCACATAGATCCTCACTGGGGTCTACCTTCTTGGAAGTCATTGTTGTATCAGAGCCTAGTTTTGCACATGCTCGCTCATTCATGTGCATAATTACTATGTTTATGATCATGGACGGGGCTTGTTAAGGCAAACTGAATAATAATTAGTCCACCTACCCAATTTATCCTATACACAAACAGGATTCAACTCGTCACACACTGAAACCTACAAGTGCAATTCTGGACACTGGCTGAAAACCTGATATATTTTATATATCTGCAGACAACTGTTCATTTGAGGCAGCTTACTTGGCAGTTTCAGATGCTAACCCTTGGCACAAATTGACAGCTGCTTTCAGTTACAGAGCTCAGGGTATCAGAGGGCACCAGGATATGATAGCTTCTCTGCATCATCGGGCGGTGGAGGGGGATGGAAGTCTACAAATCAATCTTAGGGAAAAAAATCCCATGCTTAATATCTTTACCATAATGCTCACAGATGAAGCCATGTGCTAATACACAGAAGATAAAAATAGCATCTCTTCTAAAGAAGTTACACCTGTTGAGCAGGTCTTTCAGAATAACATCAAGAAAGGTCTCCAAGGAAAAATATCAGTGATTGCATTTAAGAGCAACTTGGGTTAAAGAGTACCTCATGGATACTCTCTGAGCAGTCACTTTTATTAAAAATCACTTTCAGTGTAAGAACTCCTGGAACTATTTCAACATGGGCATATTCATGGCAGACCACCATAATCTATTAATGCATCCTTGCTATGAATGTTATTGACTAGCTCTGGTTAGCAGACATGCGTAAAAAAAAAAAAAAGGTCCACTGGCCTTTGAGTGTGAAATATAGATTTGATCATTGTATTTAAATTATCAGCGTCTCCAACAGTTAAGTAATGCACATAATGAGGAATATATTTTAAAAAGTTATGGAAGAAAGTGTGTAGACTATTGCTACTGCAACCACTATAGAACCAAATGCTCCTGTCATACAAGCCTGTAAAGTTTCATGGCATCAAAAAAACCATGGTAACTGGAAAATACCCACAACAGCCACAGAGTAGCCTTCTACTGAGGTTTTACTCGATGCAATGGCCACTACTTCTAAGATCAGCCTAAACTAATAACGTACTGCAGCAATCCAGTGTCTGTGAATACAAGCTGAGTGATGCTAATACCACAGAGAAATGAAACACATTGCTAGAGTTTAACGAGAGCGATATCCCTAATCTCTATGTAGTAAACAGCAAATACTGTTTACTTGCCAGACAGCTGCCACCTGAGGTTCATGGCCTTAGGGAAATAACACCAGGTTAAAAAGAACTGGGATTTGGTGTTCCCTAATGTACAGTTCTTTATAGTCATGGATTAACTCTTCTTGTTCCTTTAGATTTCAAATAAAAGTTCTTTACCTGCTTTGACACTTAAAACAAGTACCAAATGACCATATGCTGCTACTATACTTGTCAGAGTTCTTGATATGTTCTGTTCATGCAGCGGTGATATGCAACATTTTTTTAATAAAAAAGTCAAGACATCGACATTATGGGTTTTTTATTCTTAAATTTGAATATAACTTTAAAGCATGTTTGGCATTCAAAAATGCTTCGTGTGTGATAGGAGACTGAAACCTTCCAGCCACCCGCAGTATAGGTAGGCCACGGAGTCAGCCAGCGTCCTCCAGTGACCCAAGACAGACTGGGAGTCAAGAGATCTGTATTCTATTTCCCAGATCTGCCACCGGCCTGTTTTGTGGCTTCCGTGTCTCAGTTTCCCCATCTGTTAAATGAGGATAATTTCTACGGCCCTTTGAGATCTACGGATGAAAATGTGGTATAAGATTATGTGCACATACTCAGTCTACCAACATTCTTAACCCTGTACTGGAAAGACTATGTCTAATCATGAGAGGGTAGGTCAGTCTTTTCCCCTTCAATCCTTTGTAGAGTCTGCCAACTGACAGCATTTTGAGTATGTTGAGTCACCTGCCCACTGGGAATTTGACTAAGGGCTTGGCTGCAGGGAGACTTAGTGTGCAGCAAGACGGGATGTAAATGTACAGCTCATTAGCCTGCCAGACTATGTCACCATGTGCACCCTGCTACTGCGCACTACATGCAGTGCTTTCAGTGTGTGGCAGCAGAGTGAACACAGCGATGTAGTCCACAGCAGGCTAGTACACTGTACATTTACACCCCAGCTTGCTGTGCTCTAAAACTCCAGTTAGACAAGGGCCCCAAGAATCAACCCTATTCACATACTACAGACCAAGCAATTGAAATAAATGCTAGTCACTAACAACCTGAGTTAGCTGTGAACTAGCGAAGTAGGTATTAAATGTTTTCTACTCAGGGCCTTTCGTTTTCGTGTGCTAGTGTAGACAAAGCCTTTTTGTCGGCAAAACTTTTGACCACACCCCTGAGAGAGACAAGTTTCACTAACAAAAGCACCAGTGTGGACAATGCCATTCCAATGAGAGACGCTCTCCTGCCGACATAGCTACCGCTGCTCATTGGGGGTGGTTTAATTATGCTGGCAGGAGAGCTCTCCTCGGCCAACATAGAACTGCTACACGGGAGATATTATAGTGACACAGCTGCGTCACTATAAGGTCCATAGTGTAGACATAGCCCAAGTTATCTTTAAATGTAATAGTAGAAAATTCCCCCGCTAAGAGCTTTAAAGTACATACAAACTTTCTATAGATGCTAGGCTGGATTATTCTTGTTCAATAACTTGTGCTGCTGAGACTTCTCCATGTTCAAAAGAACGATAGAAGAAACTTAACTACCATGGGCCAGAGTTAAAATTCTCTCACTTTAACGTAACCTCTTAAATGAAGGCAGGTTTGTGCCACCTCCGGGAATGCATAAAATGTATTTCAACATGGACCCAAAGGAATCCTTGCTTAGTCAGGTTAGCAGGCATTTTTTTCTCCTTTATGAAAAATTAATTCATTAAGATGTGCTGTGGTGAGCAGAGATCTTTAAAGATTGTATTGTTTAAGTGCCTGAAGATAAGCTGGGGATAACATTTATAGATAATCGAAAGACAAGTTAAGGTAGCTAGAAGGGACCTATGTATCCAGCAGCCCCCATCAATTTCCTTTGTGAGCTTTTCTTCATACAATCAGATTCAAGCTCCCCACCCTCAAACAATGTCCCTTTTCCCCCATGCTGGTCCACATTCTCTCTCCCATAGTAATTCTCTCAGTATTGGCTTCACACCTTATTTTAAAAACTGATCCATATGCTTATAACTTTCCCTTGCTACTTGTCCAAAAAGCCCTCCCTCTTTCTTTCTTAAAGCCCACTTCTCCCATTAATCATTTCTACAGTGCTCTCCTCATCACTAATTTTCTCCATGTTATACTGTGCCTTTTCTGTCTTAAACTGCAAGATCTTTGGGGCAGGTAATATGCCTTGCTCGATGTGCTATATAAGTTTATGGGGCTACAGATGTGATTTTTAACATTAAAATTTTCTTCATGTATGAAATCCAATGCATCAGATAACAGCTGGAAGTTCCACATATTAGGCGAGTTTACACATTAAGGGCAACCTGACTGCACTTAATAATTATGAATGCTCAGTTCTAAAATGGACAGTACATAGAAGAAATACATACAAAAATAACAGCTAGAGAGTCCGCTGCTGTCTTTCAAAACAATCAAACTAAAAGAGCAAATTTCCTCAAGTTTGAAAAAAAATTGGTTTAGATTACATTTCTCAGAAATGTAGAGAAGAACATGCTCCATTTTCTACAAGAAGGGGAAATATTTAACATACACAGAAGCAAGTCTTATTTGTATTCAAGGAGCGTCCAAAGCCCCAAGCAATGTCAGAAATGCACCGGATATGCTATTGTAACACCAAGAGACCCCGGTCATGAGCGGGCAGGATCGAACCTGGGAACTCAGTGCATGAGCCTCTACCACATGAGCTAAGAGTCAACTGGCTCTTAGCTAAGGTTGTAGAGCAGACTCATTTTAACTCTCTCTAAGGCCTTGTCTACAATGGGGTTGGGAAATCAATCTTAGTTACGCAACTTCAGGTATGTGAGTAACGTATTTGAAGTTGACGTACTTAGATCTACTTATACCGCGGTGTCTTCACTGCGGTAGGTCGACTGCTGACGCTCCCCCGTTGACTCCGCCTACGCTTCTTGCTCTGGTGAAGTACCGGAGTTGATGGGAGAGCACTTGGCGGTCGATTTATTGCGTCTTCACTAGACGTGATACCTCTGGAGTGATCAAGCCAGTGCACGTCAATTTAAGTGCAGACATGCCCTAAGTGGTCTTGGTGCCACTCAATGGGACAGAACACCACACCCAGAAGGTGTGTGCATTACACTATATAAAACACAAGATGTTTACAATCTAATTTAAAACAAGATACACAAGTGGGGAACAAAATGATAGACGGGAAGGAAGAAGAAGAAGAAGAAGAAGGCAATCATAAAATTATGCAATTCGGCCCTGATTCAAAGTTTACTGAAGTCAATGGAAAGACCTCTTTTGACTTCAATGAACTTTGGATTAGGCTCTTAAAGAGGAAAATTTTCAAAGACAAGTGCCAAATGGCACCTGCCAGTGAAATCCAAAAGGGACTTAGGCACCTTTGACCTTCACTGGCAATTTGGTGCCTAAGTCCTTTTTCAAAGGGAAGTGCCAACTGGCATGTAAGTCCCTTTGACTTTCAATAGCCAAACTGCCACCTGTGCCCTAGAAAATCTCCAAAGAGTCTAACAAAATGCAAGGCTATTCCTGTATCAGTGCCCTGAATTTAAAAGAGCATGGAAGAAACATTAAGGATAAAAGTTACTATATAGCATAACATTGTTCCCATTTGCTATCATTAACTATGGCTGCACATGTCACTGTAGTTAATGACCAGCTGCGCTATTTCAGAGATTCTAATACAGTATGACCATTGTAATTTACATCAGACTGAAACTTAGAGAGACAAGCTGGGTGAAGTAACATCTTTTACTAGGCAACTTCTGTTGGTGGCAGCGACAAGCTTTCAAACGTACACAGGTCTGGGAAATGTACTTAGTGTCACAGCTAAATACAAGGTGGAACAGATTGTTTAGCATAAGTAGTTATTGAATGGTCCCTGGAAATACATGTGAAGTGGCCTGTAAACAGCTCTCCAGTGATTGGGGGGGGGGGGGAAAAGCCGGGGAGGGTTTAAATGGGTTATAGATTGTTGTAAATAAGCCATAAGTCCAGCGTCTCTATTCAGACCATGATTTATAGTAACTAGCAAAGTTGTTAATTTGCTGTGACACTCTGAGTACATTTCCTAGACCTGAAGAAGAGCTCTATGTATGCTCAAAAGCTTGAGTCTCCCATCAACAGAGGCTGGTCCAATAAAATATATTCCCTCATCCACCTGGTCTCTCTAATAATACCCTGGGATCAACATGGAGACAACACTGCATACATCAGACTGAAACTTGGCAAAAATGATAGAAAAATGGAGTTTGAAATAATTCAAACTGTTTTTAGAGGCTAATTTCAGATTCAAGTTCTCTTTGTTACTCTTAACTCCTAAAAAGTTGGTCATTAGGATGGGATATTATAATGGCCATTTTGAAATAAGAACAGCCAAGACAGTCCGAGTTTGTTATTGAAAAGCATCTGGCAGTGATATGGCAACATCACAAACTAACGTGGCTGATAAAGCAGCTTTTAATTTGAAGACAGCAAGAGCATTTCCTCAACCACACCCAAGCTTCATAAATGTCCTCTCGATAGTACCAGATGTGTCATACCTTGGATTTCTCAAGAAGATACAAAGGGGGGGGGAGAATATTGAAGGGGGCAGATGCCAACAGGAACCACACATACAGATGTTTAAACAGAGGGTTTGTGAGTGATCCAGTATGGTCCACCTTCTCTTCTGCTGAGACACTGTTTGACATCTAGACAGAAAGCTGTAAGAGAAAAGTAAAGGTGTCCATAAGGACTCACCCTGGAACCTAGAATTTACTGCCCATGATCAGCTCTTGCTGTTTCTAGAATAAAATGGACCAGTACAGCTCACCTCTGCTCACCAACCCATGCAACAATGCAGAGTGTTGACAGAAGCCACTAGCACATAGGCACACCTTGAGAGAACTCACACTAACAACAATCAAACTGAAAGGTTGGGAGAAGAAAAAGAGAGAAGTAGAGTCTCAAAAAACTATAACTCAAAACCAGGAAATCTTTATGGGAACTGCATTCACATATATTTTATAGGGCTAAGAAAGCCACCAAAGACTGCAAAATCAGAGAGGGGACTGAAGAGACGGTATGAATGAGGATCCATACCTTAACAGTTTTGCAATATGTTCTATAATTAATACGCTTGAGCTGGATGTAGAATGGAAACGCATCTCAGACTCTCCCATACATTTTAGAGATACCATGGGTTTCCAAGCAAGGGCATAATGCACTCTCCCAAAATAAAAGCACCCCTTATATCTGTACCAAAAAACTGTAAAGGAAAAAAGAGGGTAGAAGATTCTACAATTGTCAACCACCCGCAGTGTTACTGGCTGCTGGAACGTTCATGCTTTGAAATGCCCATTATTTTAGAAAGAAATCCTTTCTAGGCTGGATAAATGGTCCTAAAACAGGAAATAAACTCAAAAGCTTCAAAATAAAAGCCAAATATGAAAGTCACATGCAGAATTCCTACCAAGATAGCTCAGGATTCTGATAACTAAATAAACTGAACAACGCTTTGTGTGAACCTGAAGGTCTAGCTGCGATATCACAATCTATATTTGTCATGCTATTTTCATTATTCTGATCAGAAATTTAAAGTATGTTTCAATTCCATGGCAATACTGCATAGACTTTTTTAGAGTCAGAATCAAGTATTTATACAGCACTTGTTCCATTATCAATTTATGTATTAAAAAGTCATAATGATTTCTTCAGTGAAGAGTACAGCCCACACCATCTGTAGATTTTGGATTTTTATCTCACCTTGTGCATAGCAGAACTCATGAAAGAAACCAAAATACAACATGCTTGTTCACAACAATTCAGCCAATTCAAGGCAAGTACTACTGTATTTTGATCTATACAAGTAATGAGCTGCTATAAACTGCCTAAGTTGCATCTCACTAAATGATGGATGGAGAAAATAATAAGATATAATGTAGATTTTTAAGACTGACATGTCATATTATCCCAATAATGGTTTGAATGATCCAATATTTTATATTAATACTGCACTTTTCATTTAGACAACTCTATAATGCATCAGATTTTTTGTTCTATTAGTCTAGATGTGCCCTTTTGTATTGTTGTGCCTCTTAAAATATAAAAGATATTGGAAAAAATAGCTGCTACTTCATCAAAATAAATCATTAACATTCCTTTTACCATAATTCCTCTGCCTGACCCTCTCAAGCTACTATACAATATGTTCTTTACCAACGATGTTTTTAGATGTGCAAGAAGCAAGACTTGAAAAATCCACTGATCTGTGGGGATCAAGAAACTTTTCTGAGTGAATACAATCCATTTCTGCAGAACATATGGATCCTCTCCCCCTCCCAATTAAAGTATATCCCTTTTTGTTGCACAGGTAACTTCCAAACATGAGCAGAGTATAAACCAAGGCAGTGTGGTATTCTGAAGTATGCAGAAAGTCAGCTCCAGTGCCTAGACTGCTGCTCAGCACTTTTCCAAGCTGCAAAAACTGACAAGCACCCTGAGAGTTTTCAGAGCTGCCACTGAGCATCTTCCAAGCAATAATGAAACCACAAGAGTCAAGTCAGTTTTGTTCTAGTAGATCTTGGGAAAAGCTATGGGCACCAGCAGAAGTAGGCACCAGAGATAGTCATTAGGAGTGGAAGATGCAAAAAAGAGAGAGACTGCAGGAAAAGGACTGCAGGCATGCACACCCAAACGAGCAGCACCCTTACAATAGTCAGGAGGCTCTGTGATTAGATGGATTTGTATGTAGGGGCTGGACAGAACACAGAAATAGTGATCTTGTCTCTTCTAGCAGCTACCTAATGTTGAAGGCTTTAATGAGATTAGAGACCTACTAGCCAGTGGTAACAAAACAAACAGAACCCTGAATAAGGTCCACAGACAAAACCTGGCAGGTGGTTCCCTATTTCACAGCCAGGGGCTGGAGTGGGGTGGGGTGGGGAAGAAAGGGCTTAGCGTCTCACCTGACTATCATCCTTGGATCTTTGTCTAGTCCGCTGGCTATTAGGTGTCTGGCATTTTCCAAGCCACACATATGACTGGGTGCATGGATGGGGGAGATTAACAATTATTACTTTACAGAACATACAAGTGTCCTAAGCATTTCACAGAAGATACAAAAAACATACCACACACCTGGGCCCTGCCCCAGGAAACCTACAATCTAATCATCCAATCCTGCAAACATGCACAGGCATAAAACTTTACGCATGGGAGTAGCCGCACTGACTTCAATGAGACTACTTGTGCTTAAAGGGAAGCACATGTAGAAGTATTTACAAAACTGAGGAGCATATATGTGTCTATAGCATTAGAAGAGAAGGAGAGAAGTGGGAAAGGAAAAAAACACAATGTAGGGACAGAAAGAAAGAATAGGGGAGGGAAGACGAGTGAGAAGCAAACTGAAAACAAAGGAGGCTGTGACTAAGTACAGCACACAATGGCTTTATTTTTTTAAATTGCAGAGGGCATTGCCGCACAAGTTCCTTCACCCTAGCTAGCAGGGATAGTCCTTAGGCCAGGAAGCATCAGGCACATTTTTTTCAAGCTTTGGTAAAATGCTTTGTACTGTATAAGAATCTAATATTTCAGTTCCCAAAACCCACATATGCTCAAGGCCGAGTTGGCATCTTATCCTTAAAAAAAAAAAAAAACCCACCACACCCCTCACATAAACTATCTTATAAATCAGAAATATGATTTGTGTGTCTGTCTTTTAGAATTTTTGCCCCAGGGTCCACAGATAAATTGTGTTATTCCAAACTCATGTTGGCACCCTGGTTAAATCTTAAATAAATAAGAGTCACGTTCTCTTCATACAGCAGTGTTGCTATGCCAACGTTAACATGCCTAACCTTGCCTATAAAAATAGATCTAGTCAATTTCAAAATGCATGCAAATTACTGTGTCAAAGAGGTACTACTCTAGAGGTGTTATTCCAACAGTATCAACTTTTTGGTGGAGGAGTAAGCAGAGAAAAAAAAAAAGAGGAGAGCAGCAGCATAAGTTTTTAGCAATCAGAAGTAATATTCACAATCAAAGTGTTCTTCTGCTCCCTCCATTTCTCCATATACAACGTTCTACCTCTGCAGCACAGTAAGTAAAGAGAAAGAAAGTAAAAGAAACAGAGCTTTGTACTTCCCATTAATATACGTTTGATCCACAATCTGAACAGCTGGTTATTCAATGCAAGACAGATATTCATGTGAGTAACTTTACTCACATACTTAATTATTTGCAGGGCTGGGGCCATACATTTTATCATGATTACATAATTGGCTAAACAGGCCATCAATGATCTTTTATGGGGGAAAAGCAAGGGAGGTATTGACTCATCAGAAGAGGAAATGGTTGTACATGTTCAACTTAAAGAACTGATGTGATGCATGGTAACATCTTAAATTCAACTCATGTAACCACATAAAAGGTGTGCATTCTCAGATTCTTTTATCTGAAGTCTCCTTGAAGTGGGTTTCTCTTTAGAAAGTTGTGGCTTCCTTTAGGGCACACTTTATAAATTTTAGAAGTGTTCAATAATATTTGTATAAATATCCCTTAAAATACATTTTTAGAAATAAATAATGCAGAAAACGTGTCTCCTACACTTCTTCACCGGTGCCAGAAGGAAATATAGCCCTTAACATGAGATATTACTTCAGTTTGCCTGAGCATTCTTGACGGAACTAACATTGATATTTAAATGCAGAACCAAACCCAGATTTTAGGCCTTGTTTTTTATTTTTTGACTACACAGAAACTTGTTAAACTTGCATCCGATGAAGTGGGTATTCACCCACGAAAGCTCATGCTCCAATACGCCTGTTAGTCTATAAGGTGCCACAGGACTCTGCTGCTTTTACAGATCCAGACTAACACGGCTACCCCTCTGATACTTGCTATAAAAGGGTACTTTTTAATTTTAAAGCCACACTGGAGAACTAAAAATAAAGCAGTTCAACACAAACTACCACCACTTACTTATTAACAATGGCTGAACTGAGTTTTCCAACTGCTATTTCTAAAGGTTTTTGAACAAAAGGGGCCTGCTTAAGCTTCTGAAACTTGTGGGAGTGACTGAAATACTGTGAACCCAAGATACCCAGTGAAGGATAATCTCACTATTCATATGCTCTCTTTCTGTTGCATGGCACGTACTGGAGAACAACACGGGAAAAGTGTCTACTTGCACCAAGAGAGAAGCATACAACAAAAAGAATTATGGCCTGATTTGGGGTGGAGAAGAAGAAATAGAGAAGAACGTTAGAAGTAGCTGCTCTATTCTATGCAGCATTCTCCAATGGAAAGTGGCATAAGTTACAATTTGCTGCTTACATTAATGTTTATAACACTAAACATTAACTCCTCTTTCACAGTTCCTAACACCAAAAGCATGCACCCTCTGCTGTCTGGAACCAAGCACAGACTAGGAGAGCGCGTGGGTCATCATAGAGCAGTGGTTCCCAAACTGGGGTTTGTGAACCCCTGGGGGTTCGCGAAAAAATTCCCTAATGGCAGACACAGCTGTCCCTAGGGACCGCGGGCAGCATGAGGACAGCAGCCCGGAGCCCCTGGACTTCCAAGAGCTAAGCAGATCAAAGCAAGCCTATCACACTGAGGAGATTTAAACTCCATTTCTTATAAGGAGTCTTGAAAAGGGAGGTGGATTTTTTTGCTGTTTTTAAAATTAAATAGGCAGTTAGTATTGGTTTTTAAATTATTAAGAAGAACAAGTTTAAGCTTTGTTGTAACGTGTGTTGTTTCCCTGGACTGCTCAAGATCTGAATGCTTGTGTAGGAGGAACTCTTTGAGTTGGCTTCTTAAATACCTTCTTGCTGTTTCACATCTGATGCTCCTTGATGAAACGTAGGAGCCTTGTCTTATAACAGGCTTATTCAAAGCGATACAAGTTACAAAAGCGAGATCTTGGAAGAGTATTGCTGTTTTCATAATGTAATAAAAATACTGTAATGATAATTATTAATAAATAGTGTGTAATAAGCATGTCGTAAAAACAAAATTTCCAAGATCACTGCTTTTATAATTTATATTCAGATAAAGGAGAAAATCCCTGGAAATATTCATTTTTAGGAGGGGGTTTGCGAGTCTTCACATTTTAGTGAAAGGGGTTCACAGAGTGTTGAAGTTTGGGACCCACTGTCATAGAGCCATAAATTGTGCAGAAAAAACTTTCTATCCATAGTTTGACCAAGACTTTCCCCAAAAAATCTTTGGCCCCCAGGCATTCACAAAGCCACCTGACAGTTCTCCACCATCCATCATAGATCTCTCTCCAGACAGCAAAGTTCTAATTAAGATCAGATGTGTTTCCCTTCAGTGTGCTTGTACAAGAGAAGGTCTTATATGGTAGATCTGAAAAGTTTATTCAATTAATTGATTTTATTTACAAAAATGACAGTATCCATGGCTGAACAAAGGTTAAGAAAATTAATGACTAGCTAAGTGAAACAACATTACTGCACAAATACATATCCTGCTAGAATTTTGTTTTGATTTAACTTGTTCATCTTACTGTTTCAATATTTTAGATATTGAAATATTAGTACACCTCTCCCTCGATATAACGCTGTCCTCGGGAGCCAAAAAAATCTTATCACATTATAGGTGAAACCGTGTTATATCGAACTTGATTTGCTCCGCCAGAGCCCACAGCCCCAACCCCCCCGGAGCACTGCTTTACCACGTTATATCCGAATTCTTGTTATATCGGGTGGTGTTATATCGGGATAGAGGTGTATAATAAAAATGACTACTAGTTGCAGATATTATGTACACAGAGTGCAAGTTCTACACATACTGGATCAGTTTTAAAAAACACACACACACACACACACACCAACCAGTATTCCACTGATGGAATTCACTGAGTTAATCCTGTTTTAGACTAGTGTGGGACCACAATCAGGCCAGATACATATAAGAACAGAAGTGAGTCAAGATATTTTCTTTGACTAACTGTAGTGCAGGGACTATGCAAGTATGCAATTGTCTTTCTTTCTTCAACTGTAGTTTACATGGCCTGTTTTACTGAGTGAGGACAGATGGGTCAAAATTCTTTGTTCATTTGAAGATTACAATGGGATCTTTAATTTCCCACTAAAAAAAGTTACCAAAACACCAAAAGACCAAACAGAGGCACCGGGCATGTCTAATGTCTTATATGAAGTTTAAGGAATGGATCAAGAGCAGACAATCCCAAATGACAGCAGTGGTACAGTTTTCCATACTGCTGAATGCAGATTGTCTCCTGCATCTCCTCACTCCAAACCTGACCCCACACTTTCCGTACAGAAAGTGCAATCCTTTATTACATGGAAGTGTACTATGACAATATTGAGGAGGAAACAAAAAGCATTCAGCATTAATACCACATCAACCACCAAGTGACTCCCTCCACGCTCCTTGTTTGTAAGACCCTATTCAGAGAAAAAGAAGCATTTTAAGTATCTAATCTCCCTTCATTCAGGTCTCTTAACAAGATTAATTCTTGATGTGTATTTGCTAATTCACCAGTTTTGAGCACTACTCTATTCACACCAAAGAAGCATCAAACAAGACATACATGAAGCAGCCACAAAGGGTGGAAAGTCTTATTTTTATTTCTATTTTTAAAAAATGTTTAGTTGATTAGAAAAAAAATTAAAAACAAAACCTAAAAAATATCCTAGTGTCAGCTCCAAACAGCAAGAAGTATCAGTGCCTGAAGACTTACATCTGCTTCATCAAAGGGGAACAGTTCTGCAATACACCTGGGAGTGCTCTGGATTCCAGTTTGAGGCACTGCCCTACAAAAAGCCCATACATTTTTCTAAGTATCGAGGTTTAGAGTTTCCACTGAGCCTTATCCTCTTGCTCATAGCAATATGTACCAGTCACCACTACACACGAATATGAACCTAAAAATCAAGACTAGCCACAAAATGCACTGATTTGATGAACACCTGCTAGTGTAACTATACCTAACCAATAAAGTAACTTGTATTGAGGGATAAAATATCAAAGAGATTATATTTAAATAGAGAGAGTCAGGGCCACACCAAAAAACAAATAAGTCTATCCATATATTTTACACACAAGCATTTCAGGAGACTGTAATGCAACACAGAACATTCTGAAGAGACTGGTAATGTGATATAGAGCCTTTCCCTTCTAGGTCACTGGTTCAAATCTTACCAAGGGCAACACCTTTTGATCACTACTGAAATCAGACAGCTGTTCTGTGAACTTTGTGGGATGAGTTAGTTCCCTCAGCCCACCTCAAAATCCAGTGCCAAACCTAGCACATCGATACCCTCCACTGGCAAATTTCAGAGGCTTCAAGTGGTAAACTAGTGTGGATCGGTTTCAGAGTAGCAGCCGTGTTAGTCTGTATCCGCAAAAAGAATAGGAGTACTTGTGTTAGTCTCTAAGGTGCCACATTTATTTGAGCATAAGCTTTCATGGGCTACAGCCCACTTCATCGGATGCATGTAGTGGAAAATACAGGAGGAAGTGTATGTGTATACACACACACACACACCATGAAAGAATGGGTGTTACCATATACACTATATAAGGAGAGTGATCCCTTAAGGTGAGCTATTATCAGCAGGAAGGGAAAAAGAACTGTTTGTAGTGGTAATGAAAATGGCCCATTTCCAGCAATTGACAAGGAGATGTGAGGAACTGGGGGGGGGGGGGTTGAAATAAGCATGGGGAAATAGTTTTATTTTGTGTAATGGCCCATCCACTCCCAATCTTTATTCAAGCCTAATTTGATTTTCCCCCCTACAGTTCTTCACATCTCCTTGTCAATTGCTGGAAATGGGCCATTTAATTACCACTACAAACAGTTCTTTTTCTCTCCTGCTGATAATAGCTCACCTTAAGGGATCACTCTCCTTATATAGTGTGTATGGTAACACCCATTCTTTCATGTTCTCTGTATGTATATATATCTTCCTACTGTATTTTCCACTACATGAATCCGATGAAGTGGGCTGTAGCCCACAAAAGCTTATGCTCAAATAAGGTGCCACAAGTACTCCTGTTCTTTTTAGTGTGGATAATTAGCCACCTTTTCATCCCAAGGGGAGGGCTAGAAGCTCATAAGCAGAGTGACATGGAGAAGCTTACCCTCTCAGCATCTGTGTCATACCTTTCTATGGGGACATGAAGGACTTCAACCTACAGGGTTTTCAAGCCAGCACCTTTCAGCAACACTGAGGTTTTAAGGGCTCATGCACAGCTTTAGGCATTTGAGTAATCCCACTGAACTAATCATATGCGTGTTTGCAGAACAATACATTTTAAAATAGTATTTTCACATGTTAATACCAACACTCTAAAGCTGACTTGTCTAGGTTACAGTTGCAAGAAGTTCTCAACCCTCTTTGCATCATAATGATTAAGGAGAAAGAAGTGGAATAATCATTGCTTGACCGAAGTATAATAGTATCCTTCAGACTGACATGCAGGATACTCTTTCCCTACCATTCCCAAGAATACACTTCTGTCAACTCTTACAAAAGTGAATTTGCTTTTGAAAATTTGCCATTTTAATACATGGGTTTGAATTACTTCTTCATATTGCTCACTGTACAGTAATTTCAGACATGTGGGTATTAAGATTTCACTCAATAAGCTGTCAGGTGCCATTGTGAACAAATCACATAATGCAGGTAGGAGAAAGCCAACATCTCACAAGGTATTCAGTAACACCTAACTGTACTGTGACAAAAAGAGGACATTTTACTTTGAGTTAAATCAATTTGATAGTCTAGAAAATTCCATGTGAGTAGCAGGGTATGAAATACTTACTTGCACTTAAGTCATTTCTCATCCTTAGAGTCACTCTCTTTAGCAGTATCTTTAGAAACAAAACAAAACAAAAAACCACCCAACAGGTGTCAGCAATACAGCAATCTGTTTAAAACTGCTAGATTCTCACCCCCTCAAACCCACCACTAACTGTTATGTAGTAGTACCTACCTAAGGTTCACACACAGCTTGGAGATCTTGATATACCAAGATATCTCCTGTCATGTGTTGACTAATTGTGATCTTGCAAAACTAAACTTTTAACTTTGCAGTAGGTAAATTATCAGATCCTGACTGGTAGAGCCACTGCTTCTTGTGCAGTCAGAAAAATCAATGAAATCTAAAGCCTACATACATGACGAAAAAATGTTTCTCCCCCAAATAAAGGTTCCATGTTACAATTTATTCATTTATTAATCTTTTTTTAAAAAAAACTCTCAGTTTACACTGGTTATATCGGAACATGGTCCAGAAGATGCATTTTTCTTTGTTACAATTTAAGGCTCACTGATTATCTCCATATGTGTTTTAATGTTTGATTTTTATTAATTTTACCATTGCAAGGCTATTCAGCTTTTCCTCTCAAGAAGATATAGATAATGACCTATGAAAAAGAAATACTATAGCTCTGACTAATGTAATACAGGACCCTGGGATTCTACAGCACTAAATTAAGTTAAGAATCACATTTGTTTTGTTATTACAAGTGAAAAAAAGCTACATTACTATCTTTCTTCATTATGCTTCTAAACAATAAAAAAAGCAGTTCAGTGAATGCAATTTAAAATGAATATGATACAGTATAAAAGTAATCCTATTAAGAGTTCACTGTGCATTACTCACTCCAGGTTCTGTATTTAAGCATTTAACCGGATTTTGGTGCTTAATAAAAGAATGAACCAGTTAAATGAATCCAAATATTAACTACAAAATGTTGACATATAACAACTATCAGGCCAAATGAATGAATAAGTCTTCTATGCATAATTTAGGTCAATTTCTGTTCCTTCCTTCAATTCCTCTTAATGAATACTTCATAAAAGGAATAAAATCTTAAATGTTTGGTGGACTGAATGTTCACAAAATCCGCACACAAAAAAAAGTAAGAAATCCCAACTATCTGTGCTGTCAAAGTATCGTATACATAGTGTTTCTGGGAAGTTTGGAGCCTATATACTCATTAACACAGAATGAAGTGTAACAATGTGAAGAGTGATTTAAGATTAAGAGTCATAAGGAGACTAAAACCTCACACTAATGTGTAAAAACAAAAAACCACCACCCTAGACTGATTATAGTGTCTTTAAAGACAACAGTAATGGAGTCTATTACTAAATGCAGGAGTAGCAATTTTATTTATCGGCATTCAGAAAAGCAAAAATGATTTTATTTTAAGTAAAAAGATAATGGGTCAAATCCTGCATCTGTTCTTACTCATGCAGAATATCCGCTGAATTTAAGTTTTCCCTGAGTAAAGTCCATAGAATTTGGTCGTACCTTTACACAGAGTCAAACACAAAATTTAAGAAAAAAATCTTCATTCAACCCCCAATTACTAGTGTACTCCAGACATTATGCAAAATATTTGTAATGTATGAAATGTTTGTAATATATGTAATATCTCTAATTGAAGGGTATCAGAAAAGTCTAGTCATATATTACAAACTTTAAAATCCTTGCTCTTTTACTGTGATGTCACAGGACCATGATTCAATGTAATATTGCCTAAGTCATGCGACAAATATTTCTTATTTCACAAGATAAAGGTAAACTCCATTTTTTAAAACTCTGTTACTATAGTGCATACAACCAAGTTTCTTAAAAAAAAACAAACCTCAGATATGAAACAATTAGAAAAAAACAGAAATTAAAATACAAAGATTTAAATGTGAATCTCTCAATAAGATTTACATTGGGTTTTGGTTGATGCCCAAGTAAACACATAAAATTGTGCATGCTACAGAGCCAATTTTGTCTAAGTTTAGTGGATTCTGGAATCATTAACAGCCCATTTGGAGTTTGTATTTCACCAAAAAATCTGGAGATGAATACAAGTTTATAGTCTATGATGGATACGCTGTATTACACTAAAGTACATATACAGAAATACGCACATTTTACATATATTAAAATCACACACATTTGTTCCATAAAGGAATAAACATTCTTTTATTGCTGTGCACTGTGTTTGTGTGGGTAATGAAAACTCTTGGATGTTTTTCAACAAATGAGTGGCTCAGGAGCATTCAGCTCATAGAACACATATGTATGTTTTTACAACGGAGCGAAGTCATCAAGATTATACTTATTTGTGGGGAACAACACCCACAAGCAGATATGTGCACACACATGCAAAGATACAAGGGCACACAGTGTCTCTGTTGGATAACTTCACATTAAGCCAGACCAAATCATAAACAATAACCATGATGGGGGGAAGTGGCTTGGATTGCCTTCTACTGTGCTTAATGTTCAGCATGTATTATGCGGCTTGCACATGCATTTTCACCTCCTAGAGAGGATGATCCTGGATAAATATTCCACATTCTAGAGTCACATCCCCCTCCCTAGACGAAATTAATTTGGCTACTGGACTACATGGCATCGCCCAGAGGGAAAAAAAAAAGAATTTCCCACTGCCGCTGCAAAGGCTCTTCCTCACCATACCAGCACTGGTGGCTGGGTGGATAGGCTAGGTGTGTACTGTGTACACAGAGACAGAGACCGGCGGATCCTCCTTCTCTAGGTGGAGAAATAGACCATAAAGGACCGCAAGCAAGAGCCCCCCGCCCGAACAGAGATCTCTGTGAATCAACCGCTGGCTCCAGGTGTCACCCACATCAAGCAGCACGTTTGAGGAAGGGAAGGGAGAGGAGAGATGTCAGCGACGCGAGGGGGGGGGGAGAAGGAGAGCCCCAGCTGTCAGGAGCGGGGGATTTACGGGCATATTCGTGCATGCGGGGAGCTGAAATGCAGTGACAAAAGATCTGCCTACAGATAGCGGAGCCTGCGTGCGAACCCGGCCACCCAACCCAAAGGGGCTCGGATCAGGCCGGGGAGGGGGAAATGCCCGAAGAAGTAGCCAGAGGAGAGGAGGGAGCCAGGCTCTTGTGCTTCTCTCCCTCCCCTCCCTTCTGCCTCAGACACTCCAGCAACTAAGGAAGCTGGGGCTCCCCCTCTCTCTCGCGAGCCCTGTGCAATCACTTGAAGGCAGAGAGGGGGAGGCAGGGGGAGAAAATGCTGCAATGTAGCCCTAGGCAGAGAGATCTCCCGAGCAAACCCAAACCCCGAGTCAATAGTGCAAGATACCAATCAAATTACCACCCCCAGACACAACCCTGACCAACAGCCACCACTTCCTATATCTCTCACAGCAGCTACTCCCTATTCACTCCCCCATCACCGCCTCCTCCACCCCCCTCCAAACACGTCTCGTCCATTTAGCAACTGCAGCCACAGTAAATAAGCAGACCGCGTTCCTTGGAGAGGGAGAGACGTACAGTATCTTGGAGGACGGTGGTAGCCAAATTTAAAAAAAATGGAGGAGGGGCAGTGCAAGTAGACAGCTGTCTGTGTGTGTCCGTCTGTGCACAGCACAGCACTTACCTTTCACCACCCTGTCCGTCGTTGATAACTTCGGATCAATTGCCTTATGCTCAGACATTTCCAGCAGCCGGGGGCAGAAGGGAAGGGCTCGCTCCCTCACACAGCGCAGACACAAGGCTGAGACGGCTGCTGCAGCAACAAACGGCCAGTCAGTGTCTCTGGGTCCTTGGCTATGGTTAAAGTTACTGCCCCTCTTGCCTGCTGCTTGCTTGCTTTGCTTTGCTTTGCTTTCCTTCTTCTTCTCCTTCTTCTTCTCCTCCTCCTCCTTCTTCTTCTTCCTCCTCCCCCGCCTCCTCCTCTAGTTAATTATTTATCTCAATCACGCCACTCGCTTCCTTATTTATATTTTTTTGCATAAATAACGGGCAAAATCAGCCAGAAAAAATAAATTTAAAAAAATAATCAGGGTGCAAATGCAGCAGCCCTGGGCTTCCTTCCCCCACAGCAGCAGAACGGCTGCTGCTCCAGCTCCTCCGGCTGCTGCACTGGATCTGGATACGTCTCTTCCCCCTCCTCTCTCCTTTCACTCACATAGGCACAGCCACTCAGCTGCACACGGTCCAAGGCGCAACCTACCCTCACCGCCTAGCCTTACACCCGCATCTCCCTCCCAGCTCCCTCTCCCCCGCCCCCAGCCCTCTCTCGCAGCCATTGGCTCAAGCCGGGCTGCCAATCACTGTCAGGTAACCGCCGCCCGCCTCTCCTCCCAGGTGTTCTGACGGCTCTCACCATTAGCCGGGCTGGGGGCAGGGGAGGGGGAGCACCGCCGCAGCTGGGGGTGGAATTCTCCCCGGAGCGTTCTAAAGGCTTGGTTGAGCAGCAAGGGGAGTAGTAAAGCGCCTTGTGTGATTTGCTTTGGGGCTCGGGGGCGGGGAGGAGGGGCAGGACTGTGAGCTGGAGGGACGCTCTAAGCTGGACCCTGCTGTTGCACCGCGGCTGGCGATGAGTTACCGGGAGAGAAGCGGTGTTGGGGGGTGTCTCCCCCTTTTTAAAAAAAAACCCAAGGCCACAACAGCAGCAGCAGGGAGATAGCGCGCGTATGTCATTAGCTGGCGGGGGCGGCCTCCGCCTGTCACTCACTGTAGCTACTGCTACACAACAGGAAAAGCTCCAGGGTGATCGCGCCTGCGTGTGTATCCCTTGCAGTAAGACACAGACACGACAGGCTCGTCCATGCATCGCTGCAGCCCCTTTCCCTTTGGGGGCTAGGGGCAGCCGTCAGTTGGGTTTCTTCTTGCTCCGGTGCCGTTATCAACCAAGCTCCCGACAATAGCTTTTCCCTGTTTTTCCTTCTTGCTTGTAGTGCTGCTCTGCGAAGGAAGGAGGGAGGGGCCTTGGCTGGTTGGGATGGGAGCTTTCCCGTTGGAAGGCTGATGGATGGGTTTTCACTA
The DNA here is from genome assembly GCF_016161935.1 of Mauremys reevesii. NCBI lineage: Eukaryota > Metazoa > Chordata > Testudines > Geoemydidae > Mauremys > Mauremys reevesii. The sequence goes on along the minus strand of NC_052627.1, from coordinate 34,720,460 downwards.
GCGGCTACCATTTAACCAACCAATGTATAATTGATTAGAGTAAAGTCACTGTAGCGTTTGGGGGCGGGAGGAATAACCTTACAATCAGGAAATGCGGAGGTGCTGAGCTAGCTGCAAAGGCTAGTGCAGATCCTGCACATTCGATTATTATACTGTATGTCCTTTTACCTTTCCTCTGCTTTGTACAGCAAAAAACACAGTATTTCAATAAATAATAATGGGGGTGGAAAAGGATGGTCTTGTAAGGCATAAGTCTAGAAGGTCCATGGACACTGCCACAGACTTGTTAGGTGATCCTGGGCAAGTCACTTAATATCTCTGTACAGAGCCGGTGCTAGGCATACGCAGACTAAGCAATTGCTCAGGGCCCCAAGCAACTAAAGGGGGAGAAAGCGGGTGTTTGCTTTTTGTTATAAGAACTTGCCTGTTTTAGGATTGAGTGAGCAAAAATATTCCTGCTTAGGGCCCTCAATGGGGTAGCACCAGCTCGTCTCTGTGCCTCAGTTTCAGGACATGGTATGTAAAAGAGTTAATAATGAACATGTCCCAGGGGTACTGGATGCTTAATTCATTACTATTATAAAGTATTTTGAGAGCCTCAGATGGAGGCCACTATGAATGCAAAATATTATTATATAGTTTTAGTTTCTAGAGAGAAATCATTTTCAGACTCAATATTTTTGTCTCTGTTTTCTGATTATTGATGATGGCATTGCAATTCAAGAAGTATCATTACATATATTTCTGAATCTGCCTTGATTAAAAATAAAAAGTTATGCAAATCTTAAAAATTCTTTAAAGTGTGTAAAAGCAGCAAAGAGTCCTGTGGCACCTTATAGACTAACAGACATATTGGAGCATGAGCTATCGTGGGTGAATACCCACTTCGTCGGATGCATGTCGGGGAGGGGGATACCCACTTCATCAGATACATGCCGACATGTGTCCGACGAAGTGGGTATTCACCCACAAAAGCTCATGCTCCAATACGTCTGTTAGTCTATAAGGTGCCACAAGACTCTTTGCTGCTTTTACAGATCCAGACTAACACGGCTACCCCTCTGATACTTTAAAGTGTGTGTGCACATACACACACAAACAATCTTTTTGAGATATTATCACACATGCACCGATTTTCAAAAGGGCTCAGTATGACAGATATTGCAACTGCATGCAATATCTTTGGAGGAACATACTGTATTAAGTTTATGAATAGCTGATGTATCACTCTTGGTCAGGGATCATATGCATTTTGGAGAAGGGGGGGGGGTTACCACAGTGCCTCCAGGAACTATAAAACAGTGAGGAAGGGAGGGTGATTAAGGTGGTAAACACTTCCAGAGAGGTACCACTCCCCTGGGGAGGCTTGCATAAATGGTTCAAACTGGGTTTTCCAGAGACTGACAGACAGAGAAAGGTCTTTTGGTATAGAAAGGCTGGGTCTACACTGGCTGGGGCCCTTGTTTCTGAACCAGCAAACAGACAGGACCTTCTGTGCCAACCGTTGCAGAAGGGATGGAATGACTTTGGCCTACTAGGGCCCCCATAAGGCTGATAGGTGACCTCTGTTAAGATCTTAGCATGAATATAGGAACTTCCATATTTTTTTATGTTTTCTCTGTAACCTGTAATTGTTGGCAATATGCAGTTCATAGTCGGAGAGAAAGCGATGCACAGGCACTAACCGTTAGGGTCCAAATTGGTTTGCTGGGGATATCACAATGTAAGGCAGGGAGCTGAGCAGCCTTAAAATGCCCCATCAGAAGGAAGTGAGACAAGGTAACGGGTGGATCCCTGAGATCTGGCTAGACATTCCTGGAGTGAACTACAAAGGGGGGAACAGAGGTGCAATTACCCTGAAATTGAAACACTCCGCACCTAGCAATTTCCATTGTCCTTAATGGGAATTGGTGGATGCTGAGCTGTTTTGAAAATCTCACCCTGGAGTGAGTTTTACATGGGTGGACCATTGTAACCCACTGTACCCATACATAGCACCATTCCAGTTGATCCTCCATCCACCTTCACAGAGCCCATGGCAGCATCAAGGCCTTGCTCTTTCTGCTGAGTGAAAAGAATTTAGTTTTCTGGCCTTCACATATAACAAGCATAGAAGACAGCTTTTAATTGTAGGAGGGCCTGTGTTAAAGAATGATTTAATGTCAAAATATCTCACTGGCTTTGGAACAAAAAATAATAGAAAAAACAACTACTGATAATCAGGTAACTTGATGTTGCTAAAGTTCCTACCCAAAATGTGTCACTAGAATAATCTAGAAATGCCTATATCCCCCTTTCTTTTACTTCTCAGTATTAAGAACCTTCAGAGATGTAGATATAGAAAAATACAGTAAGAGAAGAAAGGGAAAACAGGAATAATCATGCTTAAATGTGTTGTGGACTGGTTGCATCCTACTGTATGTCAATCAGTAGGCATGTAGCAAGGTCTGTAAATGGATCAGCAATGCTGCACATATTGTGCAGCTGTCCATTGAACTTTGTTTATTGCTAGCCAAATTTCTTTGGCTGGTGAGGAAACCCTCATCGTTGTTCCATAGAAAGAGTTATTCACGTCCACTGGTACTATAATTGGAGTAGTAATCTCCTTCCTTAATAGACTTGATGCTTGAACCAGAGCCACTATTCTCTCCTAACACTTTAACATCCTCACAACTGGCTCACTGTTCGCTTGAACTGGAATGAAATGGGGCAGCCTAGCTGGTAGCACCTGCTGCAAGTTATTTATTTATTGATGCCAGTACAACAGCTCTGGCTTAATTCATTCAGAAGGGAAGGAACATATCCAGTGCTACTATTAATAGTTTTCAAGTGTGTCATTCTTCCATGTGGAAGCCAGCACTAGGACTGTCTACCACCTGCACCCTTGCCCCAACTGCTCATGTTGTCTTGATCTTTAGACGTCTTCCTTGAATGCACCTAATCACAGCCCTAGGTAACACACCTCAAAGGGAAAAGACACCATTCTACACCTCTCTCTGACTGAGACCATGAGCAACTACAGGGCCTTCACATGCCCCACCTGTTCTTAGAGGTGCATGGGGTTTGCTCCCTTTTTGGACAGATCATGTGAAATTTCCCAGGCCTTATTCCTGTTTAGTTTAATGCAGTGGGTTAAGCTAATCAGAAACAAGGCAATCTTATTCCTGAATAAGATTAGCTACGCATGAAGTTATATAAGAGTAACTGTTCCTGAATAACTGCATGTGTAGACAATCCATTATTGACAGATGCCTGCTCCTCTGTCCTGTACTGTGATTTTGGTGGGTTGTTTGCTTGTTTTTTAAATCTTCTTTCTTTGTTGCTGTTTTTTAAGGAAGCTATAGTGACAGGGACAGAGTACCACTTGTAGCAGAGGAATGCCTTGGCTGACAGAGCAAAAGAACCTGTACAGCCTGTGCAAGAGGAAACCATATGTGTGGCTGTGGCCAACTTCATGCGTGTGAATTACCATTCTTTGAGTTGTTTGTTTTTGAAGCTATACGTTGTTGCTTGCTATTAACCTATAGCTGTGAGAATGTGAGATATACATTCACTGCACTAAATACAAAAAGGGTGACTGTGACGGGGTTCCCAGGGTGCAACCTGAACTGTGGCACTGCTGAGCCCTCTGTCCCACCATGCTGGGGTATCCCTCTCACACTGTGATGCTGTGACAAGCTACAAACCTCTGGCAGGTACTGCACTTACTCAGACATCCACAGCCAGGGACACATTCAACTGAGTTACGCTTGTCCCAGCCACTCATGAACCAACAATAGAGAGGCTCCAGCCAATTCCTCCCAGCTCCTCAGCCTTACATTCCTCAGCCTATACTGTCCTGCCCTAGTTAGAAGCATGACCTGTGTAAATTTATTACCCAGTCTATCCCTGTGGAGAGGGCATACACTGGCCAGTGGTTCTCAGACTTTTGTACTGGTGACCCCTTTCACATAGCTAGGGTGACCAGATGTCCAGTTTTTAAAGGGACAGTCCCATTTTTGGGGACTTTTTCTGAGATAGGAGCCTATTACCCCCTGCCTCCTGTCCCGTTTTTTTACAGTTGCTATCTGGTAACCCTACACAGCAAGCCTCTGAGTGTGACCCCCCCTTATAAATTAAAAACACTTTTTTATATATTTAACATTAAAAATGCTGGCAGCAAAGTGAGGTTTGGGGTGGAAGCTGACAGCTCACGACCCCCCCATGTAATAACCTCGTGACCCCCAGTTTGAGAACCCCTGCACTAGCCTTTGTAATCTGAGCTGAGATTTCCCAAGCACTTAAACCAAAACACACTGTTTTAGGTAAAATATAAAACAGATTTATTAACTACAGAAAGGTAGATTTTAAGTGATTATAAGTAGTAAGCATAGAGATCAAAGTTGGTTACCTAAGAAATAAAATTTGAGTTCCATAAACAAGACAGGATTTGAATCAAGCAGTGTCTCACCCTGATAGATGGTACAAATAAGTCACAAATCTTGAATAGATAGGCTGGAACTCTCCTCCACCCAGGGCCACTCTCCTCATTTAAAAATCTTTGTCCTCTAGATGTGTTTCCAGGTGTTGAGTTGTGGGAGGAGTGAGGCCAAGTCATGATGTCACTTCCCTTTCTTTTATAGTTTCTTCCAGGTTGCTGGAAAGATCTATGCTTGTGATGTGAGGGTCCACCCCCATTGGTCAAATGTTCTCCATGTCTATGTGCTTTCTCTGAGAAGTCTTCTCGGATGGTCGCTGGGAGTGTGGATTCCCTTTAACAGGCCATCAGCACATCTGGCTACTCCATTGTTGCACCTGAAAGGCTAGTTGTGGGTATTCCCAACCTCACAACATTATTTCTGTAACATACACATAACAAAACTTCATGACTTGTCATACAATAGCTCATACAATCCAACAGGATACTAATGTTCAACAGCTCAAGACTTTCAAAATGATACCTCACAAGGCATACTTTCTACAAAACATATCATAATTATATGACAGTGCTGAATGGGGGGGTTCCAGGGTATTGCTTTGAGGTACAGAATGCCACAGTGACAAATGCAAACTACAGCATGGATTTTTAGCTTGTTGGGATAGCAACAGTAGTTGTGGGAGTAGCTACTATTCTGAATTAATAAAATGAAGTCAGTGCTCAATCAGTACAAAATGTTCAAACACAACTATGTTCCTTCTGTTACTCTTTGATTGGGAAAATCCTCAAGCTACATACAGGATGCATAAGACTACCAATGCAGTAGCTTCCACAGCTACCTCTGTGCTGCGGAGTAGGACTCTGGCAGCATTCTGTTCTGGAACAGAGGGAGGGAGAAGTATGTTAGGAATGTGGTGTGGCCAGTGGGTTCATGCACAGCACAGATCTCCTGGGCAACAACTTCATGAAGTGGGGAGCATCATTATTGAGGATTGAAAGCTATCAAAATGACATGGGAAGAAGCTAAGACTGCAGCAAGAGACCATGAAAGATGGAAAGCAGTGGTGAAGGCCCTACATTCCTCTAGGAACAGAAAGACATAGTCAGTCAAGTCATGCTGCCCACATCCGCAGTTGTCATTGCAGGCTCCATGCATGTATATCCTGGGTTCTACTTGGAAGGCCTCACTGGGAGGTAGGATTCAGTCCTCCCAGCCTATACTTACTATCCACAGGCAAATCCCATTACTCAGGCTTTGCCGATGGGACTAAAATTAGGTCTTATTTACATGATTGCCACTAATGCTGTGTGATGAAATTCAGGGTCAGATAGTACCCTATATGCCTATAGTACTTCTAGAAACTGTCAAAAAATGTTTTATTATTTTTAATCTTCTGTTAATTTATTTCTATGTTTTTGACCTTACTGTGTTCCCCCCCCCCATTCCATTTTCATCCACTCAGTAGCGGTGTTTGTTTATGCTGCTGCTGCATAAGCTTGGTCTTCCCTTCCAATGGACAATTTCTGTTTTCAGGTATTTTTTTTAAAAGTCATAACATTCATATTTCATAGCACAAAAGTAAGTAAAAACCCCATTTATCAGATCTATCATCTTGCTACACAATGTGATACAAGCATGGCAGGGCTAAAATGCATGACTGCTCTATCAAGGGTGCAGCGAGGCCTTGACCTTGTGACTTGTTTCTATTTGGACATTACTTCAGTTCAGTTGCAAGTGCTCCCGATAGTTTCAAAGCCATGCTCTGAAAAGGAGGGAGACAAAAGACTCTCCTCTCTGCTTCATAACATGGATTTTAAATAGAGAACTTTCTACTGTTTTTTGGTAGGATTTACTGTTATTTTGGCAGTAAGAGCTGCATAATAGCTATTGATTATCGCTCATAGGGACATGCTGTTTTCTGTATACATAAGTAGTCCTCAAACTTTTCCATACTGGGACACTTTTTCCAGACCAGAACTAGGATCCATCTCATGTGAACAGATCCCCCTACTATCCTTAACAACATTATGGAATTAAGGTAAACATTACTGAATTAGTCTTAATACCCTTGAGGTACATTGTATTAAAAATGCAATTGTATATTTGGTGTTGTAGCATTGTATGTACATTCTCTAGCAGGGCGGGGGGACGCTAATATAATTCCTGCATTATCAACACTTTGAAGCCACCTCCCTGGAGAGAGATGCATATGCCAGTTCAAACTGGATTCTCCAGGGACCAATAGACAAAGAAAGGATTTTTGGATAAATAGTCTGGTTTTAAACTAGTGCAGGGCCTTCTTCCTGGTTTAGCAAATAACAGGACCCCTGGTGCATAGAGGGCCCCAAGCCTTAGGATCAGGTTAGACAGACTGAGTCCTTGTTCTGAGGTAGGAGGGTTGATGGAGTGCTACTGCCAGAATCCATGTTAAGTCAAGGTTACCTGTGGTAAGCTTATTAGCATACAGTACATGTAGGTTCTTTTAATAAAGTAGGCTGGCATACAAAGAACTGTGTGGTACCTTATAATTGTAGCAATTACACCCGTTAAGCATCTCTGAAGAGAAAGCAAGCAGGTGTCCTTGGGCAACCTGTCTGTGCTGGGAAATGCACAGTGAAGGCAGGGAACGGATCAGCATGGACATACCCCAGGCAGAAGGCAGTGAGATGCAGTCTTCACCCAGAAAGGCAACAGCTGGGGAACTGGAAGACTGAGAATGGGTTCCCTTGCTGGGCCACTAAAGAGAAATACAGGTGCAGCTGCCCTGAACTATGATGCCTCATTCCCCTTTAACAATATGGGAGGAAGGAGGAGGATCATGACAATTAGGGTGAGAACCCATAGTCTATATATTTCAGGCAAAGTTTGTGAGGTTCTACCTTCTATCTTGTTTAAGGCCTATAGGGTAACATTTATTTCAGAGCAATGGGCCTGCACAAAGTTCCACGCACCCCTTGAGTCCCTCATTAACAAGCCAAACCAATTGTCTTCCACAAATCTGAAGGGGGGCTGCCTTGTCAAGCAAACCAGTACTGCTCCACTGCACAAAGGAGAGCTGGATGAAGGGCATGCAGGAAGTGTGTGGGTATGGATACTCACTCTGCTCTATGGCCACATGGCAAGTTCCAGTATGCATGTCCTCACATCTTTCCCATTCCCCTAGTGGAGGCTTCAGAAGCACCTATTGTGGCTACTTCAACCATTGTACTGAAGTAGTCTTGGCAGCTCATAGTTGTTCCATGACCTATGAGAGGATTTACTCCTTGCTTGTACCTGTCTGGCATCTGGCTCAGCTACTTATCTAGGCCCTGAATTTGGCCCTAAATCTTCTAGTGGAGTTTAACTGCTGCTTATGGCATTGTGGGGCCCTGTGCATACGGGTGAATTTCACACAAATGCAGGCAATAGTTTAAATAAAGAACCAGATAGTGTACAGAGGGCGTAAGGGTATAATAATGGAACCGTGTCAATTTTGAGGACAGAATGAAAGCAACAGCATCAGAAGGGAAAGCCATGGAAGGAATGTGGGCTAACTTGGAACTGTGTTGCTGAATCAGTGCAAAAAGAGTAATAATAGTTGTAGGAGTGCCATGGGCAATATGTACTTGTATGTGACAATACAGAACGGGATAGACAACATTTGAAAGTAACCATGGAATAATCACAGAAAGGAAGACATGTGAAAGAAAAAATTCCACAAAAGTGACAGTTTTAAAAAATAACCCCATTATGCCCCTTTGCAATAAAACCAGTTCTTGACCAAAAGAAGCTCTGATTGTAGTCACGGGAAGGGAATGAATAGCTGCAGCTTGAATAAATCTCTAGTGTAAAACATATCCCTAAGTTGGGTCTCTAGCCTTAACAGGTGTGCAAAGTTGAGGGGAAATGTGAAAGGAACTTTCTCACTGCACAGAAGTCAGGCAAAATCTCCATCTTTGAACTGTCAGGACACACACATATGCACTGGTTTAAAGAAATCACTGCAAAGCCCTGTGTGAACACATATCAGTTTAAAACTGTTTATAGCCATTTGGTTTGCCCCTATAAGTTCATGAATGCAAGCTAAACCCCTATAAGCCAGTTTTAAATCAGTTTAAGTGGTCACACAGAAAGAAGCACCTATTTAACTAAATGTGTTTAAAAAATAAATCACATCTTTAGTTAAACCAGTGGGAAAGTATGGGTAGACCAGGCTTTGCTGTGCCAAGAATGGGAAAGTTTGGTGCAGACAGCAGCACTAAGATCCCTCAGAGAAGGAAAGGCAACATCCTGCCTCCCTTTACTGGTCTGCAGAGCTGTAAAAGGGCTATTAAACAGCAAGGGCTGCTTAGGTCTGTGCTTCCAAAAACATTAGGGAGAAAACCTCCAGGAGTGGCTGCCACTACAGTCTTTCCCCAATGCAAACAGTGGCTTAAAGCCACAATCTTGTCAAGAGTAGTTAGCATTCCCCAGGGATCAAATCCTGCAATTCTTAATCAGGCATTGATTTCAGTGGGATTTTGGCGTGTGTAAGGGCCACGGAATTTCTGAAGGGGTTTTAAAGTATTATCTAAATGAATAATAAAGCCTTCCAGGAATCAGTAAGTAAAAAAAGAAAAGGGATTATTTTTATAGAAAGGAGCAACCATCATGGCTAGCAGATATGTGTTGAGAGAGAAACAGACAATACTCGCAAGAAGGAAATAAGTTTGGGGACATAACTTTGTATTATAAACTTTCTAATACATGGTCTGACTTAATCCTGCTGCAGTGTTAAAAACTGCTTGGTGTGGCAACAGCTGCAGGAATTCTGAAATAAAGTGGGATGCTTAAGGTGGACATTACCCAAAATGCTTTTCTGTTCCCTCCTATCCTCTCCTCTGCTTCCTTCCCCCCCAGCCTACAACAAACTGAAAAGTTTGGATGTGTTTTTTTCTAAAGAAGGGAGGTTTAGTTGGTTTTATTAACATGCAATAAATTATTTATGTTTGCTGGCTTTATTAAAGCCAGAAAGAAATATAGATGAAATCCCACTAATTTCAGGGTAACGTCTGTGGAACATATCTTGGAGGAAATGATTTATTCAGATGTCCTCACTGCCAACCCCAGCCTCAACAGTAACAGCAGACCATAATGGGTTTCAGAAGTGAGATGATTAATCAAAATAAGTTAATATTTAAGGAACAAACATTCAAAAGTTCAATTTAGTTGCAAAATAACACAACGCACCTCTAACCAAACACAAAATGTGTCCTATGATTTATTATTTAGAGAATCAGAGTGAGTATGAAAAGGAGCACAGAATAGAACGTGCATTCTGCTAAGTGATCTCCCAAGCTATGCCTTTTCCAAAGAACTTTTTAATGGAAGAAAGGACAGAACAACCTGATCTCTGATTGCAGCTATAAAATACTCATATTTACAAAGCAAAGCATTGAAGCCTGAAGATTACGTAAAAATCTAAGGAGCTTTAATGAATAGAATTGCTCTGTAACTTACACATACTGGTGGTTTGTAATTTATGTATTTCAGGTCCTGATTCTCATTTACACCCAAAGGGGCCTTTAAAAAGGTGTAATTTACACTCTCATTGAGGTAAAATGCTTTAGTGCAAATGAGAATCAGACAGCTAAGTGACCACAAACTCTAAACAACTAATGCAAATTTAGGCTCTAAACCTGTAAACTGCTCTTTGCAAACCCTGGAACCTCCTGGGAAACCTCCAATGACTTCAGTGGGACTCTGTGCAGGTGTAGAGGTCTTCACACGCAGAACAGCTTCAGGATAAGGATGTCAATATCTCAAAAAAAAAAAAAAGATGTCATTTAAAAATCTAAATCCCCAGGCATGCCAGAGAACTTGTCCTTCAATCAAATTGCTTTTTCAAATGATTTTCAGCTTCTTGTATTTTATATAAGAATCCCATGAACTGCAGACTATTTTCCTCCCCCCCCCCTGAAAAAGAGTTTCAGTGTTCTGTGCTTACTCAGAGACATTCAGCACATCAACACATACATAAATCTTTTCGCCCAGACTGAGTTGTTAAAAAATTTACCCAGTGGTTCTTACAATCCAGTAGGATTAGAACTGTTCATAATACAGCACCAGCACAGTTGAAAAGCATTCAGTGGGTACGTTTTATTTACAAAATGAAACATTTTATTGGCGGACTGCACATTCATTCTATAAATAGCCTCATTCTCCTGCACTGCACTAACCATCTGTACACAGTATATTTCAACCAGTCATTCTCACTATCTTACCATTTCTAATACATAATGCTAGTTAGGAGGTGCTTTGTAATCACACTGCTTTCTGACTAAGACGGAAATATTTCTCTATCCTTCCCTTGAGTTCACAAGTATCCCAAAGTGTAATAATTTCTTGCTGGTTGTCTTCCAAAACGCTGTTGTGAGCCCCTCTACAGTTCAGCTAAGGTGAATTTCACCCTTGTGCAGAGGGTGAACACAAGGCCATATACCAAATAAGTCCCATTTAAGTCTTTGGAATAAGGGCTAAATAGGATTTAAATGGTGCTTTGGCCTCATGCTGACCTTTTGCACAGGGGTGAATTTAATTCTTGCTGGAGAATATCTGTACAAGGAGGCAGGTTTTGAATTAAGTAGCAAGACTTGATGTCAAAAATAAAAAAATATTCATTAGTACTATAAGCAGATGATTTCTGTAATGACAGAAGCATGTTAAAACCTATTAGTAATAAAAGCTGAATCCATATTTCACAGTATGCTGTAACAAAACCTGTTGTAAAATATTGGTTAGTTAGAGACTGTGTTTAAAAGATGGATTTAAGAGTCTACAATGCCTGCTGTACCATCTTATATGATTTAAAAACAAGAAATCATTTAAAAATATACCTTAATATAAAGTTTTTGTTAATACGTATATTCTTTTATAATATTTTTATTGACTATCACATAAACACAAGTATCCCCAACCCGGAAAAAGTGAAAATAAATTTGCAAAATTGCTTATGACGTCAATAAAGGAAAAGAAGGAACTTTGCTTTACATGTATCGTTAAATAAAATTAAAAATGTTATCAATTTTATCCAGGGGATTGAAGACAGGAGAAAGTGGATAAGAAGAAACAATGGGAGGGAAGAAGAACTTTATAACAAAAAAGGTAAAAACCAAGAACCACTAATATAATCTAGAAAAGGTCCCCAAATGGTGTCCAAAATGGTTAATTTGTAATTGGATATGATTATTCATAACAGGATGCTTCTGTTAAAGATACGAAGCAGAATCTCCACTGGGTGTAAATTGCCATAGCTCCATTGAAGTCACTGGAACTATAACCGTTTCTATCAGTGGAGGATCTGCATCATAGAATCTCGGAAATATTGCATCCCACAGAAGAGGAGGAAACTATGATTTGAAACTCATTTCTACTCCAGCCCTGCAGAATGGGAGTTTATCCAAACAGTCACCTTGCGCGCTCCATTACTCTGGGTAGCATCATCATGCTGCCATTGTCTGACTCCCTGTACAGTTGTGCTGTAGGAGCTATGCAAGAGAATGTGTGTCTGAATTAACACTTGATCATATAGTCACTCTGATAGCCACAACTGAGCCCACGGAATACACAATGGAGAATAGCTGTGCCTGTCCTGGTCTATGCCCTCTCACTCCTGCACCCTCAAAACTTAACACTACAGAGCTCTGGATAGGAGCCAGAGGTGGGAGGAAAGCAAGCAAAGCAGGCACTGTTCCCCTCTACCCTCTGGGATCTGATTGTTTTGGCTCTTCTCCCATCACTGAAGCATAGAGAAGAATATTACAGAAAAGTCCTGTTACAGTAGGTCACTTAGTCTCCCCTTGATATATAGGATTGTCTCCTGTAACCCTGTATATTGTCTCTTTCTAGCGGAACAATCTCGGATTTCTGGTACCTGTTTAGTACAGTGGTACTTTGGCTGTCATTAAACATGTACTGAGCCACGTTTTACTTTTTTTTATTCTTTATTTTTCAATCCCTTTCTCAGTTCAGTGATAGCTCACAGCAGGCAGAAATAGGGAGGGCCATGTGAACGCATTTTCCAAAGATTCTTTCCCAAAACTCTGCCATTTTAGGACATTCCCTAAACATATGCTCGTAGTATCCAGAAGCACTTTCCAATACATTCCAGAGTCTCTTAATTCTAAACTGCCTTCTATCAAGCAGAGTACAATTTTCCTAGTAGGAGTATATTTTGAGTTGCCTTTAACTCTGCCTTTGAAGCATCCACCCAAATATATGGCCAAGTAGAATCTGATTATGCTGCTCTCAAATAAAGAAGTTTGAGATTTAAAAAAAACCTCTGATTTTCCTAAATAAAAACTCAATTTTTGATTGCAGTTCTAAATCTATAATTCCTGCCAACAGCAACACACACAGCAGCCAGCTTCCATCAGCATTGAGACTTCCCAGACAAGCTGTACAATATCACTCCAGAAACTGCTGAGGTTTGGCAATAATTTTAAGATCAATGGGAAGAAAGAATAACAATAGAGGACAATGTTAATTGGGTAGGACCATATGATAAATATTAGAATACTGAGGCTCTAACCTTTTAACTCTCAAGTCTTGAGTTTAAATCCTGTCTTAGGTCATCAGTGGAAATTTAGCTGAGGCAATATTGGAAGTTGTGGGTATCGAAATTCCACTATATACAGATTCAGGTAATGTGCGTTATTGCAATAGTTAGACATACAGTAAAAAAGTTTGTATGGTCCTTAATTCACACTGAAATGGAAGAAGAGAAAGAAGGAAAGATAATTGCTAAGGAATTGGGTGGATTTGCTTCTTCAAGTTTTGAATCACACATCTAAGCGGGGGAAAGGGAGAAGGATCTTTAGTTTATAGAAATTGTTGGGAAAAAGTCAAACATAGCACATGCCTCTCTTTTCTTTCATTTATTTTATTTCATACTGTTAAAAGTAAAAATGTACTTTAGGACAGCCCTTTCCTATTGTGCCTGCAACTTTCTGGTACGTCTTTTTCAGGGTTTTTGGAGGCAGTGTTGTGTTTGACAAGAGACTTTCAGTCTGATTCTTCTCTGCCTTGTATCTTGAGTAGTCACCTGGGCAGAGGGAGAGCAAAACATTGCCACATCAGTCTTCTCCACTCCCACATCACAAGGAATAGTTTTGCTTCCCGGATTAAATGAGTTATGTACTTGAAAAGTATGCATTTCAGATTTCAAATTACTAGATGCAATGGCTAGAAGTTGAAGCCAGCAAAGTTCAAATTGGAGATAAGACGCATTTTTAACAGTGAGGAACAGCTTGCCAGGTAATATAGTAAGTCCTCCATCACTTGAAGATTTAAAGCAAGTCTGGATATCTATCAAAAGATATTGTTTACTTCATCAAAAAATTATTGGGCTCAGTGCAAGAATAACTGGCTTATTTTGTGCAGAAGGTTAGACTCGATCATCTTAAGGGTCTCTCCGGGCCTTAAAAAGCTATGAAGTGTACATTCAAGTATAAAACTGGAAATTTGAAATTTGAATTCACCGATTAGTTATGCAATTTTGAATTTACTTTTGCGGAATATTCAAGCATTCAAACTTCAGATTAGTTTTTTTATGTACTCACACTTGTAAAGCTGGAATATGCACAAGAATATTTGCAAACAGGAACCCTAAAGGGTGCAAGCACAGCCAAAGCAAGGTCATGTAAAATGGGAACAAATATTTTCAGATTTCTTTTAGCAGCATTCATCTCCAATGGGCTGGTTTAACCTGGAAGTGACTATGAGCTCTTCGGACTCCACTGAACACACTTCTGCTGCTGCATACAGTTGTAAAGTAAAGGGGCAGATGTAAGGTCAAAGACAGAGTGCTTTATTTTTGTAGTTGAACAAGATGGGGGTGCTAATGCTCCAGAAACATTGAAGCCTGTATTTTTTTTCTGAGGCACCAGTGTTTCTTAATGAATCATAGTGAACTTCACTGTTTCAACATTGTGGGACAGACTGCCCCCTCAACCATAAAACTCTTAGGACAATGTAGAGGGAAGGAAAGTCTGCAACAATTCCCTTCTGGAGCTCCCTCCAACTGTCCTGTCAGAGATATACCCACTATAGATTTAACTGATGTAATTTCTCCCTGGAGCTCAAGCCACACCAAAATGGCCACGGAGCCATGACCAGGCACTTTCTAGGGTTCGTGCTAGAGTGGTTCAGCTCAGTCATAGGCATATGCCTACTAGGCGCAACCTGGTCTTCAAAAAGGAGGTTGACAACATATCAGCTTCTCATCCATGCAAGTCATACACCTGATAGCTGAATATCACATTTGTCACTGCCTCCTCCAACAAAAAAATCAATTTGATGCAGGAGCAAACGTGTCATCACCTTCAGCCGACCATGTGAATCCTTTTCCCAGCTCCATGCTCAGTAAGTATAAGGAAGAGAAATGTGCATGCTGTGGAGAAAATACAGAATTGTGTTTTTCAGAAGATGTCTGACAAATAGCTTACAGTAAAACAATGGACCTCTCTGTTTTATGGCCCTGCAACAGTAGGACCTGTCCATATGAAGTGAGTCCAGGACACTTCTCATGGTCTATCACTGCTAGGCTAGGTTCTTGCCAGTTATCTGTTTGACTGATGGGTGAATGTAGGCCATTAAGCAATTGAATATTCTTGCCATAGGGAACCTGGCCATAATCATAGTTATAAAACATTTTATCTTATGCTTTATCAAAGAGCCTGGGCCCCATTCAGCCTTGGTATAAAGTTCTGAAACCACTGGTTCACCCCAGACCTTAATTTAAACCATACATTTCAGCAGTTTCACATGCTTACAACAGGGCTGAATTAATCTTATGTACTAAACCCTGGGTAGAATACTGTCACTGAAATCAGTGGCCTTGGCAATTCAGAAGGTGTCACTCTTCTTTCCAAGTCAGCACTGAAGTAATGCTAGAGGAACCAAGTTGCTGCCTTTTAGATGTGATGTAAAATTGAGATCCCCCTTGTGGTCATTAAAAATCCCATGCACTTTTCCTGCAAATAGGTGTTAGTCCTACTTTCCTGCCTTAATTCAACTGGGAAATCACATTCTGCCTACATGAAGCTCCCTGTTGTTTCAAACAAGTAAGACATTCCTGTTCATTGTTGCTATGCCTCTGACAGTCAGCCTTAGAGAGGTGGGGGGAGGTCTCTGGTTTAGTCTTCCTCCTTGGAAGGAGTACAAATACCAGTATCCTAGTTATCCACCACATCAGTACACAAGAGGAGGCAAGACCTGAGCTTTTTCTTTCCCATGTCAGGGCATCCAGCATCTAGACCATAATTTGAATCCAGTTGTAATAATTGTTGGGTTCTTTGGATGAAGGATGTTATTTGTACCTCAGTATATTGATGTTCCATATTAATGCCAATTGTTAAGTTATAGTCAGACACTCCCCTACTGAAACTGGACATGGACGTCATTAGAATCTGCACCCTTCCGGCCCCAAAATCAACATACAGGGATTTAAAATTATGAAGCACACACCTTATGGCACAGCATGACCCTGCAGACAGCCCACTCTCAGTTTCCTCCTGGATCTCTTAACAACGGTCCAGCATACTTAATGCAGCGTTCCTCTTCTTAGGGTTTAATTTATTAAATTTTTACAAAATATAGTCTCCACTGGGCTTCAGGCCCAACCCCATCCCTCTTGGGTTGTCCAACTCATCTCTACTCCAGGACTTCATGTACTCCAGTTCCTTCTGGGCCAGGGAGCTCTGCCAGTCCCACTGTAGCCCTGGCCTCTCTGGAGAGTCTTTCCTCTGGATTCTCTTCCTGCCCTGGTCTAAACTCCCCTTCCTTTGGTTAAGGAATTACACAGCTCTCCTTATTGTGGCTGTGTTGTAGTTCAGGGAGGCTCCCCCAGCTCACCAGTATCCAGCCCTGCTCCACAGAGCCTATCTGGTCCTTGGACTCACACACTGCTTCCCCCTGGTTCAGGGCCCCCCCACAGTCCTCCTCGGGGTGTACTATGATTCAGCCCTAAACCAGCTTCTTCCAGCTGCCCCTTTAAATTACTGCCCCCCAGGTCCACCCAGACTGCCACCAGCCTTTCAAACAGAATTCAAAACACCTTCATAACAAAGTCCTTCCTCCTACCCCCAGCCTGCCTGCCCAGCATCTCTGCTGAGGTGCATGCTTCCAATCGTCCTCGCCACCTGAAGGCCAGGTCACACCATCTCACTGCTTTCCTCTGGGCTGGATGAGGTCAGAAAGCTGTAGTCTTTCTCCTACTAGTATCTCTTTCATTACAAGGGAGGAGGCAGACTATATACTGTCCTCCTAACCAGAATTGGTCCCAGTTGGCTCTGAGAGAGAGAGAGAGAAAGAGAGAGAGAGGAACCTTGTCCCACCCTACCCTATGAGGGTCCTGGTCTGAGGCCCTTAAAGGAACAGTAGTTTGGGTTTTTTCACCCAGCCATTAAATGTTACGCCGGGATCACTCTTTCTGCCCAATCATCTGCCTCTGCCACTCCCTAAGCCTCTGTCTGCTCCAGAATTGCTGTAACCTTAAAGGAGCAATGGGTTGGATGGATCAGGGGTTGGATGACCCTAGTCCTCACTACCCTTTAAATGGGATAGACACCCTGTTACATTATCCAAATAAAGTGTTTTTCTGTTGACTTTCAGGAAATTTCATGACACAGCAGAGATTTACACACGTATGACGGGAACACATGGCTGAAACAAGCCAGCTCTTTATTTTCACTAATGTTCTTTCCTTTTTGCTGCCTTCTCCCAGGTAAGGAAAGCTTTACCTAGCTGTAGTGGTAATTTAAAGGAAAAGAAAAGCCTTTTTACAACAGTGTCTTGTATCAGTCCTCTCTGAATCATGGCTGTTGGTGCAGGGCCACAAGCTAATGGGGTAGTATCGTTCCACAGCTGTTCTGGCAACCAAGCATTGGTGTCTTGAGTGACATGATTAGATTTACTGTGCAAGCTAATTGAAAAGGAGCTGAACAATTACTCCAGGTTTTGAGATAAGATTTTAATGCTGATGTTTTTCTACTTGCTGTGTACCAAAACTCTCGAGGTGGAGTGAGTCGCAGCAGTAATAAGTAAGTGTTGACAGCTATTTATGTCAGGTCCTTTTGAATTTGTAAACAGAACTTGACAAAACTAAAGCAAGTGTCAAGAGGTTATTTCACACTCTGTTACACTACATAATGTGATATGAAGACATTTCAGAAAAGTTTAATACAGCAGCAGAAAGAAACCTGTGCTTTGTGGGACAAACAGCCAGATCACATTGGGGAAGCAAAAAACGACTTGACATACAGCGAGACTTTCTTCTTCTAACATTGCGCTGACAGCAGCAGTCCCACTGAAGAATGCTAGATTTGAAATAAGAGGTACTTAGTGGCACAAGTGTGTAGCGTGTATATATATATCTAGTGGAGAAGGGGTGCCAAAGCATTATATCATCTAAGGATTTTTTATTTATGTCCCATGGTGGCAGGGTTGGGGTGAGAATATAGAAAGTTTCATACTTTACCTCCCCTGCATTTAATTTTTTTTAAAGGCTTTAAAAACATGTGAAAGATTTGGCCTAGCCACAGGCAGGATATAGTTTGCACGGCCTGTGAGAAGTCAGCCACATCCTCTTCCACTGTTTCTTTTTTAGGTTTGATGGGAGCCCTTGGGAATCTACATGTAAGCAATACTCATGTCTTCATCCTGCTGCCAGCTTCTCTCAGCCTCTTCCTCCACTGTAAATCAACACGAGGAGAGAAATAAATGAAGAATGGGGGAAATGCCTCCTGGGAAACTGACTTTGTGGAGCAAGGTCTGCCAATGGATAACCTGACCTTGTGCATATAATTCTGGAATTAGTATTTGCCAGGATTCTAAACAATGTCCCTGTTCTGTTTTTATAAGCATCTGATTGCATGGAACACAAGCTTTTATATCTTTTTCTAGGCCACATTTCTATTTTGTAATATGTTTCAAATCAAAGCGAAAAAGCAATCTCACACAATCAAGCTAGAGCTGCCATTAGGTGATTCATTCTCTTTCAAAGAGGATTACCGGTCAAAGCCACCCAAAAACAACCTCAGGACGAGCTTGCAATTTTGCAGGGAGGATATGCCTAAAGAGAGTTAAGCAGGCCTGCAAGATTAGTCAGCAACACCTGTTTTACTGTCTACATATTCAGTTCTCTATTACCGCTGCCCCTAATCCCCCTCTTTTTCCTCCTTTTTAAAAAGTTATTTGAGTTTGGTACAGTAACACCACACAAGCGCATTCCAAGAGTTGAACAATTTGGTATACTTAATAGGTACCTACTCCCATTATAAATGATGTATACTGTATGAAAACATAGGGCATTCTTCTCTCACTTACACTAGTGTAAATCAGGAGTAACTCTGTGGAAGTCAGTGGAGTTACACTAACATACGTGAGAG
The DNA here is from genome assembly GCF_016161935.1 of Mauremys reevesii. Taxonomy (NCBI): domain Eukaryota; kingdom Metazoa; phylum Chordata; order Testudines; family Geoemydidae; genus Mauremys; species Mauremys reevesii. The sequence continues at coordinate 34,701,637 of NC_052627.1, read as the reverse complement.
AAGAATCTACCCCAATGTAGCTACCAGAGTTGCCAACTCTAATGATTTATTGTGAGTCACCTGACGTTTGATTTTTTTTAGCTCATGGGGTCATGTTATTTTGTGAAAATATCAGCTTTCATTTAGTATTTTAAAAAAAATTAAGTCTGCAGGGAAAAGCTTGAATATCATAGAATTGAAAGGGACCTCAGAAGGTCATCTAGTCCAACCCCCTGCTCAAAGCAGGACCAATCCCCAGACAGATTTTTACCCCAGTTCCCTAAATGGCCCCCTCAAGAATTGAACTCACAACCCTGGGTTTAGCAGGCCAATGCTCAACTTGATTCAAAAAAACAGAAGAACCCCCACATTTTATATTGTTTAAAATCGCATTAGTCTGAAGCCAATTGCATGATTCTGGAGGGGGCCTGATCACTTGGGGTTGCAACACAGCTTCCCTTCAATAAGGCAGGTGTAAGTGATAGGTAAGACAGACCAATAAGGAACACACATGCACAGAACATTATGCATTAGTCTGTTGTCCAGACTGGTTGCCCTCTAAATAGTATCTGAAATTCTATATCAGGGGTAGGCAACCGATGGCACGGGTGCCGAAGGTGGCACGCAAGTTGATTTTCATTGGCACTCACACTACCCGGGTCCTGGCCACCAGTCCGGGGGCTCTGCATTTTAATTTAATTTTAAATGAAGCTTCTTAAACATTCTGAAACCTTATTTACTTTACATACAACAATAGTTTAGTTATATATTATAGACTTATAGAAAGAGACCTTCTAAAAGGTTAACGTATTATTGGCATGCAAAACCTTACATTAAAGTGAATAAACAAAGACTTGGCACACCACATCTGAAAGGTTGCTGACCCCTGTTCTATATAATGAATTTTGTGTCGATATATCCTCAGCTCTATGCCAGAGTCAATACGTCTGCTTGTAGTAACATGGCAAGTTGTGATCCATATTATTTAAAAGATGAATTGGGCACAGAGAACTTGATGAAGGCTGGAAAGACTGAGGGAACAGATAATGTTTGCAGCAGAGAAGCTGTAAGAGATGGAAAATTTTACTTATTTGGGCAGCTGAGCACAGCAGATGGCAAGATCTTAGGGGAAATAAACACAAAGTTTGGGAAAGCAAGCAGTGTGTTCTAGCCATTGTCAATGAGCTCCTACAGTAGAAAAAAAAATCAGTCAAAAATTAAATAGAAGCTGTATAGCACCAGTGTTTTGTCAACAATTTCATACCAAACAGGCACTTGGCAGACAGAAAGGATAGGACAGAAGAGGCTGATGGGTTTCAAGGGCCAGCATTTGAAAAATAATTGTATGGATCAGATGGTATTACTACTTTAGCAACCAGGAGATTTGAACAAAGATCCACCAATTATGGGTCAAAGCGCATTCAGCTAGAAAACTCTGCTAAATGTGTATCTGCCAGGCCTTTAGTCTCAGGCTAGGAAGACACACAATTGTCTGCTGAGCAATGAAAAAGTGAACAAAAGTTGATTATATTTATGTGAAGGGGGCAAATGTTACAGTCCCATTTACCAGTTAAAGTGGTTTATTAAATCTTGTGATTCAATTAATAAATCCAGGTCCATAGCTGGTATCAATTCACATAGTTCCATTGACTTCAATTAATCTATGCTGATTTACTCCAGATGAAGACTAGCAGGAATACTTTACAAAATATCTTGGGGTTCATCCTGCATTTGTGCCTTCCCAAAATTCACATCTCTGGGAATTTTGTGAGGGTAAGGAAGCCAGGATCTGGACTATTACATCAAAGCAACTAATTAAGTTATCAGAGATATGATAATTCACATTTTTGTGATAACCAGAGCTATCTATCGTCCTGATCAAATTCCACTTCTAAATTCCCACTGCAGTTCCATTCATACATGGTGTCCTTCTACAATCTCAGACTATTGTGGAAAGAGTAAATTCTGTGTAGCACTATTGTGTGCAGTCATAGTCCATGCACAGATGGCTGTATGTATGTGGTGGATGACTTGATTATATGGAGAATATACATGTTTGTGTGGTGTACTCTAAAGCTTTTATCCATATGAAATGGAGGTAGTCCAATTATTCACAAGGTGTGAAGCCACAATAGAGTTATGCAAGATCTCAAATGAGTGTCAACACAATTGTTATAACATCCTCCATACCATCATAGGTAAGTGACAAATGCACAATAGAGTAGAAAAAATTTAGATACATAACAAACGATATCGGTACTTTTTTTGTTTTGTTTTTGTATTTCTCTGCTTACAGAGCCTGAGCCACCAAAGTGTTGAGAGATCTTTAAATCTTTTCAACATCAGTGGAAGCAGATGTAAGGAATCTAGAGCACTGAGTGGCATGTGAGAAAGCAATGATTTGAAACTGATAATGTACTTGTAATTGTACTATTTTTCTGATTATCTCCTCGACATCTATTGCTACACACTCATTCCCAATTATTTGTTCTTTGGCCCAGATTAGCTTCTGAACTGAGAGGATTGTGGTTTGCGTTCTGAGCATGAAAGTAGGATGTAGGAATTCCTAATTTTAATGTATACTCTGGCACTGATTGCCTTTATGGGTTCAGGAAAGTCCCTGCATCTATTAGATGGAATCAGCGATACATAAGAACGACCATACTGGGTCAGATCAAGGGTCCATCTAGCCCAGTATCCTGTATTCCAACAGTGGCCAATGCCAGGTGCTTCAGAGGAGATGAATAGAGCAGGTAATCATCAAGTGATCCATCCCATCACACATTCCAGGTACACCATCCCTGAACATCCTGGCAAATAGCCAGGACCTATCCTCCATGAATGTATCTAGTTCTTTTTTGAATCCTGTTATAGTCTTGGCCTTCACAACATCCGTTGGCAAAGAGTTCCACAGGTTGACTGTGCGTTGTGTGAAGAAATACTTCCTTTTGTTTGGTTTAAACCTGCTGCCTATTAATTTCTATAAAAATAGAGTATTTTAAGAAAGGAATTAAATGTTATCTCTTCCTTATAGTGAGAGGAAGTTTTGAGAAAAAAAGGTCTATACTGTACCATGCCTCCTGAGCGGTAACACCGTACATGTGGACAGCAGTGCAAGCCAACCAGGGCAAGAAATGAATGTAGCCTTTTCATTGTCAGACCAGAATGTTAACCATAGGGTGTTAAAGTAAATCCATTTACAATTCAGGTATTTGTGCTTTTGTATTCTCTATCACAAAAGTGTTTGCATTTATTTATACTCAGATTTCAGCTTAGTTCATGGGGAAGGAGGGGGAAGAGGTCCTATTTCACAGCTGCAATCCATTTTAACTTGACACAAAGTTAATTTAAATCTTTCAAATGGATCCAGGAGTTGTGTCTGCACAAAGATGGTTCACATCAATACTCCAGAGAGAGGCCTGGACATCTTTTCACCAGTAAAAACAATGGTATGTTATAAAAAGTTACAACTTTGGATTGGCAACCCTATTTTTGGAGTTATTCATTTGCCTTTTGAACATATTTAAACCTTGAATTTGTGCAGATATTTCCCAATTCAAAGCTAGTTAGGAAAAAAAACCACATGAGTTTTCAGAGTAACCTTCATAAAAGCAATTGATCTGCTAAGCATTTGTATATTAGTTAGCCTGTCTTTTGCCTCTGAACACCGTATAGTCTGGTGGGCTATTTCACTAGCCCAGGAATGGAAGCAAACACCATGCCCTATTCCTTTATAGGCCCTCATCTTTGGGCACATAAAAAAAAAAAGAAAGACATAATACCAAAATAAAACAACTCAACTGACAAATGTTGGCTACAATCCCCAGAAGCTTTTCCCTTGCCTCCATCAACCTGGAAAAGAAGGAAACTGCCTGTAGGCCCAGTTTCCTCTTCCTATATATCCCACTGAGCCATAGGATCATTGGCTATCCCTCGATACAAGGATGATGTCTGCCAGGGGAAGAATCATTGATGAGACTTAAGATGGTGGAAGAGTCTAATCTGTGCTCTACAGGTTTTTCCACATATATGATATGTGGTTGCTTGGAGAGAGCACAACTATCGGCCAGCATGCTGTACACTTTCCTTCCTCCTCTGCTATTTCTTAGCCTCTTGAGTGAGGCAATTCTCTTCAAAACAGGCTGAGGCTTGATGTGTGATACAATACCATTGCAGTCTATTGCCAGCCAGCTCCTCCCAATTCGTAGGGTCAATGCCTCCCTTCTTAAGATATACTTTCAGAGTTCCTTGCACCGTTTCCTCTGTCCCACATGAGTTCTCGTACCATGACTAAATTGAGAAAAGAGGACTTGCTTCTGAAGGTGAATATCTGCCATCTGCACACAATGGCCAGCCCAGCAAAGTTGATGTTTCATAATCTTCACCTCAACTCTGGTGATGTTAACTGCAGAGAGAATTCTGGTATAAGTGTGATGATCTTCCCATCTGATATGGAGACTCTTCCTAACACAGCGCTGTTGGTACCACTCCAGACACCTAAGATGGCTTCAATATGTCACCCATGCCTCGCACCTATATAGAAGAGTGGGGATGACTACTGCAACTTTCCGAAGGCACAACAGAGCCTACATTCGATCTCCAGATCAAGATTGGCTGCCTGGGAGAGGTGGCTACCAAGGTAAGGGAAATGCTCAGCATTTTCCAGGAGTTCACCACCGGTGACAGTTTGTGAGAGAAGCGGGGTAGCTACAGTTTGTGGGAAAAGGGGAGCCATGTGACAGGTAGGGATCATTAAACCTTGCAGGGCTGCTGCATCATCTTTTTCCACACACCTGGACTCAGGTCCTTAACTTCAAAGAAAATTAGATTAAAACCAAATAGCATGTATGCAGACATCACATAGATAGTCCACTTTGTTTTTAAATGGAAATACAGGGAGGAGGGATGGCAATCATCTGAAGTCAGTATAGTTCCTTTTCCTCTCCAGTATCTATATAACACAGCAGTAATACAATGTATAGTTTTCTACTATGTTTGCACTAGCTGAAAATGTAAAGGTAGAAAAAAAATCACCCATTGATTATTTGTTTAAATTAAGACCAATATTCATCCTTTTTGTTCATGATGTGTTACTTCAATTAAACAAGCCCACATACAGGGGTGATGTGTAACTCACATATTTTATATGAAATCTCAAAGGCTTCCTGGGAGGTGATTATCATGCTGGAATAAGCAAGTCTATTACGGAATGCTACACCTGCCTCATTCTGTTAATAAAAAGTCTTCTGCATTCTAAGCATTACAATGAGGTAGAGGTAGCATTTCAATGTCACTAAATATCTTTAATTGTATTGTGACTGGTACTCCGAGGCTCTCCGCTAATACAAATAAAGATACATACAACTAGAAGAGATATGAAAGTTGTCTAGTTACTAGTGATACAAAATATAAATGTAGGTACATTCATATGCAAATGAGACCCAGCACTCGTGCTCCAGTCTCAAGGAGTCAATAATATTGCAACATATCAGGTTTTCGTAGTCTAAAATGAAAAATACTGCAGGATGGATAAAATGACTTTTTAAAAGGAGCATGGAGTAGTTGTTCAGGCTAGCTGTATCTGGTCATGATTCTGAAGTGCAGAGCCCTCCCAATAGCTTGAGGCTAGATAAGGTAAGGGAGTTGAGAGGTGACTTCATGCAGTCAAGTATCAGAGGGGTAGCCGTGTTAGTCTGGTTCTGTAAAAAGCAACAAAGAGTCCTGTGGTACCTTATAGACTAACAGATGTACTGGAGCATAAGCTTTCGTGGGTGAATACCCACTTTGGTCACTGCGTGATAAAGTTGACAAAGTGTCAGAAAAGTTCACAGCAGCTCAGGGGAGGATACAAAATCCAGGGATGATAACATGGAGTGCTCTGAATGCTGCTTAATCTAGAATGAGCAAAAGTTCTGGTAAACTGAGACACAGTTGCTCACACTAGGTAATAAGTATTTTTGAGACTGGAACGGAGAATTCAGCCTTGAAGAGCTAGAGAACTACTTCATTTATAAATAGCGAAAGCCATGTATCCCAATTAATCATATACCAACACAATTTTAGCAAATTGAACTCACCTTCATGAGGAGACATTGGAGTGTGATTATATTGTCTCTCTCTGTGTTCATTTGATGCTTCTCCTCCTCTTTGAGGGAGAGAGTTTTACCTACATTCCCTTCTGAAAAGTTTGCCATTTCAGCTTTTATACTATCTGCTGGGTAGGATATGGTTCACACGCCACTCATCCAGTTGTTTAGTATTCCCAATGTTGCTCTAATACCAGGTATAACAGCATGGCACCCATCTCTCATGAATGCCCCCTGCTGGTCAGGTATGTCTGCAGGTTTTCAGTGATTCCGCCCTCTGGCCGAGTCACACACAGAAGAAACCCTTTCTAAGGTATACAGTCTAACTTGTCCTGGCCCTTGTATGGGGCCGTATCCCCCAGGCTTTCTCCGGGAAGACACTGTCTTCCTGTGGCCCTCCCTGAGCTCAGTTCCAACAGCCAGCCAGAATCTCTCTCTTGCTCCCCTGGGCCCTGCCAGCACTGAGCTGACCATGGTCCTGCTGCTCTTTCAACCAGGCAGGAACACAGTTCTCTCTCCTCCTGCTCCAGCCAGCAACTGATTGACTCTGGCCCTGCCACTCCTTTTATGTGAGCCTGCTGGGCCCTGATTGGCTGCTCCCTCCAGCCTCCCTCATTGGGTATTTCCCCGCAACTACTCTAGGCTGCTTGGAGGACTTCTCTTCTGCTCTTTTCCTGGGTCAGGTATGGTAGGACATTGAGGCCTCCAACAGGGGGCTCTGAGCCCACACCACCATCATACCACAAGTGCTCATTTGTTAGTGATACCTAACACAACAGCTAGTTGAATAATAAAACACACCACCACTCAAAAGCACTGCTTTGTGAATTTTTTTAAATGAAAGAGCAAATTCTGTTTGTAATAATGCATGGAGTATTTATTTATTTTTAAGTTTTCATCCTGTTTCTGGATTTACAAAATGCTTGTGAATACTAAAAATCACCATGAATTTTAGCAAATAGATTTGTCTAAAAATTTCATACCCCTATGTGAAAATAATATGAAATAATAAAACACTGTAAGAATGACCTGCACTATTACATGTATATACTCACTCTGATCTTGGGGGGAGTTCTACGGGTCAAGGTAGATCCTTGTCTGACTCTGGCATCCCAATTAAGAACTCCAACAGAGTTACCCAAGACCAGATGTTTTATAGGCTTCAATGTTCTACATGTATATGCATGAATAGCTCCTTCCTCCATCACCATATCTTAACTTCCTCACCCTCATAATGATGGGGTGTCCTTATCATATAGGTTAGTCTATTAATTAGGTTAAGGTCATTAAAAGATGTTCCCCTCCAAAAATTCTCTACATCGGTACAGCTGCCTTCTTGCAGTTACCTGTCAGTATTTTCAGCACTTGTGATCATTACAAAATAAAGTTGTGTGCCAACTTGTAACTTAAGGTCACTATTGGTTCACTTATTTATGCTAATTTATTAAGCAACTACTCTACTCAGGTTATGCATTACGCTTATGCTAACTGCTCGAGCTATTTTTATAGATCTAGGCCTATAGGTCTCTTGTGTTTCTGCAGACAATTCCTTACCCCTTTGTCTCAGAATTACTATGTGACTACAGAATGTGATCCAAAAAAGCCACCACACTGGGTGTGTAAACTAACAATGGGAGATGCTGAGGACAGAGATGTGCCCTAAGCCCTTCTCCTCGCACAGAGATAAGTATCTCCTTGCAGCCTGTACTTAGATGCCTATCTCTGCTAGTGATCCATAACTGAGAACCTCTCTCCTGAAGCCAGGTGGCTTAGATTGTCTTCTGTGAGAACGAATAAGGCACCTGCCTCACTCTATCAAAAAAAATGCAGGGGAAGGAAAGAGAAAGGAGGTGGTACACTCCCTATGGCTTTTAGCCCAGTGGTTAGACCTCTCCTCTGGGATCTGGGAGACCCACCTTCAATTCTGCCCTCTGTCTGAGAGGGCAAAGAGGATTTGAACAGGAGTCTCCCACACCTCTCAGGGGGATTCTCTAATCACTGGAGTGCTGCTGCTGCTGCCAGATTTTGAATGGGACTCAATCTGGTAGGCATGCTCAGAAATGGGCACTACAGCACCTACAAGGGTAGGCAGCAGCCGAGCTGGAATTCTGTGGATCGCAGTGGAGCCTAAAACAGAGACTTAGACACCTAAATATCTTTTTTAATCTGGGCCCAAGAGCTGGAGAATCCAACACTAAATGACCTGCTCAAGTTTAAAAAGTAGCTTGGTGACAGAGCTGGTTTTGAAAAAAATAAATAATTAAAAATAATCAAGTATCAGAGGGGTAGCCGTGTTAGTCTGGATCTGTAAAAGCAACAAAGAATCCTGTGGCACCTTATAGACTAACAGACGTTTTGCAGCATGAGCTTTTTGGGTGAAATACCACTTCTTGCAAGAAGTGGTGCATCAAAAAAAGAAGTGCAAGCTCAAAACTCATGCTACGTCTGTCTATCTGTTAATGCCTTTTTGCTTTGTTAAAAATAATCAGGAAATCTTGGCCCCCAGATTACAGAAAGCTTTGGGTGAAGCAAGTAGTTCCACCCTATTCCTAACCACGTGTCAAACTCTAAGCTGCATGTGGCTTGTGGAGTATTATTTGAGTTTTGATTGTTAAGATATTATGTACATATAACACCAGGGAAAGAGTAAAAGCTGTTCTGATTATGTGACTTTATGCACTTTCATTTGCCATAACAATCAGGAAAACACTTGGTGTTTTCCTTTTAATTAAAGTGATTTGGTCAGTAACTGAAGGTTCTGCTATATGGTTTGCAGTTTGGATTTTTCTAATTTGCCTGCCTCTAGAAGATGTTTTATTCATTGGCCCTGATTTCTGATATGACTTGCACCGTTTCTCTTTAAAATGGTGACTACTGTATCTCTCCCTCCTGCTCCCCAAATCTCTCAGTTTCAGAAGCCTAGTTATGGCATAAAAGTGGGAAGAGAGAGTCCTAATACTACCTCGTTTATGGAAACGTTTCTATCAAAAGCATTTTATTAGAATTTTAAGGATGTTCATTTTAAATGTAAAGGTATTACCAGGTTCTTACAAGAAGACCATTGGTCAGTGTCAGTTCAGGAACATAAGAACATAAGAAAGGCCGTACCGGGTTAGACCAAAGGTCCATCTAGCCCAGTATCTATCTACCGACAGTGGCCAATGCCAGGTGCCCCAGAGGCAGTGAATCTAACAGGCAATGATCAAGTGATCTCTCTCCTGCCATCCATCTCCATCCTCTGACGAACAGAGGCTAGGGACACCATTCTTACCCATTCTGGCTAATAGCCATTTATGGACTTAGCCACCATGAATTTATCCAGTTCCCTTTTAAACATTGTTATAGTCCTAGCCTTCACAACCTCCTCAGGTAAGGAGTTCCACAAGTTGACTGTGCGCTGCGTGAAGAAGAACTTCCTTTTATTTGTTTTAAACCTGCTGCCTATTAATTTCATTTGGTGACCCCTAGTTCTTGTATTATGGGAATAAGTAAATAACTTTTCCTTATCCACTTTCTCAACATCACTCATGATTTTATATACCTCTATCATGTCCCCCCTTAGTCTTCTCTTTTCCAAGCTGAAGAGTCCTAGCCTCTTTAATCTTTCCTCGTATGGGACCCTCTCTAAACCCCTAATCATTTTAGTTGCCCTTTTCTGAACCTTTTCTAATGCTAGAATATCTTTTTTGAGGTGAGGAGACCACATCTGTACACAGTATTCGAGATGTGGGCGTACCATGGATTTATATAAGGGCAATAATATATTCTCAGTCTTATTCTCTATCCCCTTTTTAATGATTCCTAACATCCTGTTTGCTTTTTTGACCGCCTCTGCACACTGCGTGGACATCTTCAGAGAACTATCCACGATGATGCCAAGATCTTTTTCCTGATTCGTTGTAGCTAAATTAGCCCCCATCATGTTGTATGTATAGTTGGGGTTATTTTTTCCAATGTGCATTACTTTACATTTATCCACATTAAATTTCATTTGCCATTTTGTTGCCCAATCACTTAGTTTTGTGAGATCTTTTTGAAGTTCTTCACAATCTGCTTTGGTCTTAACTATCTTGAGAAGTTTAGTATCATCTGCAAACTTGGCCACCTCACTGTTTACCCCTTTCTCCAGATCATTTATGAATAAATTGAATAGGATTGGTCTGAGGACTGACCCTTGGGGAACACCACTAGTTACCTCTCTCCATTCTGAGAATTTACCATTAATTCCTACCCTTTGGAATACCCAGGGAGTTTTGCCCTGTTAGATTGTTGAGACAAGAATAGGATATTACAAGTGTAAATAAAAAGTAAGAGCTTGTGTTTGATTCCAGTCCAAGACAGAACCAAATCAATGCCTCTATCACTTTTTCTACTATTCACAATAAAACTATTCATCCAAATATCAGATAGAGGAAGCCCTGTAGACAAATAGTCCTGGATATTATATACCACCTAGTTGAGGTACCCATGAGGAAAAAGTATATTGGGATGCCCACATTATCATGACATTAATGTCATGAAAAAAAATCTGAGACTTCATTGAAAAAAATCTATAAAAAATTACGTATGAAATGCCACGTGGCATTCAGTTCAACTCTTAACAGCCTGCAAGGTGTTCAAGGTGACCATTCACATGTTCATAATCGCTTACATATATAATGATTATAAGTGAGATCTGACACCTTACTGAAATTCTAGAGAAGACAGCCTTGCCAATGACTTATGGTATGACCTTCAATTCCTTTTAGTCCAGGAGGAGTTTGCTTCCAGCTGTTCTTGCAATCAGAATCTCTAAACTGTATATAGGATTGTGCTGTGCTTAATCCCCAGCCTCTAGCCTCAATTAATCTATACTATATAATTACTGACCATGGCATTGATTTTCTTCCATGGCCTTTTAATATACCGTGTGTCTTCAGTCTCTCTCAGGCATGATATCAGATTAGAATTCCACTCCACTGCCTGTGCTGCTGTGCTCAATCAGCTTTCCATTTAAACCAATGGAATATTAGCAGATATTTGGTCAAATTCCGTGGTGACATAAGTGTGGTACAAGATACAGTACCTAGTAGATATAAGTTGGACAGAAAATGGGCTACAGTTGGAGCTCGGTGAATAACTGATTTTTTTGGTTCACTGGCAGTTCTGAAAAACAAACAATTGGTTCGACCTGAAGAAATGCCAAAAAATGCCAAAAATGTTGGCAAATTGACAAAGTGTTTCAGGTCAAATTAAACATTTTTTTTTAGCATTTTTAAGGGGTTAGAGTCAGGAGACAGCGGGAGGAGCTTCCACCCTCACAAATTTTAGCTCAGTGGTTAGCACACCCATCCACCCAGGCTATGGGGAGGCCTAGGTTCAGTTCCCTCCTCTGCTTGATGTGGAGTAGGTTGAATTGAATGTGGGTCTCCCATCTCCCCCAAGAGTGCCCTAACCACTGGTCAATTAGGTACTGGGAACAAGTGTGTCTCAACCTCTCCTGTTGAAGCTGTTCCACTTTGTACAAATAGTCACGGGGGGAAAAAGAATGACTCTGTAGCCTGCTGGTTAGGGCACTCATCTGAGAGGTCAGAGGCTCAAATGCAAATCCCTGCTCTACATCAGGCAGAGGAGGAATGCAGGTCTTCTCCATGAACTCACTTAAAATCCTCTCTCCTTTTGTTAATAAACTTGTTTTACTTTTAATCTAAATTTGATTTGAAGTGAACGTTAACTCCAGGTAGCGGAGCCAGCGGCTTAGTGTTTATCTTTAAAGGAACAAACAAATTTTAACATCTCTCTGAACAGTGCAGGAGAGGGCAGGGCATTGCAGAGCACATAATTTGGGGAAAATTTGGGACTGGGGGTTTTGGTGTCATCCTGCCAGGTGTAATCAAGGCTGGTGGAGGCCACGTGACAAGCAGGCTGCTGGAATCAGAACTGCTTTGTCAGAGCTGCTTAAAGACACTCACTGCAGGGTTGTACACTGGGTGGAAGCATCCAGACAAGAGAACCACAGCGGCAGAGCACGTTGAGGCACTGAGTGTTACAAGGCAGGCAGTGACACAACCCCTCACTGGTCTGAGCTGCACCCCAGAATGCAACACCCATTCTAACCCTTTTCCAGCTGACCACATCCTCTTCAGTCCACCCAGCCAACAGAGAGGGGATTGTGAGCAGCTTCCCAACCCCTTGCAGACTTTTATTTAGAGTTGGGGTCATAGCGTGGGTTTGCTTGAAGTGTGCTTTAGCCCACGAAAGCTTATACTCAAATATATTTGTTAGTCTCTAAGGTGCCACAAGTACTCCTGTTCTTTTTGCTGATACAGACTAACATGGCTACCACTCTGAAGCTTGCTAGTAGTGAATCTGGAAAATCATCTCTTGCTTTCCTTTTCTGATTAGGATTTGTTGACTAGCAGATTGCTCTGGTCAGTGAAAAAGAGGGAAATACTGTAGGCTAGTTTTCAGAATCAAACATTTATTAATCACCTTGCTATTCCCTTATCTAATGGAACAGTAACATTAGAACTGTCTTGCTTTTCAGCTGGGCTTAGAAATGAGTGTGTGCAGGCCGTGTGTGAGACAGCTGTGCGCAGGATCAATTTACAGCAGAGGTAAAAGGTCAGTACCTATAGCTGTGTTTGTAATTGGGCATGCTTGACCCACAACATCTGAGTGCACTGATACGATATGGGGCTAGGGGTAACCAGATGTTCTGATTTTATAGGGACAATTCCAATATTCAGGGCTTTGTCTTATATAGGCTCCTATTATGCCCTACCCCCTGTCCTGATTTTTTGCACTTGCTATGTGGTCACCCTATGTGGGGCAGAGATACAAAGAGCAAACACTTGGAGGTATCTGGTAGATAGAAGTTGTGGGATACAATTTAAGAGTGGCACACAGGAATTTAGTTGCCTGACTCTCATTAGCATCAGTAAGGTCTGTGGGCTAGATTCACAAAAGGGACTTGTGTTTCAATGCCTAACTCCTACTGTGGGTCTCTCTCAATCTCTCCTGTTGAAGCATTTTCACTTTCTGTAAATAGTAAAATTCCCAGAGAGGAACCAATAAACAAGACCATGACTCTATGGCCCTGTGCTTAGTGCACTCAGCCTGGGATGTGGGAGAATCAGTTCTAGTCCCTGCTCCAATTAATATTTAATTATTTATACAAAGTGGAACATCTTCAGCAGGAGAAATTGAGAGGGGTACTCCCCAGAATAGCCAACAGCCTCATTATTAGGGCACTTATCTGGATTAAAGCGCCTGCTTCAAATAAGGCATAGTAGGGATTCAAACCTGGATTTTCCATATCTCATGAGGGCCCTAACCACTGGGCTTGTGGGTATAACAAGACATTCAGGTAGGAGGAAAAACAGCAAACTGAAGAAGGATTTCAAGAAGGCAAGCTATAGCAAATTCAGAGAACTGGTAGGTAAGATCCTTTCGGGGGGGAAGGGATAGCTCAGTGATTTGCACATTGGCTTGCTAAACCCAGGGTTGTAAGCTCAATCCTTGAGGTGGGCCATCTGGGGCAAAATCAGTAGTTGGTCCTGCTAGTGAAGGCAGGGGGCTGGACTCAATGACCCTTTGAGGTCCCTTCCAGTTCTAGGAGATTGGTATATCTCCAATTATTATTACCTTTACACAAGACTAAGGGAAAAAGAGTTCAGGGAAATTGGCAGGGTTTTAAAAAAGACATTATTAAGGGCACAAGAGCAAACTATCGTAATGCATAGAAAAGTATGCATGGTAAGTATGTAAGTATGCATAGAGACCACCCGGGCTTAACCAGGAGATCTTCAATGACTTGAAACTCAAGAGAGAGATACAAAAAGTAAAACTAGGTCAAATTATGAAGAATGAATATAGAAAGACACTGCCAGCATGAAGAGACAAAATTAGACAGGCCAAGACACAAAATGAGATTAAGCTAGCTAGGGACACAAAGGGTAACAAGAAAACATTTTACAAATACATTAGAAACAAGAGAAAAACCAAGGACAGAATAGGCCTGTCATAAACAGATAGTAAAGGGTTAACAAGCTCAGTAACCTGATGGACACCTGACCAAAGGACCAATCAGGGGACAAGATAATTTCAAATCTCTGTGGAGGGAAGTCTTTGTTTGTGTCCTTTGTTTGGGTTGCCGTTCTCTTTTTGGATCTAAGAGAGGCCAGATATATCTTCAAGCTCTCCAAGTTTTCCTGAAGTATTTTCTTCTATTCAGTATAGTGAGTATTAGAAAGGCAGTTTAGTCTTATAATTAATTTCTATATTTGCAATTGTGTGTTTGCTGAAGAAATATATTTATTTCTGTTTGCTGTCACTTTGATTATTCTGAGAAAGGGGGCAGGGGAAGCCTCTCCAAGTTTATAGCTAGACCCTGTATATTTTCCATCTTGGTGTTATAGAGATAGTGTACTTTCTGTCTTTCTTTTAATAAAATCCTTTTCTTTTTAGAGCTTGATTGATTTCTTCCCTTGTTTGGATTTTCAGGGGAAGGGGAAGGGGGGAAAAGTGAATCCCTCTTTGTTTGATTCAATGAGTTTGAATCAAGGTATCTCTCCTAAGGACTAGGAGGGGGGAAGGAGGTGGGGGAAGGAGGTTATTTCCCTTTGTGTTGAGATTCAAGTTTGAATCTGTGTTCCCCAGGGAAAGTTTTGGGGGAACAGGGGGTGTGTCAGACACTTAAAAACTGACTGGTGGCAGTGAGAACCAGATCTAAACTAGGATTTTAGTTTAGAGGAGTCCATGCAGGTCCCCATCTTGTGGACGCTAAAGTTCAAAGTGGGGAACAAACCTATGACAAGGCCCATTATTCAATGAGGAGGGAAAGATAAGAACAGAAAATGCAGCAATGGCTCAAATGTTAAATGCCTTTTTTGTTTCAGTTTTCACCAGAAGAGTTAGCAGTGATTAGATGACTAATAGAGTGCACATCCGTGTAAATGGGGTAGGATCTGAAGCTAAAATAGGAAAGAAACAAGTTAAGAATTACTTAAATTAGTTAGGCATCTTCAAGTCCACAGGGCCTTATGAAAGACATCCTAGTATACTTAAGGAACTGACTGAAGAGATCTTTGAGCCATTAGCGATTATCTTTGAGATCTTGTGGAGGATGGGAGAGATCCCAGAGGTCTGGAAAAAGGCAAATATAATATCTATCTATAAGAAGGAGAATAAGGCCAACCCAGGGAATTATAGACCATCAGCTTAACTTTGGTACTCAGAAAGATAATGGAGCAAATAATCAAGCAATCAATTTATAATCATCTAGAAGAAAATAAGGTGATAAGTAACAATCAACATGGATTTGTCAAGAACAAATAATGTCAAACCAACGTAATATCTTTCTTTGACGGGTAACAAGCCTTGTGGATGGGGGAAGCAGTAGATGTCATACATCTTGACTTTTTAAAGGCTTTTGATACTGTCTTACATGACCTTCTCAAACGAACTAGAGAAATATAGCCTAGATGAATCTACTATCAGGTGGATGCACAACTGGTTGGAAAACCATACTCAGAGTAGTTATCAGTGGTTCAAAATTGAACTGGAAGGGCATATTAAGTGGGGTCCCACAGGGATCTGTCCTGGGTCCAGTTCTATTCAATATCTTCATAAATAATTTAGATAATGGCATAGAGAGTACACTTATAAATGATACCAAACTGGAAGGGGTTGCAAGTGCATTTGAGCACAGTATTAGGATTCAAAATGATCTTGAGAAACTGGAGAAATGGTATGAAATAAATAGGATGAAATTCAATAAGGACAAATGCAAAGTACTACTCTTAGGAATGAATAGTCAATTGCACAAAGGAAAAATGGGAAATGTCAGTCTAGGAAGGAGTACTGCAGAAAAGGATCTTGGGGTTATAGTGGATCACAAACTAAATGAGCCTGTGTGTGTGTGTGAAGTCTGAAGAAAGCAAAAGGAAGGTTTCTTTCCAACACTTCCCAGGACCATCTACCCACATAAGGATCAGGCATAGTCTGCTGCTATATCAGTAATAAAAGGTTTCCTATATCTCTGAAAGCTAGCTAAGTATTATTATCCTCATTTTATAGATGGACAAGTCAAACTGTCTAACTCAGTCTGCACAGGGTCACTAGGCACACCAGACTCAGTTCTGCAGCTGCCTCCATTTTGAAGTAGAATCAGGCCATCCAGCTTTGAGAGCAGCGGAACATTTTTCCTCGCTGCCATCACCATTTGTGATTCTTTTCTAGAGGGTAAGTGACAATCCTTCCATCAGATCCTATCAGGGACTTAATCCCACTCTTACTCGGAAAGTTCTTGGTCTTCTGATCCCTAGAAACTTGCTATGTAATAAGCACTTAGACTAGAGCAATACAGCACTCCGAGGAACTACTACTTCTGTGGTGAACTGTGCAGTTAGAAGTTAGCTAGTGTGGGACAATGCATTTATTATTAATTTGTATTACTATAGTACCTAAGAGCTCTAGTCATCGCAGCAAATGATTTGATGAATTCAGCTATATTTTTTTTGCTTTTTAAACTGCGAATGAACAGATGAAAGCTACTTCCATGAAAACAGCTTATGTTCCAATACTTCTGTTAGTCTATAAGGTGCCACAGGACTTTGTCACTTCCATGAAAGTATTTATTCAATGTGTGCTTAATGTGAACATATTTTGAGGCTATAGATTGTTCACAAAATGTTCACTGGGAGTACTGCTTCAAGTATTTGATATTCACAAATCAGATCTTGAGTTGTACTGGTTACAAACACAGTAGGTGGGCATGGTATTTTTCTATGCCCCGATTGGATGAGCACAACTCTTTGAAGCAGGTTCTTTATGCAAGAACTTGATATTGCAAAGTTGAAATGTGCTTTCTGTGAATATTTTGTGATACTTAAAATTAGCCATTTTCATGAACCTGCCAATAAACTCATTTGCTAAAGTATTCACAGCAACTACACAAAAAGGAGAACACACACTGCTTAAGTGTTTTATAACAGCGTTTAAAAGAGAACTGGATAAATTCATGGAGGTTAAGTCCGTTAATGGCTATTAGCCAGGATGGGTAAGGAATGGTGTCCCTAGCCTCTGTTTGTCAGAGAATGGAGATGGATGGCAGAAGAGAGATCACTTAGGTTCACTCCCTCTGGGGCACCTGGCATTGGCCACTGTCGGTAGACGGGATACTGGGCTAGATGGACCTTTGGTCTGACCTGGTACGGCTGTTCTTACGAATGAAA
This sequence comes from Mauremys reevesii, assembly GCF_016161935.1. NCBI lineage: Eukaryota > Metazoa > Chordata > Testudines > Geoemydidae > Mauremys > Mauremys reevesii. The sequence goes on along the minus strand of NC_052627.1, from coordinate 34,684,356 downwards.
TTAATCTAAAAGTTTGAATATTATTTTTGTATAATTTGTACCATTTGCTTAGCTCTACTCCTAGCTACCTTAAACACACACACACAGCTGTTTCTTCTCTCCTTTTATAAAAGCACCACTCTGTGCTGAACACAACACAACTTGTTAATCATTCGAGTATCCCACACCTCTGCTTGCTTTTATGTAATCTCATATTTTAAAGTATACCAACATTATATTAACAGCAGCTCTTGCAAAGCTTTATTCCTTCCCAGGACTAAAATAGTCAAATATCAGGTAGCATGGCTAACCTTCCTCTTGATGCCACAGACCACAGCCCACCAAAATTAAGTCAGTAGTAGCCAATTATTATTGCTTTTTTTTTTTTTACTAATCCATTTTAAATATCAGCTTTCTGACTGCTTTCTTACAGAGACACTTCTATAATCCCTCTTTAAATTTCACTGTTCCTTGTCAGACATCAGGTAATTGTTCCTTGCTGTGCCAAAGGTACCTCAGTTTATGGCCACATGCATGAAAGCGATTGACTGCTTCTTAACATGTATATACAATTTCCTATGCATGCATTTTACTTTCATATAAAACACAACCTAGCAGAGTCCACTCAGCCTTTCATTCTTCCAAGGTAAGTAGCATGCAGTCTACTGTATATGGTGTAGAAAAGGAGTTGTTAAAAGCAAAGATTCTGTCCACTCTGAGAAAGTGTTAAAGGTCTGAGATACCTTTAAAAAAAATGGCCATAATTTCTCCTCCTTTGTTTGCTGTGTGATCTCTGATTGCCCTATGCCATACCAGAGGAGACTACTTTTGAGTGTTTGTATGCACAATTTGTGAAGCACTTTACGGCCCTTTGGGATGCAAAGCACCCTACAAATGTAATCTATTTTTAACCTTGAACATTTTGACTTCACCATTTAAGCATGCTACTGATTAACCAGATTACTTAGGACTTCCTACATGCATTTAACTTTCACTTATTCTTAATGGATGACTGGCAGGGGTATTATCCTACTGTACCTTTCAATTAAAAGTAACATTCTTTTTTCTACTCCACATAGTAGTGTTCAACTCTGCAATGTCATTCTCACTACATGCATGGAACAGCCATTATTGTCAACTTCCAGGAGCATGTGTATCTTCCGTTAGTATCAGTGAGAGATCCATGGATATATGGTAGGGAGAGTCAAGTATCAGAGTTGAGATATTGTGCAGATATCAGAGGGACATTTGACATAAATAGGGAATATGCACCAACAGTACTGAAGTCATAGAAAGTAAATGCGTCAAAAGTGGTGTTGCAACGAACAGATGCCTGTTGAGGCTGAAGGTCCAGAAGCTGGACACTTATTTTCATCAAAGCTCCCAATTGGTATATTTTATCAAATATGCATTTCTAATTTTCATGCCATTCCTTTATTTTTAAAGGACAGGTTGTTTTCTACACGCTCCCTCACCACAGTATCAGTTGCTCTGCTCCAGTGGTAGGTATGCATAAAAATAAGTGGAAAATAACTTTACTAGACATCTGAATGCCTTTAAGCCCCAATCAACTGAAGTACAAATACAAACTGAAGTTAAATGCTTGGGTTTATGATTTAAAAAGTACTGGTCACTGACAAGCTGATGGGGGGGGGAGAGGTCCTCTCCTGTCAAACTCCAGCAGCCATTCAAGAAGGGGGAGCAAGCACTCCTGACAACATGCTGGTGAGGGGAAGAGAGGAGATGGAAAGGGGAATGCTGTCTCAGAGGCAAATGCCATGTTAACATCACTAGTTAACAACACAGAAGACCAGGCAGAAGGTGCTCTGAGGCAACAGAGACTCCTCTCTCCTTTTGCATTTTTCTCTCTGAGGGGCTGTTGCCGGCCCAACTTCCTGAGAGGTAGGATCCCAAAGGCAGTGTTTTGGCACTGCCCTTTGCCTACACAGAGCTCAGAGAGCCTGAGATGCTCAATCTCCAATGTATCCCACAGTCCCTACATGCGGAGGTCTGGCTTCTAGTCTGTTTTCAGCTATGTTACTGCACCCATCATTTGGAACAACCTAGTTTTGACCCTAGAGATGATAAGTGTTTGTGGGTAGAGTGCCTCAGACCCCACTTTCTGAGGCCGATTCAGGCTCCCAATGGAAGCCTATGGGAGAGAGGCAAATGGAGGCCACATTCCAATCCGTATGTATCATATACTGTAGAAGAACACCTCCACGCCTCTGAACTGCTCTGCCTCGCCTTTTGCAAACACACAGGGCTCATCCTCTGCCAGGCTTTGCCAGTACAGTATTGCCAACCCCAAGCACTCAAATCATGACATTGCTCATGATTTTCAAACCACTTTACAAATGACTTTTGCGTTCTCCTTATATTCTTTCTGGTATCCTAGCCATTAGGGTTCTGATTTTGAAACTTTCCTCTGTAATTATGAGGGCTAGAAACTTACCTAGTCATATGAATCCAGGAGACTTGTGATAAAATTCCAAGAGTTAGCAACACTGTGTGTACTTGATATTCGATCCTTCAACACCTGTACAAAAAAAGACAAAAATGGATAAATGATTTCAGAAAGGAAAGTTAGAGAGAAACACAGAGACTGATGACCAGAGATTGAAGAATAGAGTCTGTAAAAACTGAAAACTATATTGCTGATATTTTTATTTACTGAGATGATTGATTTATTATTGATGACATCTTCAGATCTGACATATGGGCATTTTCCTATGTTCTTGCAATATTTGTCAGTTTTCTTCTTAGGGTAACTCAGGTTTCTGTGCTATGTGAGAGTGGAAGAAATGATCAATTTATGGTTCTCATCTTTGTGAAAAGCAGCTGCATTTCAATATCCAGTGGCATTTTAATATCACACTACCAGTATGCCACATCAGCTCTGTGATAATCCCTGCTAGACGCTGCATATTGCAAATAAAAATCAAAGCAGGAACTATTTTTTAAAGTTATGACAAAAGGCTTTATCTCACAGAAGTGTCTCATTCAGATTTAACCTCAACATGTTTGTTTAGTCATAGGTTACTTTTATGGTTAGAAACCACAAAAGGCTAGTGTGGAATCTGCTGCATTTTGGGTATGTATAAGGAGGCATTTGTCTAAAAATGCCAGAGGATCAGGGGGTACAAAGGACAAGTTTTGGAGTTGCTTAAAGTTAAGTAAACAAACGTTCTTAAATTGTTCACATTTATTTTCTAGTATAACTAAACTATGCCAACCTTATTTAAGTTATAGCCAAATAAAACCTGACATTATACGCTCTTAGAACTGGATTGTGTGTGTATATATGAGGGTATAGATCTGTAGTAGCATCAGCCACCTCCTGAATGCCCCTCATAGCCAGATGTCACGCTGTGGCATCCTGCCACTTTTTCCCCTGCTCTTGGTTCCTCAATAACTCACTTAGTCCAAAGGTAATTAAAATATCCCTCTCTTGGGGTCTGTGGCAGGGCGACAACTCACCAGTGCAGTACCTCCTGCTGGTTGTCCAAGGAATTAGCGCTTTTCCAGCTCCAGAGCGCCCTCTGCAGGCCGGTGTCTCACCTGCCGCTGGCCCTGTGTCCTTCGCCCAGGAGTTCTGTCCACCACAGTACCCCCTCTGTCTGGGTCTCCCCTCCCAGGGAAACTCCAATCCCCTATCCCCACCTTGCCTCAGTGGCTACTGCCAGTCATCATCTAGCCCTTGCCAGTCATCGTCTAGCCACTCATTGGCAAGGGGGCTTGGACCAGCTGCCTCTGCCTATATGTGGGCTGCCCCTCTGCAGCCCTAGTACCCTATTGTGGGCCCTGAGCTTGGCCTGCAGCTTGGGGATTTGCTAGGCTGGAGCTCCCAAGCTCCTTCTGCCCTTCCCCAGCACTGCTCCACCCTAGATACCCTTCTCAGCTTCCCAGGCAGTCAGGTCCTTCTCCCTCAGAAGCTAGAGAGTCTGTCTCAGTCTCTGGCCCTCAGCCCTCTTATAGGGCCAGCTGTGGTCTGATTGGGGCATGGCCCCACCTGTGGCTGCTTGCCCCAATCTGCCTAGCTTTCCCCCCACTGCAGCCCTCTCCCAGGGCTGCTTTAAGCCTTTCAGGGCAGGAGCAGGGTGACCACCCCAATACAGGGTCCATTTTATTTAGGCCTTATACACTGGTCCTCCAGGTTTTAACCTTAGTTCAGTCTCTTTCCCCTTAGGTAGGGAGTCCCCACTGTGCCTTTCTAAAGCTGGCTCCTAATTCAAAGTCTCTCTCTCTCTCTAAACCTCCAGTCCCCCACCCCATCATTCAATATATTTCTCCTCTTAGGTAGGAAATTCCCTGCCCTCCTTCCAAGAGTTGAGTCCTAATTCAACAGCCACCCTCAGGCTTTACCTGGCTGGAGTTCAGCCTTCTGGCTCTGATCTCTCAGCTCACCAGCATCAAGATTTTCCATACAGGAGCCTGCCAACTCATTATAGTTTTCTGAGCTGTACTACATTCCCCCCCCGACCCCGTGGACCATCCTACTGCCCTTTGTAGGGGAATCAGTTGTCATCCATCAGGCCCCATCCAGGCTGTTAATGAGGCACAGGTGAGCTGGAGTAGTTCTGCGGCCCCAGGCCTCCACCCTTAAAGGGCAAGTCATCTTATTACAAGTTAGTACAATTATTGTATTTGATTTTACATTTTTATAAATAAATTTAGTGTTTGCAGAGGATGGTGGGTTGAGAGCAGAAAGTGCAATTGGCAGTTATCCATAGAAAGGTACATCGTGGGAAGTGCAAGCATCCCCCGTGCTCCTGCCAATCCGTTTGGAAGGACCATCTCTAAAGAGGAGTATAGTTCTGCTTTCAAGCCATTTTGGTACTTGGCCTTTTCACTAAGGCAGCCCTAAAGGCATCCGCTAGTGCCAGCTCTGGTAGTAATTTCTATGATTGGACACTTTAACTAGAAACAGACATAGACCACCATCTTATTTTGCTTAGGTCACCAAATAGGCCACACTATCACTCTAGGCGGGATTGGAGCTAGAAGTAAAAAGACTGGTGTTTTAATCCCCTGAACCACTTACAGATGATGGGTGTATTGATGAGAACCTAGGTTACACATCTCTTTAATAAGGACAATGTATTAATCTAATCCAAATGCAAAAACCCAGTGTCCACTCCGCTCCATGGGCTAGACATCTTCATACTGGGGACAAAGGCGAAGGAATTCTTCTCTGAGGTTGGGAAGCGATTGTGGAGAAACTTCAGGCTAGTGACTGGAGCAGTGTTCCATTGATGCATCATGACTTGTTGCAGGGGGACAACCACCAGAGGATTTATGCAGCAGCTGTTCCTCTGACTGTGCCCCTGCTTTCTCACTCACTCCACCTCACTGAATTTGCCTTGTGCAAAACCTGGCTCTGCTCCATGCCAGGGTGCTGGGCTCCCAAATCCAACCCTCACCCCCTTACACAATGTATTTTTGTTTCTTTAATTTAAACAGTAATTGAAAAGGTCCATATTAAGAGCTCTAGCACCCTAACAATAAAACTTATGGTACCATAGTAATGACCACCTGTAATGGTGTCAGCACCCACTTCTCACAAGCACCCTCTCTGGTTGCTTGTGTCCACAGTCTTTAAATCAGTCCAGCCCTGGTATGGGGCTGTATCCCCAGGACTTCCTCCCTGGAGAAATTATCTTCCTGTGACCCTCCCCAGGCTCATTCTCTACTCAGTCCCCGCAGTCAGCCAGGAGCTCCTTCAATGCTCCTCTGGTCCCTGCTAGCAAACTGTCTTTAGCTTAATCCTGGCAGCCAGCCAAGAGCCTCTCACTCCCCCAGGCCCTGCCGCAACTTAGCTGTCCCTGAGCCACTGCTCTTCCAGCCAAGCACACAATCCCTCCTTCTCCAGCCCCAAGCAGCTACTAACTGTGGCTCTGTTCTGCAGATCCACTTTATAGGGCCCTCCTGACCCCTGATTGGCCGGTCCAGCAGCCCCTCTGATTAGTTGCTTCTTCACAACCACTCTAGGCTGCTCAGAGGATCTCTCCACTGCTCCTTTCCTGGGATGGGTCTGGCAGAACCCTGAGGCCTTCAGAAGGTGGCCTTTGGGCCTAGCTTATCCCATCACACCACCCATCAGCAATTAATACTCATATGTAGGTAACACTAACTCAGGGTAACTACATAGATGGTGCTGTGTCTGTGGAGCTAAGAAATTAGATTTGTTCCCAATGACAGAATTTCTTAAAAGTCCTAAATATGCACTGTCTTGCTTCTACAGTTCCTTGTTATACATTGTATGTTATGCTGACAGTTCCACTTTCAACATGATTAACGTTCAGAATGTATATGAAGTTCTAATGCTATACCAGGTTCTAATATGTCCCCCATTACCATAGCATTTGTGCACCTCACAATCATTAATGTATTTATTCTCACTACAGCCCATGAGGTAGGGAAAATTTTACAGCTAGGGAACTGAGGCACAGAGAGGCCAGGTGACATTCCCAAGGTCACACAGGAAGTTTGTGGCAGAGCAGTGACTGTCTGCAGGTCTCCCAACTCCTAGGCTAGTGCCCAAGCCACTGGACCATCATTCCTTTCTACTCTGGTGCTAATATCGTATTAGCATCTGGAGTCCTAATAGCTAGTGGTGTGTATTTGAATGAAAGAATTGGAAAAAATAGCAAACAATATCAGGATTTCCTTAGGCACTCTCTCCTTCTATGAATGGATGTTACACTGGTCCAAAAGAACACTTTGTATACTCTTTAGTTTCAAGAAGATTAGAGGACAAAGAAGTCAAAGAAAAAAAATTATAGTAGATGAAGTCAGTATTAGTTCATTTTGACTCAAGCTTGCAAACCCTCTGTGCATGGGACTCTCACATTGGGCCCTAAAGACAGAGTATAACTTGCCACCTTCATACGGATTACTTGGCAAATAAGAGAGGAAGGTCTCATAACATTAAGACACTGCAAAATATCTGTTTCTTCACCAGAAACAAGCAGACAGTTTTAGTGTATGACAGCTATATAACAGAACACAATTCTTTCTGCTCAAGGCTCAGATGTATTTTATGATGTCTTCCCTCTAAAGGCTTCTTTGTTATGTGAACTGTTGGAATCAGAAGGACAAGCAAGACATATATATGGAGGTGGAGCTGCTTCTCTGCGCACATTTGTTCCATATATATATATATATATATATGCAAAAGTGGTACAAGTGAGAGGGCCACTCAGTGCTCTCATTAACCTCTTTGCAAATCCAGAATTATACTTGACTTCTGGATTTGCACCAGCACAACCAGGAACAAAATTTGACCCCTAGTATCACTTTCTTTCATTTGCTGTACTCTGACTCTTATGACTAAGTTTTCAGAACATGTCACTTTGAAGAATGTTACTATAAAATGTAAGAAAATCTTGGTAAACAAAATGACACAAGTTGTGCTGATAACTAAGGCTACGATTTAGTCACAGAGGTCACGGCAGTCACGGATTCTGTGACTTTACCGGACCTCCCTGACTTCTTCAGCTTCAACTGTCAGCAGCTGAAGCCATGGCTGGAGCCATGGCAGGAGCTGGAGCTGGGGCTATGGTCCCCACATAGCCCCACGGTGGGGGCCGCTGCCAAAGCTGTGTGCCCCTGCCCCAGGGCTAGTGGCGGGGGCCACCGCGAGCCCAAGCACCCCTGCTCTGCGGTGAGGGCTGCAGCTGGGGCTGTGTGCCTCTGTCCCAGCTTATATGGTTATTTTTAGTAAAAGTCATGGGATGTCATGAATTTTTGTTTGTTGCCCGTGACCTGTCCGTGACTTTTACTAAAAATACTTGTGACAAAATCTTAGCCTTACTGATAACTGTTAGAAAGAGCAGAACCAATTTTATAAGGGGACTGATGTAAATTAGCAGTCCCAGGATCTAAGGATATGTCTACACTACCTGCACGGCTGGCCTGTGCCAAATGACTCAGGTTTGCAGGGCTTGGGCTGTTTAATTGCAGTGTAGACATCTGAGCCTGGGCTCTATGACTCTGTGAGGTTAAAAGCTTTACAAGTTTTAACCTACCGCTGAAAATTCACCCAGTAATGAATGTGAAACCAGTGTAGATCACAGAACTCTGGTAAAGGTGATTCTTCCTGCAACAATCACCATCAAACAAGCAGACAGCCATATTCTGCACTGGCTGAAGTTGCTGAGGTGCTCTAAGACACAGGCCCATCTAAAACTTGGAGGATGTATCTAGAGGGGTCTTTCAGGGGTCAGTCCCCAGTGTAATTCTATGCAATATCTTCATTAATGATTGGACAATGGAGTGAAGAATAAGCTTATGAAATTTGTGGATGACGCCAAGCTGGGAGGGGTTTGAAGCACTTTGGAGGACAGGATTAGAATTCAAAATGACCGTGACAAATTGAAAAAGTGGTTTGAAATCAACAAGGTAACATTCAATAGAGATAAGTGCAAAGTACTACAATTAGGAAGGAAAAATCAGTTGCACAAATACAAAATGGGGAAGAACTACAAAGTTCTGCTGAAAAAGTCTGGAGAGTTATAGAGGATCACAAACTGAATGAGTCGCTGTGATGCAGTTGCTAAAAATGCTTAAACCATTCTGGAGTGTATTAATATGAGTGTCATATATAAGTAAGATGAGGTAATTGTCCTGCTCTGCTCAGCACAGGCCTCAGCTGGAGTACTGTATCCAGTTCTCGGTGCCACACTTTAGAAAAGATGTGGACAAGTTGGAGAGAGCCCAGTGGAGACAAAGGTTTCTGAAAGGTTTAGACAACCAGACCTATGAGGAAAGGTTAAAAAACTGGGCATGTTTGGTCTTGGGAAAAGAAGACTGGGGTAGATGGGACCTGATAGTCTTCAAATATATTGAGGGCTGTTAAAAACTGGACTAAAATCAATTGTTCTCCATGCCCACTGGAGGTAGAACAACAAGTGATGGACTTAATCTGCAGCAAGGGAGATTTAGGTTAAACGTTAGGGAAAACTTTCTAACTATAAGGGTAGTAAAGCTCTGGAATAGGCTTCCAAAGGAGTTTGTGGAATCCTCATCATGGAAGGTTTTCAAGAACAGGTTAGACAAACACCTTTCAGGGCAGGGGCGGCTCCAGGCACCAGCACACCACGTGCGTGCCTGGGCTGGCAAGCCATGGGGGGCGCTCTGCTGGTCGCCACTAGGGCGGCAGGCAGGTTGCCTTCGGCGGCACGCCTGCAGAGGGTCCCGCGGCTTCAGCGGACCTCCCGCAGGCAAGCCGCCAAAGGCAGCCTGCCTGCCGTGCTTGGGGTGGCAAAATACCTAGAGCCGCCCCTGTTTCAGGGATGTTCAAGGTTTATTTTGTCCTGTCTCAGTACAGGGGACTGGACTTTGTGACTTCTTGAGATCCCTTCCAGCCCTACATTTCTAGGATTCTATGACTTAAAAGGGACTGACTGCTTTGCTTTTGAATCTCCTTCAGTGGGAGCATTAAAGTTTTAACAACATTTGGAAAACGCTAGATAGCCTTATTTGTGAAGAAGCCATGAAATAAGGTTGGTGTTCAGGCTGTCTATGGTATTTTGAGAGTGTCAATACTGCAGTCAATCGAGTCGTCTCCACTATCTTGTTACATTTAAGTGCCATGTAAAGGCTGGAATAAGGTGACATTCTGAGACAATGTGTTACAAAAGTATGTAAGATTGCAATGGGCATAAAATAGGGAATCTACTCCCGCAATAAGACTGAACAACATTACATTTGAATTGAAATCTAGAGGATAGGTTCAATCTCCTAAGGGTACTGTACTCAGGAATCAAAATTAACTCAAACTGTACAAGATGGAAATTGATTAAAAAGAATTAGGGATTGTAATTAAGAAGGGTGATAGCCCTGTCAGCAACTCAGAAATTGTTTTTAATACAGAGTCAAAGAATGAAAGATGAAACAATCTGCCGAGGTCAGCAATAAAATGAACATTCAAAGGGGTGGTATGCAAAAATCACTATGCTCAGCCTTTACCACAAAGTCTGGGTTAGAGATAATGTGGATGCAGATTGTTGTAAATGAATTGGAAGCCCCAGAGCAGCTTATGCTGGGACTCTTGAAAATTTTCTCTGTAGCCTCTTAGGATATATCTACACTGCAATTAAAAACACATGGCTGGCCCATGCGAGCTGACTTGGGCTCGCGCGGCTCAAGCTGCAGGGTTGTTTAATTGCAGTGTAGACATCTGGGCCTGGGCTCTAGGACTCTGTTAGAAACTCCATTCTAGTTTCATGAATACTGTACTGCAAAAAGAGCATTGGTTAGGTGCATATAATCAAGTCCAACTAAATAAAATATTTAGTGTTAGGGATTTTTTGTAAGCATTTACATTTTCGTACATTCTTCATAGAGAAAGCCTGCTTAGCCGGATAGTGTCTTATCTGAAGTCATTGGGAGGTTTGAGTTCATAAGGAATGCAAGCCCCAAGAGGATAACCATCCACTTTTTATCTTAATGGCTGTAATATAGTAATGGAATTTGCATATTTTGCCACAGTCTGATAGAGCATGGCCACCCTGCCATTCCAAAGGTTTTCTAATGTAGGGTCTTATTTCCAGATAGTGGTTATGACTGATAAAAACCAGCTTTGCTGGCTCTTAGCCCCACAATTTCTGTTTCTCAAGCCATTTTCCTTCTACTGGTTGAAAAACAAACTATATTTCTGAGTCTTTACAGCCCAAGGTTAGTGATGGTGCATTTCAAAGTCAATTTCAATTACCATGTGTTATAGAATTTAAATTAATGATGTAAAGTTATTTTGCAACAACATTTGATAGCTGAAAGCTCAAAAATAGTTTAGGGGGGTTTCAAAATGCCAGGTGTTTCAGGCTGTAAAAAGCATAAACAGCTGGGAGGATGGCCTCCTTCACCCCATCCCTCACTCCTCCAGAAACATAACCAGAAATACAGTAGATAAGATACAGGCTTACAGTGATTTAACTGGCACACAAGCAGACCACCACATAAAATTACTTAAGAATAGTCTTTGAGGATACTGGTCATCAGGGTCGTCATTAGGACACCCGAACACTGAAGGACTAAAGAACTGGTCATTAGTAGAGGGCTTTTTTATTTTATTTAAGAAGTGTGAATTGCTGGACGAGCAAAAAAACAAACAAACAAACAAAAAAACCCTCTCACATAAAAGCATGATGAAAGCAAAAAGAAATAGTGGCAAGTATTTGCTCTATTCAATAAGGCGAAGCTAGAATCCTGCCATGCTGCTAAGAAAAGGCTTGCTTGGTAGTGAAGATCTTGTATATTACACTGCTTTGTGGGGATGAGTGTGACATGTGAGTATACAAGGAGCTGGAGATGAATCTCAGCTGAAAAGTTCAGATCTTAACATTCAAGGTAGTTCAGATCCAGTATTCCAATTTGGATCCATTTTAGAGAGGTAGGCCAGAGCTGTGCCAGATCCCAGTTTCAACTTCTGCAAAATGGAAGGGGGTTCCAATCTCATGTTTTTTCTTTTATGTGGAGTTACAGTTATTCATCATCATCTTCCAGGTGCTTTCTTGCCCACAAGGTGCACGCGCCACCGTTATCTCGCCCCCACAAAGGAATGAACTGAAGATTTCATTATCCCCAGTGGTTAATTTATAAAAATTGACCATCCTTATAGTAGAGATCTGTAGCTATTGAAACAATTCTTACTCATGTGGAGGCAGACTGTGATTCCATCATTTATGTGGTGATCAGTTACTCATTTGTTTATACATTTTTAAATAAAGCCTTTTTCCTAGCATACCTATAATTTCATACCCTTCGTGTGTTTGACACATTTAGTTCTACTGACTCAATAGTACTCCTGAAGAACTACCCATATGTTCTCTGTTCTAGTTCAATACACATGTCCACAATCAAAAATCATCAACACTGTAGTTACTGTTCTCTGATTTGTGGAGAACTGGATCTTACCCTCTTCGCAGCCAACCACTAGTGCTTCTGAGTTGGATAAATCACTCTCAAAGAGTAAGAGACTGAGTGGACTGTCTCTGCAATGTTATAATCCTCTGGGCATGCGGGAATCTGAACCCCCGTCTCCCTCATGGCAGTGCAGAGGAGTACCTTAATGTTGCTGGGCTGTAAATCTTTTTATACACAATTTTAAAATGTTATTTACATAAAAAAAAAGCAAATAGCTCACGACCAACTTACTCCTAAGTCATCAGTTTACCCCCTTGTTTACCAAATTTCCCACAGATGCTTCTGTCCATCTCTATACAGAACTCAATATAAATGACCTTTGTAACAGAGATTCAGATCCTGTATATATTTACACGAATCATCTTACAGACATGCTGGCCCTTACTGCTAGGGCCATCTCAGGAAGAATTCCATACTTACACCCCTTGTACTGAATGTCACACTTAAGTGGATTCTTGTCTAAGCCTCAGGCATATGCAAGAAGACATGCATGTGTCAGTATCTGGGAGTGCAAGAAAGCTCTTCTCTATACTAATCACACAAATTATTATGCGTTCATACAGAATAAACACACGTCATATATACTATATTGTATGTACAGACAAGGGTGAGAGTCTTAAAAGACTGTGTCATGTACCCACCACCTGCTAGGATTTACTTTAAAAAAAATCAAAACAAACCACAGCTAATAAGCCTCTGCATTTGGAAACTATTGTCATTCACCAATTGCAGTTCCCATATCAAGGATGAGTAAATCTGAATGCATGATCTTAAAACTCCTACATTCCAAATAACTGGAATAATGCTGAGACCTTGAGGACATTAAAGTCAGATTGTAAAAGTAACAAAAACAAAACCAGATTCCATTTGATTTGAAGAACAAGTTATTCTCTTTATCTGAGGAGAATGTCACATTTTTCTTTTTGTAGGTAACCTTTACCTCGGTCTGTAGATCAATGGCAGGTGAAGGCTCTACTGCTCTCATGCCAAAAATCACATTCTCTCCTCTTCTATAAATAGGCCGTCTCAGTGCCTACGCAATTTGAACCAGATAAAATGACAAAAAGAAAAAAAAGAAAAAATACTAAGGTACCTGTATAACATAAAGAGAACTTTAATATCCCCAAAAGGGAAAAAAGAGTTTAAGAAACATATTAGAAAAATAACCATACAGAGTTATGAGTAATACAAATAAAAACATTGAAGTGGGATGATAGTTCTCTTCCACACACTAAAGTAAGATAATATATACATGTATTGCCCAGAACCGTAAGGTTTCAAGATACAAAACACTCCCACACCCCCATCAAAATACAAGTCTGCAAAAGAGATCGCTGCATAACTCCAGAGAGGTATAAGGGAACTTTTTCCTTTCTTGCCCTATGACTGGGGCATACTTTCATTTAGGAGCATTGCTACGGCACTCATACCCATTGTATCTTCTCTGATGCGATATTCCTTCCAACAGGAATAGAAAATACACCTTCACAAGCTTAATGGGATCAAAAGTGGGAAAAATAAATGTACATATTTCCAAGATCTATTGATGCTGGGAGAATAATAAGTCAGTATTCTCCTCAAATCAACAGAACGAGCTGTTCTTAAAAGTTAATCTCTTTTTATATTTCAGGGCATACTGCCATGTTATTTTTCACTTTGTGTGAAGCATCACCTTCTAGTCTGTCTAGTTGTACTTGCCCACATGTAAGGGTGTGCTGTCTTGTTAATAAATCCCCTGCCACAAACCATTTGCATTGTACATAACACTGTGGATATGTCACATCCCTGGCAGATTCAGCTGGCCCTCTGATCAATAGGGCTTAAAAACGTCCAGACCTGCTTCATATATGTGACTACACCCCAGCTTTAACAGCATGGATTCTAAGTGACTTACATGTGTGTGTATCTATCCTATGACCACTCCCTTGCAGGGGAGTCAATTTTCAGGATGACTCAATGGGTGGATTTTTTTTTATCCCAGCAGTGCCTAGCTCCTCTCCAGGACCCCCATTTTATAGATGGGGAACTGAAGCACAGATAGGCTAAGTGATTAGTCCAAGGCCATGCAGGAAGTCTGTGGCAGAGCAAGGAATTAACTAAAGATCTCCTATGTTCTAGGGCAACCACTGAGCCATCCTTCCTCTCCTTACGTTACTTGCAGGGAGCTCTAAATCATACAGTGGGATTCTATGCTGACTCTTCTATCCATAGCCCTCCCAGTGTATTTTTCTCTGCAAATGGAATGAAAAATTCGTGGGTCTAACTCATCTATGACCAAACTAAGCAGACTAGGGTTGCAAACCCTTTGGGTTTAAAAAGAAGAAATTCTTTTTTTTTTTCTTCTTCATCAAGAATTAATGGGGTTTCAGGAGACTATGTCGCCAATTTAGCAGATACAAATAAATCTCTAAAAGCTGAAAAAGTTGTCAGAAGAGGGTTATTAATTTAACAATTGCTTAGTATCCCCCCAAAAGGGTTATAGCTGGGATAATTGGTTTGGTTAGGGAGGCAGCTCTGGCCAGAATACCAAAATCCCTTATTCTATTGACCTCAGGGTAAAACAGAGGCAAATGTTTTTATGCTGCCCATGCAGTTCCCTCTGGCACCTTCTTTGCATCATAATCAATTATTAGAGACTTAACTCTTGAAAAGATACATTTTATTAGCTAGGGTTGATTATACTCACAAACATGGTCCCAGTAAATCCTGGTTGTATTCTTCCAACTTGAAAGCAGGAGTCTGACCCTGCGCTCCTGAAATCCTGCAATCCTTGACTGTGGAGGTATTTCTGTTCCCTCTGCATCCATCTCACTGTGCCCCAATTCCCCCAGGACTATCACAAGTCTATCAAGAACTGCAGGTTAGAGTTGAAACTGATCTGAGAAATCCAGCAAGGACAGGAGGTATCATTTCCTTAACGGAACAGAAAGGTGTTTGGGAACACATAGTGCTGCAGCACATCCCATCCCCAGTCAAAGGCCTTGTTTTGATCCAAGGAAGTTGCATACCCTCTCCAGGCCCCTGCGTCAAATACCTTCTGACACCCACACAGCAAGTCCGCTAGCAGCCTACCCTGGATTGCACTGGCCTAAGCCCATAGATCAGCACCGGAGCCACCCCACCAAGCTGCTTCAGAAGCACCTTGCCAAAACCCTGTAGTCTGTATTAAACAGGGTGAGGGTGTCCAGTTTTCCAAGAGCAACTGAAGGCTGTGTCAGTGATACAGGCACCTCCAGAGCCTGGGAGTAAGAGTCAAAAGATGCATTTTCACCACTGGACACTTCTGATCTCCAGCGACCAAGCCACATGTTCCAGCTAACACCACCAGTCCCCTTACCCAACCATTCTTCTCATCCTCCTTTCCTTCCCCCTCTTGCCTTGCCCCTTCCCCAAGATCCACCACTGACTCCAGAGCCTGTATTGCCTCGGCAAGGCTGCAATATGTCCCTGCATCCTTGCCTTGCTCCTGGGCCTCCATCTCCCCCACCCGACTGGCCAGAGAAGGAAAATGTATTGCCCAACTCTATAGCTAAGGAAGCTGGTCCTGGAAGAGGAGGAGAGGAAAAATAATCTGAGACCCCAGCCCTAGAGAATCCCCTTCACCCAGGCTAACCAGGCACACATAGCACTAATGTATACCACCACTTCTGACAATATTGCCCTGACAGATGCTACCAGGAACACACCACAGAGTGCAGAGGTATCATGAAATAAAATATCAAGCAAACAAACATTACATTGCAAATTAAGAAATATAGGCAAGGCACTTTTTGGACCTGCAAGGTGATTGTGTCAGTGAATGCCATGGTGGTTCAAAACTGGAGCACTTGTGACTGGCTTAGCCAGTGCATCCCCAACAGGTTCCCAAGTTGTGATGTCCCACCTCTGCTAAGATGAAGTATACTGCTCATGCTCAAGTGCAATATCGGGTGAGCTGATTTGGGCTAATTGGTTTAGGCTGTGGCCTCCTTCTCCTAGACAAGGGGCTGGACTGGAATTCAACTAATCCCAGAATAGCTGCTACTATGATCAGCAATTACATAGTGAACAATATCAGAGGGGTAGCCGTGTTAGTCTGGATCTGTAAAAGCAACAAAGAATCCTGTGGCACCTTATAGACTAACAGACGTTTTGCAGCATGAGCTTTCGTGGGTGAATACCCACTTCTTCGGATGCAAGTGAACAATGTGAACAATGCTGACAATTAGATTTTCATCATTAGGCTTCAGAATTTACTAAGTCTTCTTGCCTCCTTTGGAGTTGCTGTTTCTGTTTGTCTACCTATCAACTCTTTAAAACAACATTGCACCAGTTTGGGAGGTTATCTGCACAGCCCCAAGGAGTAGAAATGTAATCTTTTTAAAAAAAATGAAAACTGCAGTACTAAAAAAACCTGATGAGACCATGAATGGCGTGCTGGGTATGGCACATTGAACAGTGATGGCTCAGTCTGACCTGTGTACCAGACTGCAACTCATGTTCCTGTATGCACTAGGAATTGTATGCCCCTGTTGTGTATGCCTACGCTGTTACACATATACAAAGGCCAACAGACTGGTGTGCCATTTCTGGGTTAGTATATTCACATTCTCCCAGCATATACTGCAATTTTTGCTCTTTCCCAGCTCTGCGAACTGTACAAAGGAGTGGAGACTCAAACTTGTACATTTAATAAAAAAATCCCAGCTGAGTCTGGAAACATCTGAGCTAGTTTATGTGTCTTCCAAAATTGCTGACTTAAAGTTCATTCAGTAACAACTCTAGATAGCTGAAGGTATCCTTACACTGTGTATTAGATACAGATGGTATAGGCACGTGTGAATAACATCTGAAATTAAGTATTCTGAATATGCAGATAATCTATAAGGAAAACCACACTGAATACACTTGTGATATCTTTTTTTCCCTTCAGCCTAAGTGTAGAAAATGAGAGGGCATCTATTTGAATAAATCTCAGCTTTTTCCTGACCCTTATTGCATTATAAGACACATCCCAATTAAGTCTGTTCACCCTTTTCTCTTCTCCCTCAAAGATTCAGTTTATTAGAGAGAGAGCAATAAATGTAATGTTACAGAGATTAGGTTAGCCATGCATTTTTGGTATTAATACATTCTTACAACTGAAACAGGGTGACATAGTTTTATGTTCTGGAGAATCTTGATCTCTTATTAGCATATACAGTTACTTGAGTTGTTGCCTGAAGCTAAACTGTTGCCTTGGTAGCAAAGCATGAAGTATAGCTGCCCTCTAGGCCAGAAAAGCTAAAACTCTTATTACTGTGCAGTATCCTACACACTTATGAATGATTCTCATGTTACATGCTAACACATACAAACCAAAAAAAAAGCAGGATAACAAATGCTGACCTCCTTGATCTAACATTTCATTTTAACATCTACACAGAAGAAAGATTTTAAACTGGAAGTGGAAATCCTAAAATGAAAAGCATTAAATATGACTACAAATGAAACACATACTGTATTGGTATTTCTCTGCATTTATAATCTAAGGGATCAAAATACATGTGCCTCCTGCAGTCGCTGGCCAGGAATTGTTTCTGTTTATGAGCTCTGCTGTAATATTGTGAAAAAATATACTGAGGTACACTGTATAACCCTGTGCAGTGACACATAACCCCACTGTGTGTGATGCGGACTAATACAAAGAATTAGAAGGCAGTTTTTTTTGCTGGACTAAAACAAATTTAACTGCAGGTAATCATAAACCATACCCTGTCATTCATACTCACATACATCTGTCACATAATGTACCAACCTAATCCTGGTATGGTTCAGTACATGGCTGTATTACTATGGATTGCAATACTTGAATCCAAAACAAGAAGAAAATTGGTTTTAAAAAAGGTCCCATTCTGTTATTCCTGTGTTTAGAGGGCTGATCATTTTATTCATGATCAGATTTTAGGTACAATGTTTGTATCCAAAAATGTAGAAATATAAATTAACCTCTTTGAGTTTACCTGAGCAAAGCAATATGCAAGGTGTAGTTTTGGTAGTTCTCACTAGTCCTCTAAGATATTATGGGGGTCTTGCCTCTTTCCTGGATCTGATGGTGGAAACAGAAGCCCTTCAAAAGTTTTCTAATGGCTGAATGAGGAAACTGTTTAGCTTCTGGCTGTTTGGAAGCATGATAATTAGAATTCCCGGACCACTGCTGGGACATACAATGTAAACTAGCCTTTCACTATACACAACAGTGTATGTATGCATGTGTTTTACACTGTAGGGTACCAGGCCTACAACATAGACCATGCCACCAAAGAACTTTGTGGAGGGTAGGTAAATAAATGCAAGATAGGATTCTGAGGGTCTTTGACTGTAAACTCTTTGGGGCAGGAAATTCATTTTCCTATGTGTGTGGAAAGTGCCTCCTGCACTGTGGGTGCTACCCAAATGCAAATAATAGAGTATATACCTAAAGCCTTTGATGACAGTTTGACTTGTTCTTCTATTTTTGTTTGAATTAGCCTGATGCAACTTTTCATCTGGGCATACTGTTAGAATCACCATCTGAATGTACATTTGGAGAACTGTATACAGTCAGCTTACCTTTGCATCCTGGACAAATACAAAGTCACCCCAATACTTAGTCAAATTCAGACAGAATTATATACAGATCCGAGAATGATGCATAGTGCTAGAAAGTGTTCAGTCGGTATGTAAGACTGATTTTCATTTAAGTTACACCGGGGAAAATTATACAATATGCCTCTCCCATAAACAGAGTTAAATAGATTTTTTTGACTCAGGTTACTCTGAGTACTGCTCATACTAATGCAGACTTATTAAATTCAGGACAGACTATTACGCTCCAATATGAGGTGAGCTAACAATGTTCAGATGCTATGCTACAGCTATGTATCCCAGATGTTGTTTTTGATGAATGACATGTAATGGGAATAGTGAATAATTTGCTCCAGGAAAAGAGCTAAAAAAAATCATCTGCTGTCAAATTACAGTAGCTCAAAGATGTTTAAGACACAGCTAAAAAGGTTATTAACATTTTAAGCATACTGTATGCCATGACTACTGCATATTTTCTGACATTCCTGTAAAATTTCAAGCACTTGGGAACTTGATGGCTCAGGGGTTTGGTAAAATGTGAAACAGACTCTTTCATCTCTAGGTCACTGGTCTGAATTCAGTTTCATCTGGCAGGAGCCAAAAATTGTGGGTGACCGGTAGTATATATGAACTTGGTTACTCGTTGATCTCAGTCAAATTCAGATAAGTGTTCTCACCACAAAACATCAATTACAGTTCCCGCTCCACTCCTTCCCCCCACATCCCACACAGCCTCAGGGGTAGGGCTTGCTGTGTTTGGGCCACCAAGGGAAATAAAACCATTGGCTCCTTTAAGGATTGTATCTCTCCCCATCTCTGCTCCTTATGGTAACCCAGCCTTTCCATGGGCTTCAGGAGGGGGATGCTGCGGCGGATTGGTTGGACAGAAGGGTATAACATAAATCTGTTGGCTCCCATGTACACAAGGGCAGGATTTATAAGCCCTTGCCACTTCCCCAGGGCACCATTCTGTATTGGAAAGACCGCCCCCCCCCTTGGAATTAGGATTGAACCAGGTTTTTAGGCCTTGCTGTGGACATCATGCAAGATGCCTTTTGCGATCTGGGAAGGAATTTTTCCCTCACTGCCAGAGTGGCCTAGACAGACTGGCATTTTTTCATCTTCCTCAGAGCAACCCACGAACACAGTAAAGAGGTTAATTTGCAAAATTCATTTTGTCACAACTTAGCAGGTGCCCAGTGCATAAAGATCAGGGCCAGCTCCAGGGTTTTTGCCGCCCCAAGCAGCAAAAAAAAAAAAGTCGCGATCTGCGGGAGCTCTACCACTACCACTTCAGTCTTTGGCAGCAGGTCTTTCACTCCGAGAGGGAGTGAGGGACCCGCTGCCAAATTGCCACCGAAGAGCCGCTCCCCCGTGGCCTCCCCAAGCACCTGCTTGCTGGGCTGGTGCCTGGAGCTGGCCCTGATAAGGATCTATAGGTATAGAACCCAGGGTTGCAGTGGCAACACCTCCACATTGGCTCTGGGGAGCTGGGTAAAGCAGCACCCAACAATTGCTGGAGGGTTAGGCACTGCAGGAAGTACTGTTCAAAGAAGCCAGAGTGACAGAACCCTGTGGCTGACTGATTGGTCCTTACCAACTATTTCAACAAGGAAGTTGGCCCAGAGAGCTGTCTGAGCAACAATGCCAACTCTGAATTGCTATAGACCTTGTCTTTTGGCCTGTCTTTGCCCCTGGGCAAGTTTGACCTTGGTACCCATTTCCTGACTTGACTTGGTAACTAGTCTTGACACCTGCCTTCAGCCCTGACTCAGCACATGCTGCTGGCCTGGCTTCCTATGCTCCAGCCATTACACAGTGCAGGTAATCAACCAAGATGGTGTCTGGTACCCAGATAAAATGAAACTGGAATTGGATGCAGATTAGCCATCTCCTAAAGGGCTGTGGGGAATAGGATTGGAGCTACTAATGTCTGAAAACCCCTTCTTCCTTACCCCCTAAACCCATGTACAAGGCAGGATGATGGGTTGTCAGCAACAGTGCTTAGACCAAATTAAAAGGGTGGTGGGGGTGATGGCAGCCCTCCACCAGTGGTACAGATTACAAAAGAGGGATGAGTTGCACAGGACAAATTCCTAGATGTTACTTAATAAAGTTATGACCTAGTTAAACAATATTCTGGGGTCTTGTCTGTCTTCCACCAGTATCTGCAACAATACTTTTTGCCAGCACACTTGTGAAATACGGTGCTTCCTGCAGAGAAGTCAAAGACTGAACAAGTAAAAAGTCTGAATTATTGGAGGAGGTCTTTTCAACAGAAAACTGAAGCACATTCGCTGGGGGTGGGAGGGCCTGGAGACTTCTGATTGCTAAGTTCATTCAAATATGCAAAGAAAACAAACTTCATTTGTATCTCCATCTCCAAATCTGGCAACAAGAGTTCTTTAAGAAAGTGTATAAAAATTATTTTGAGTTTTCCTCTTTTAATCAGATAGAATTTTGAATACTGAGGGTGACATCCTGGTTCCACTGATGTCAATGATAAAACTCCCATTGACTCCAATGGGACCATGATTTCACCCGAAGTGTGTTACCAATGTGCTTCTTATGGAAGTTCCACTCTGTGCTTCTTTGATCCATGAGGAGCTCCTGTTTTTCACCCTCTCATAACTTGGAAGTCTGCGATCAAAATATCTCGCCTCTGTTATCTACTGTAGAAAAATCTAGCATCTGCCTGTGTAAGGGGATGAAATAAGTGGAATAAAATGTTGCTGAGTCTTGTTGGCAACACCAGTGATGTCTATTTCCTTCCCACCTTTTCTTAATTACACCTTCTGTAAAAACGGCATGCTTTCCTCTAATTTCCTTCCTTCCCTTCATCACACACAATTAGCTTAAAAAAATAAAAAAAACCCACACACCGAGTAATTAGCAATGTGTAAGAGTCAAACTGGATCCCAACAGGGGTCTGTTCTGGGATTAATACTAATGAATATTTTAAATTTAGGATGGAGTGGAGATTATGACAACAAAATTCAAAGAGGTTATGATGCTGGGGTGTGGGGGTGGGGAAGAAGGAGAGATCTCAAATAGTTTGAGGCTAACATTACAATCATGATGGACTGGAGAAAGAGGCTGAAATCTGATGCAATCAATACAATGAGATTCATAAAGGCTAACATCCAAACAGCAGGAAATAATTCAGGGCACACAGACAGGATGGAGAACATACTGATTAGGCAGTGGGACCACAGAGAAGTACCCGTGAGATGAGGAAGATGATAAATTCAATGTTGTGTGAACAGGCTTGCTAAGAGTCTAGAACTATATATAGTATTATAAAAGCCTTTCTATCATAAGAATGATAATCACAATACTGACACCGCCTTCTACACCTAAACCCTATCACAACCTGCACTCTAAATAAAATAATATATTTGTTTTAAAAAAAATCAAAATAAAAAAACCTACTGCAAGCAGAGTTTTGGAGCAGGAAAGGAAAAAATGCCAATAACTCCAAGAATGTTACTAGGGACTTTGCTATTTATTTATTTTTTACATGGAAGATACTCAGATACCATGGTGATAGGCAGCAGTAGAAAAATAGATAGATAGATCTGTATTAAATGGCCATTGCCAAATGAATTGTGATATAACTACTGTATAAAGTAGTTTTAAAATCCCTCTCCCCTCTGTCTATATTTAACATGTATCTTTTGTTCCAAACTGTATACATGTGGTGGTCAAACATCCCATGCTGATATTTTTAAGATCTTCGGCTGATGGGTTTAGTGTGTGGGTGCTGGTGGCCTGTGATATATATAAGTTGGACTAGATCAGGGGTCGGCAACCTTTCAGAAGTGGTGTGCCTTCATTTATTCACTCTAATTTAAGGTTTCATGTGCCGGTAATACATTTTAATCTTTTTTAGAAGGTCTCTCTCTACAAGTCTATATATTATATAACTAAACTAGTGTTGTATGTAAAATAAACAAGGTTTTCAAAATGTTTAAGCAGCTTCATTTAAAATTAAATTAAAATGTTGATCTTACGCCGCCGGCCCGCTCAGCCCTCTGCCGGTTTGGGGTTCTGTTCACCTAGGCCGGCAGTGGGCTGAGTGGGGCCTGTGGCCGGGACCCCAGCTGGGAAGGGTCTGGCAGCCGGAACTCCAGATCAGCAGCGGGCTGTGCGGGGCCAGCAGCCGGGACCCCAGACCAGCAGTGGGCTGAGCCGCTCAGCCCACTGCCGCTCAGGGGTTCCATCCGCCGGCTCCTGCCAGCCGGGATCCCGGCTGCCGGACCCGCTCAGCCTGTTGCCGGTCTGGGGTCCCGGCCCTGCCCACATACAGTGGGTACCTACCTTCTCCCTCGTTCTGGCCCATTCTCTTCCTCTCTCTTCACTGAGCTGAGGGTGGGAGTGGACCGAGCACAGGGCTGGGGGTGAAGGGTCTGGGCAGGAGCTAGAATGAGGGATGGGGCTCAGGATTGGGGCAGGAGGTTTGGGTGCGGGAGCACTTACCTGGGCAGCTCCCATTTGGTGTGGGGGGCACAGGTGGGAATGTGAATGGGGGTGCAGGAGCTCCCGTTTGGTGCTCACGGTGGGGGTGGGAATGTGCGGGATGCATGGGATGTGGGGGGGGGTGGGGGGTGCAAGAGTCAGGGCAGAGGGCTGGGGGCATGTGAGGGGGGTGCAGGTGTCAGGGCGGGGGCTGGGTATGTGTGGGGGTGCCAGGGTCAGGGCTGGGGTCATGGGGGGGTTAAGGAGTCAGAGGGTTGGGTGGTACAGGGCTCAGGGCAGGGGCCTGGGGGTGTGTGGGGGTGCAGGACTCAGGGCAGAGGGCTGTGGGGGGGGGGGTCAGGGCTCAGGGCAGAGGGCTGGGTGACTGCCCCCAACACTCCCCCCCACTCCTTGTCCCGACTACCCCCTCCTGAGACCCCACCCCCTATCTAAGCCTCCCTGCACCATGTCCCCTGACTGCCCCCCTAGGATCCTACCCCCCTACCTGTCCCCTGACTGCCCCAACCCTTATCCACCCAGATAGAACCCCCTGGACTCCCATGCCTATCTAACCGCTCCTCGCCCCTTGACAGGACCCCCAGAACTCTGGACCCATACAACCTCCACCTGCTCCCTGCCTGCCCCAACTCCTCTCCACACCCCTACCTCCTGACAGCCCCCCCAGAACTCCTGACTCATCTAACCCCCCCCAGCTCCTTGTCCCCTGACCACTCCCTCCAGAGACCCCCCCACCCTAACTTCCCCCCCAGGACCCTCCTTGCTCCCTGTCTGCCCTGACCCCTATCCACCCCCACCCCCTAACAGACCCCGGGACTCCCATGCCCCATCCAACCCCTGCTCTCTGACTGCACCCTCCAGAGACCCCGCCCCTAACCACCCCCATCCAACCCACCCTGTTCCCTGTCCCCTGATTGCCTCCAGCCCTTATCCAACCCCCCCTGGCCCTGGACCCCTTACCATGAGGCTCCCCGCTCATCCGGAGCCTTGCCGCCACGCGTGCGCGCAGCCCCACCTCTCAGAATGCTGGGTGCGCGGTGGCAGGGCTCCGGATGAGCGGGGAGCGTCTTTCCCTCCCCACGGAGCCAAATGCTGCCCCGCGGGAGCACGCAGCCCCAGCCCCCAGAGCGCTGCGCGGTGGCAGGGCTCCAGGGGAAGGGGGAGAAGGCAGGGGAGGGGCCGGCGGCTTGCTGCACTCAGCCCAGCGCTCCGACCCGGGAGCGCGGACCCTGCGGCTTGCCACATCGGCAGGATTTTTAATGGCACATTGGAGTCTCAGCAGGCTCCAGCGTGCCATTAAAAATTGGCTTGAGTGCCATCTTTGGCACGCGTGCCATAGGTTGCTGACCCCTGGACTAGATGATCAGCCGGTCACTTTTGGCCTTAAACTCTATGACTAAACACAAGCCTGGGGGCAAGCACATGCATATGGAGCATAATGTACTGGAGCACACCAGGCCGGGCCTGCTGACACCTGCAAGAGCTTCCCAGGAGCTGTTCCTGAGAAACCTCATGGAGTTAAGAGATACTCAGCCTTGAAGCATTCCCCAATGCTTTCTGTATTAGGGAGGCCCCTTAATCATTAGTATTGTAGTGCCTAGGACCCCTCATCATGGACCAGGACCCCATTGTTCTAGGAGCTGTACAAACACGGAACGAAAGATGGTCCCTGCCCCAAAGAGCTTACAATATTAGTATAAGATGAGACAATGGATGCACACAAACTGACTGATGGGGAAATACCAGGAAACAATGACACTATATTGGTCAGGGTTATAGGCAATAGTCTCACCACACCAGCAGCCTAATCCTTGTCAAGCTGTTTTGTAGGCATTGCAGCAAAGGAGAGTTTGAAGGACGGATTTGGAGAGCAGTGGCTTTGCAGATGTTTACAGAGAATTCCTCCTGAGTGTGAGGGGAAATACGGGAAAAAGCACAAAGGTGCTTGTTTGAAAATTTGACAAGTGGGTGAGGAAGGCTAGCATCCTGGGCTGATAAGAGGCAGGAATCAGCCTCCTGATATTGAATAAAAAATGACAGATAGGGTGGGGATAAGCCATACAGGGCCTTGAAAATAAACCAAGTAACTTATGTCTGATGAAATAGAGAAGCTGGAGCCAGTGGAGAGATGCAAAGAGAGGGGTGACTTGGTCAAAGCAATGGATTAGGAAAATGATCTTTGGAGCAGCATTTTGAATGGATATTAGTGGCACAAGATTGCATGCATAAAGGCCAGAGGAAAGGATGTTGCACTAATCAAGAGCTTGGATGAGAGTTTTAGCTGTATGGATGGATAGGAAAAGCCATATATCAGAGATGATACACAGAAAGAAATTTCAAGGCCCAGGCATAGCCTGGATGTGAGGACCTACAGAAACATCCAAATCAAGGATGACACCCAGGTTATAAGCCTGAGTGATGGGCAGGATGGTGGTTGCATTGTCCACAGTGATCGAGAAATTAGGTCTTAAGGAGGACTTGGGGGAAGAAAGATTAAGAGCTGTGTTTTAGCCATGCTGAGCTTGAACTGATGGCTAGATGCCTATGAGGAGATCTCAGAAAGAAAGGCTGAGATTTTCACGTGGGCAGAAGGAGACAGGTCTGGAGTACAGAAGTACATCTGAGTCATCCGCATAGAGATGGTAGTTGAATTTGTGTTTGCAGATGAGATTCTACAGAGAAAGATGAGAAGAAGAGAAGGGGACCAAGGACAGATCCCTGTGGAACTCCCACAGAAAGGTGATGGGGGATGCTGGGGATCCTCTGAAGGAGATGCTGATTAGAGATGTAGGAGTACCAGGAGAGGACAGAGTCATGGAAGGTAAGAAAAGACACGATTTCAAGAAGAAGAGCATGGTTAATTGTGTTGAAGATGGCTGACAGGTCAAGGAGAATGAGGATGGGGTACTGGTTCTGAGCTTTGGGTAGGAAGCGACCATTAGAGACATTGGCAAGAGTGATTTCAGTGGAATGCAAGAGCCACAAGATGGATTGGAGGGGGAACTGAATGATGGAACTGAATGATGGAACTCCACACAGTAATTGTAAACAGCATGTTCAATGAGTTCAGAGGGAAAAAAAGGAGACGGGCAGTAATTGGAGAGGCAGGTGGGATCAAGGGAGGGTTTTTTAAGATGGAAATAACTAAAATGTGTTTCTATTGTGAGAGGAAAGAGCCCCAAGAAGAGAGTGATTGCTCCCTCCCCAAAAATGCTGCATGGGCGAGCTAGCCTCTGTGTGTGGCATCCTTGCAGGGATAGTTTGGGGGTGGGGTGGGAAATCCACCTGTATTAGTATTATTTTTCTTTTAAAGAAAATTTATGATTAGTTCCTGAAAGGAGGGTCAGACAGTGTGGTGCAAATAACCTTTCTGAGCGCTAGGCCCTGGTTACCTCAGAGAT
This sequence comes from Mauremys reevesii, assembly GCF_016161935.1. NCBI lineage: Eukaryota > Metazoa > Chordata > Testudines > Geoemydidae > Mauremys > Mauremys reevesii. Next base: position 34,657,987 of record NC_052627.1, on the reverse strand, counting down.
TGTCTCTCTGCACATGTGATACCTCAGCAGTTGAGATCAACTTAATGGTCAGGTTACCTCATGAGCTAGGTAGGTGTGAGTTACATACTACCTTCTGGCCAAGAAAGGTCATCCTGAGCTTCAGATGTCCACCCATGTTAATCCCCATTCAGGCTGCTACTTGTTACCCAATATTCCTGTGATGGTCATCAAAAGCAGGGATTGAGCCTCAGACCTCTAAATGCATGAATCTCTACTGCCTGAGATAAAAGCACTCTCTTAGCTAAGGCTGTAGCTGAGTTATCAACTTCTGTATGTCGCCCAGCTGCCGTTAGAAGGGGTCAGAGTGCCACACTGGGTGGGTGGCATTTTACAAATACTCCCTGGTTTAATCATCAGAGGGCTCAAGGCCTTGTTCTTGACTGTAAAAGTCACTTCCTGTCTCATTTCCCCAGCGCCTGTATTTGTTGACTTTTAGGTCCTGCTCTATGTTTAGTTGTTGTTCTCCCAGGAATTTAGGAGGGTGGAGGTGGGGGAAAGGAGAAAGGAAAAGTAACATGGACAAAGTTTTGTCTTAGAAAGGTCTTTTGGTTTTGAGCTGTAGGGTTTTGGGGGGGTCTTTGTTTTTGTTTGGGGGCAGTGTGTATTTTCATAATGTATCTGGAGAATAATATGGGTATAGTTTTTAGCCTCTTTTAGGATATATATTTTCCTGTCAAATTCCACTACACTTTCAAAAAGCACAAGTGCTTCTGGATAGGACAGAAGACATAATTGTATAAAACCTCAATTTGTTTCCTTCGCCCACTCCCAGTTTTAGATCATCTTTCATATTGGAACAGCCTCCCTCCTCCTCCTCCTCCAAATAAACTTCTGACATCTGTTCCCTTATAGCAACCAGCCTCCCCTCTGCATTTGCCTCTTAGTTTATTGTGCCCACTTGCTTATTTAAACTATATGCTCTTTGGGACAGGGAATCTTATTTGTGTGGCATTTCTAACCCTTTGTACAGTGGCAATACTATATACTCTTACAGCACTTATATAAATAATAATGAAATTAGACTAGAAAGGCAATTCCCTAGTTAACACCTCCCACATGTGGTGATTAAGTACTAGGCTTATGAGCACACAACAAACCAAGTGAAGATACATTTCTAGAAAGAAACTGCAAATTCCCGTCTCCCAGATGGTTAGCAGGTTGTTGGGTGCTCCACTAATCAGTCACGGCAGTAAGAGGGAGAGGGTGCCTGTCTAGGTGAAGAAAAGACATATTTTGGGTAAATCCTGAGTTGCCACTTTATGCATTTGATCTGATTGCCAAATTTAGCCTTCGTTTTCTTGTCTTGTCTTACTCTGTAGAGTATCCTATAAAGGATGAATATGGACAGTAGAAATACAAAAAGGGAAGTTGAATACCACCAAGATGAGTCCAAAGGTGATGACAATATAATATCACAGCCTGGAAAAATTCTACGTAGGATCTGCAGAGGGGAGTGGATTAGCACAGACCTCCTGTATCTGGTATTGGACATATGAAGCATTTTCTGACCAGAGCTGTTGCTGTATCGGTATAAAAATTGGAGGTTTAAAGTGTAGATCTTAAGACTTCTGCCTCTGTAGTTGAGAAACTTGTGCATGGTAACAAAGAACAGTACGCATCTAACCTGGACAACAGACAACTTATTTGAAGATGAAGGTTAGCTGATATCTCAGATGGAGCTATGTTCAAAGACAGAGATTTTTGCTTTGCTACTCTGATTTTATCCTTTGTGTGAAATAAATGGGTGAAAAATCCAAAATTGATGTTTTTATTCAATTAAATACTAACATGAAAAACAGGGATGCGGGATTATACTATTAGAATATGGAGTCCACAAAGCCAAAACTTTCAAATCTGTTAACAGTAGCCAAAACCAAGAGTAATTAACCGTTTCTCTTGAGGCACATGGCAGGCTCATTTACAGATGTACAGCTACTGAAAAGTCCAGAGGTAGCATGGACTGTAATGAATTTTAGTGGATGTTATGTTTATAGGAAATACACAGAGATAGAAACAAAACATAAATATTCTTTCTAGAAAGGTGCAACGTAACACTACTTTATTTCTAAAAATCCAGAACTCTTAACACACAACAACCAAATACAAAGGGAAAGACTAGAGATAGCAGGCTGCTACCTAAGACAGAAAGGCACAACATAACCCATCTTGCTCTAGGCTGGTTTTTTTGCAGACTGACTGCTGAAAACCCAGTTTGCATACTTCCCAACAGAGCCACCTAAACTGCAAACAAGACAAGGAAAACCCTTAAAAAGTGAAGTGATAGCTTGTAATTGTAACACTTGTTCAATATTCCACAGTGGGGAGCAATGAGTTCCCAGTGGAGAGATCTTTGTTGTCCTCTGTGGTGCTTTGTAAACTAGTGGTAGCAAATTGAGGTCTTCTACAAAGCCATATCAGAAACCTTCATCCTCCCCAACCCATTCTGAGCAAAGGAAGAGCATGCTAGAAATGAGATGAGAAAGATAAACTGCACGGCTATTGCTCAGACTGTGGACATAACATCAGTAAAGACATAGTTCTGTATTTCAGTCGGGCTGAATTTTTCATCAAATAAGTTGATGAGAAGGCAGGTGGTTACAACAAAGCAAGATTAGTCTTCAATTACTGTAGGCATGACTCATAGAAAAATACACGTGAGCAATGTATGAAGGCTGTGAAAGCAGTGAGGCATAAAGTACAGAAAACATGAATTCCAAAACCTAAAATTGCACAAGATTCACCCATTCTCAAGCTAAATATTATATGACTCTATGTTACCTCACAAGAGTCCTACAGCAGCATTCCATAACATACAGAAAACACTCTTGTTTTTCCAAGAAGTACAATTATAAAGAGTGTACAGTATATTACCATGATACCTCCTCCTAGTACTAACCTATGCATTTCAGAATGATACAGATACTGTTGTTGGAGGTACACTCACTGATGTTGTTGAGGATATACCTGAAAATGGGCAAAGATAACACAGTTCTGATTCAGAATGCGGTAGGTCAGACTGAATAAACTAATTTTAATATTCTATATATTTTCTAGCTTGGAGTCAAAAAGAAAGATGACTGGAAAGAATTCTTAGACATCGGTTTCCTTCATGTCACTGCCACATTATTGCTCTAACAGATTTCAGTCTTAAGAAGGTGTTTTTTTCTGTATGTAGTTCTCTCAAAGTCATTGATTTACAAAATGCATTGATTTATTTTTATATAGCGTCCTTTACAAAGAGAAAATAAATCATAAACTAAATGCCAGTATTTAGTGGACACAACTCATTGGCCCCAAGATGAACAAGAGTTGCAGATAGGCCAACACAGGTGAAAAGCAACTCACAAACAAGGAGAGTCCAGGAAAGTGGTTTGGGAATAGGTGGATATGAGGTCATAAATACAGGATGAAATCTGCCTACTGAGCATTTGAAAACCAAAATGGCAAGTTTGAATTACCATCAGGGGTTGATAACAATCTACCGTAGGACAGATAGGCATTGTTGTGGTAGGTGCTTGCCTCCTTGAGTAAGAGTATCACTGGAAATAGCCTCATGAAACCTCTGAAATGTAGATGATCTCATTGAGGTCTATGCTCTACCACAACACATATCTTATAAAAATGGAGATGTAGACAGTGTATGGAGACTGAACTTCATTATCTCTAAATGTAAGATAGGAAGAATGATTCTGTGGTTAGATTGATAGCCTGGGTCTCAGAAGACTGGAGTTCAATTCTCTTCTCCACCACTGACTTCTTGTGTGACCTTGGGCAGATCACTTAGGGTAAAATTTTCAAAAGTTCCTAAGTCCCCTTTTCAGAAGGGATCATTATAGGTATTTAGGTACCTCTCATTGCTTTCAGTGGATGTTAGGCACTTCAATATGTTTAATGATCTAGTACTTAGAACCTTTAATTGAAAGTCAATAGATAGTAGGCTCCTAGGTGCCTAAATCACTTTTGAAAATGGGACTTAAGTGCCTAAGTAACTTAGGAGCCTTTGAAAATGTTAACCAAAGTCTCTCTGTGCCTCAGTTCCCTATCTGTAAAATGGGGATATTAGCATTCCCCTACCTCATAATGGTGCTGTGAGGGTAAATATATTAAAAATACTTAGTTACTATGATACTGGTGGCCATATAATAGATAGTAGTTATCTTTTCAAGAAAAATAAACATTTATTCAAAATAAATTATCTATTTTAATTTAATTACATGTTACTAGATTCCCAGTTATTGGAACTGAAGATATTTGTGATGTACAAATCATGCAGGGACAGATAAAGTGAGGGAGTAAATTGGTTTGCATTCGGTAATTAATTAAGCTTATTGTATCCAATAAGCAGGAGATATTGTGCCCAATTCTGCCTTTGGAGAACAAATGGATAATAAAAACATATACGTGTCTCCCAAAGCTGCTTACACAATATACAAGTTAGCAGGAAGAAGCTGGGGATCAACTGCCCCGGTGCTATGAATATCAGCCTTGGCCCTGGTGCACTCAGTCCACTGGTGTGGACAAGAAGCTGCCATACCCAACCTGTGGATAGGCAACTGAATCAGACCATGTGAATCATCACGGGAACTTTAAAATCAACATCTCTACTGTGGCTTTCTATATTAGCAAACATCAGACTTCCAGCTATCTGTTGAGACATAGCCATGGCACAAGAACTTAAACGTGTCAAAGATTACCCAGAACATCCCATCCAGCAGGTTATGGACAACATACCCCAACAACACCAGAAATTGTGAAAACCACTATGGACCACATGTGACCACCTCATGTCTCTGGATCCAGCCAGTGAATGGCAAAGTGTCTGGACCTCATCTACCACTCCAAACAAGCACATTTTTACTGGCCCAACAAGCCACCCTCTCAGTTTTGACCTGTCACCCAGACTTTGGACCACACTGAACCACATCCAAACAAAGTATGGAAGACGTGGCTACCTGATACACAAGTGCAAAATCAAAGACTTCCCTTCGTGTGACTGAGGTGAGAACATCCAAACCATCAAACACATCCTAATGCAGTGCCCCAAATATGGATTCGAAGGTGAATTGGATACATGCACAATGTCACAGAGGAGGCTTTGAAATGGCTTATGGACCTACAACTGCATTTATAGAATGTTGCTCTGCAGAAGTCATACATGCACAAGAGAGAGATATGGCCCCAGTTTTAGGTTACAAATAATGCCTCCTAAAAAAAAAAAGAAAAAGAAAAACCAAAGCCCAAGTGGTTTCTCAAATATCATAACATCTACAGAAATAAAGTTGTTTTTGCAAGATTGGGTCAAAATGAATCTGAAGTGATAGCTGTGACAATCAGGGTTCAGACACCCCAGGGTGAAAACAGGGGGTCTGAATCCCAAAGAATACGCAGTTGAATAAACTGATTGTATACAATATTACTGTACTATAAAAGTATATCAAATAAGGTCTTTGCTGAAAGCTAATGACACACAGGTGATTGATATCATTATAAAATGTACATATTAACATTATATGAGGAATTATGGATACTTACTAATATTATGCTTTAAAGTCTGTGACCAAACAAAGGGAGAAACAGGTTTTCTTCCAGACAGGAGGGAAGGTAGCTATCTACCTGTCTCCAATGTAAATTAAGCATTATGGAATCAAAATAATGGAAGTCCCATTTAAATATGAATCAGCAGGGCAATGGGAAGTCAACAGGAAGAAAACAGCAGCAGAAGGTCATCCTGACACTGTGGAAAGAAGCTGCAACTCAGGAAGCCTTCCTGGCTCTTGATTTGGAGACAATGGACTTTGGGGAATATAAAGACAATCACAAAGTTATCGTGGTATCCCTCACCTAAAGAAGAAACAAGACATTTTAGCTCTTGATTGGATCCTCGCTAAGATCTGGCCAGTTATGCTGGAAGAACAACTGTGGTGAGAAAAACGACTTTGAACAAAAGACTTTAGTCAGGTTTTAGACTTAGAAACATATTTTCACTTCTGCTTGTAACCATTTCTATCCCAATTCCTTCTACTTGGTATCACTTAGATACCTCTTCTTCGTTAATAAACTTAATCTTGTTTTATTACACAATCATCTCCATGTAGTGTTTCAAACCGAAAGGTAAAATCCTCAGCCAAATTAACAGGTTGGCCCTGTGCCTTCTCTCTTTAAAGGAGCAGTCTGACTGAAAAGGTTTTGTGAGTGCTGCAGAGAGCCAGGCTCAACAGCGCAGAGAAGTCAGTTTTGGGGAAACTTGGGGCAGGAGGGGCTGTTTCTCCTGCAAGGAGTAACCAAGCTGGAGTAAGCAGGCTGTTAGTATCAGAGCTTTGAACCAAAGTGCACAGCACAGAGCACCCAGGGTTACAGAGCAGATGGTGACAGAGCAAGTAGCAACTCCTCTGTTTTTTTGGCAGACCCTTTACTGGACTGGGTTGAACCCCAAAGCATTAGGCTAGCCCATCATTTTGGGGGCTGGTACTTATAAGTACAGTCACCTTCTAAAGGGATTTCCTACACAAGAAAGTTGCACCAGTTTAATTTAAGCATGAATTTAACCTAATTTATTTAAACTTTGGCAAATCCCTTTGTGGACACTGTTAATTTGATTTAAGGGCTGCTTATTTTGGTTTAGCGTAAGCTGTGAGGAATAAATTTGTTAACCAAAAATAAGCCACAATTAAAACCAAAATAAGACATACACACAGGTGTTTGCATGGTCTTAACTAAGTGGGTTTTAAAAAGTGACTTAAGTTAACTTTCTCATATAGCTAACTCCTAAGGTAAGGTCTATTAAAGGAACCCCAAGCAGTGATTTGAGAAGCATAGAATCTAAAGAGGTCCGTAAGATGACATGTTATTCAAATTAATGCTTTAAATAAGCATGGGGACATTGTAGGTCAAGCAAGCAAGTGAACCAAGGCAAAGAATGCAAAGTGGGTGTAATATATTCATGAATGCTTACCATGGTAAGTAAACAGATTGCCACATTTTGCACAAGCTACTAGTACTAGAACTATTTTACTGGTAAGCTGAAGGAGAGAGAGTAAAAGAGTTTATGACACAGGCATGAGTAGCAGAGGCAGGATCTCCTCCAGAGAACAATATATAACTGACGGCAGTATCCTTGCCAAAAGGAACTTTTCTTTATGAAACATTTGCCAATTTGAGGGAACTCAAGCTTTCTACTCCCGAAGGGAGGCCTTCTCTATCCTTGTAAAAAATGAGATGGCCATTGCTTGTGGAGCCTTTACCACTCACAAGAGGCACAGATCCACCTTACATCAGGTGGGTTTCATGGATCACAAACAATGATAGTAAATTATGCTTTGCATTTCTATAGCACTTTCCATTCAAGGATCATAGAGCATTTTACAAACATTAATTAAAACCCACAAAATGGGAGTAGGAAAGTATGCTTATCCCCATTTACTAGTGAGGAAAGGGTTTAAGTGACTTAACCAAGATCAAACCAAAAGTGCAGGAAGAGAACTTGGATCTCTTGATTATTAGGCCTGGCCTTTAATCACAAGACCATTCTTCCCCACATTCTTCCCCTCTCCTAACCTGCTCCTTAGAGAAGGGCATCGAATGTCCCAGGCTAAAAACAATGACTGATAAATTGGATTTGACCACTTCATCCACACATATAGGCCAGACCTTGACAAATCTCATTGCTATTCTCCACAAAGAGAGTTGAAAAATCCTCCTGGGAAGCTACCAAGGAGTCAGTTTGTCTTGGGCAGTAACCATTCCTGCTATTCCTATTTATTCACCATGCCAGAAACACTTCTGTGAACTCAAAAGCAAGCTTCTATAAGCCAATATAAATTGTTTATAGAGAGATTGGTAAGATTTCAGAAAGTTTGTGCCAACATCTCCTTTCTAATCAAACTGTTTTAACCTCAGGATATCATTAAGGGGCTGAACTTGAGCACCCTCAACTCCTGTTGATTTTTTTTAATGATAGTTCAGGGTGCTCTGCACCTCTTGGAAGTGCTAAATACCATAGATCAGGAGTTCTCAACCTTTTTCTTTCTGGGCCTCCTCCCCCTGCCCCGCCCCCAAAAAAATTACTCGGCCCATCACTGTCACAACAACTGTTTTTCTGCATATAAGAGCCAGGACTGGCATTAGGGGGTAGCAAGCGGGGTAATTGCTCGGGGCCCCATGTCACAGGGGGCCATGCAAATCTAAGTTGCTCAGCCTTTGGCTTCAGCCCCAGGCGGCAGGGCTCCAGGCCCCAGGCTTCAGCCCCACATGCCAGGGCTTAGACTTGCTGGGGCCCAGGGCAGAAAGCCGAACACTAGCCCTGCTTAGCGGACCCTGTGAAACCTGCTCACAGCCCCCCAAGGGCCCCAGACCCCTGGTTAAGAACCGCTGCCATATATGATTGAGCCCTAAACCATGAAGTTCTTCTAACCTGAGAAGCCACTCCAAAGGCCAAGCACACCAGTATTAAAGCTATCAAGCCATATCAAAGATCAAACACTCCAGAGAGCCAGGTATAATAGGCCGCAATGAGTTTATCAACACTCAGACCTAGAAAGAGATTGGTATGGGGATTGGCAGCACCCAGAAGTTAAAGGGACCTGGATAGCTAAAGGTGGGGGAAATTATTTCAAAACTTTGGGAAAATTTGAAATAAAAGCAGGATCTATACTAAACAAAAAAGTGTATGTATCTATGGAATATTGCAGATGCTATGTGGGAGTGTTGTAATATTATTCCATTACGTGACATATTTATTAAATATTTTGCTTCAGGCAACATTCAGATAAACACTAGAGCTGAAAAAAGGTTTAAAAAAACCCCAAAGAAATGTTGTTTGTACAATTTGCCTGAACAATTTTTGAATCCTATTAGAAAGAATTATGTACTGAATAGAACGCAATGGGGCTGCTCCTGAGATTAAAAAATATCAAAGTAAAAACAAATATGGTTAACATTATCTTTCTCATCAATTCTCTTTCTCTCTTCTAAAGCTTCATATGAGAAACAGTTGGATAGATTGACCCTGATTCACTGATGTTTTTCCACCAGTGAAATGTAAAATGCTACCATTCTGTTTTGGTAATATTTTACACCTACTTTGCACTGGTGTAAATTACTATACAAGGTGCAGGACAATGGTGAATTGAGCCCACCGTGTCTAATCTTGAGCAGGTATGCATGCAAGAGGGGGACGGCTTAAGGAGCCTTCTTTCCTTTTGCACAGTTACGCCTTTAAGAACAGCCATTACACTGTACCCAGCTCCACCCCACACCTCCAACCAAGGAAGTGGTTTAAAGATATAATTTTGATCAGTGATACCAGCTAGGCTGTAATGTATCTTTTAACTAGGCTGGAAATGTCAGTAAATGTCACCATATACACAAACTGACAAAAAATATTTACTTAATAATATATGCCATGTTGTGTAGCTCAAAAACTTGTCTGTTTCACCAGCAAAAGTTGGTCTACTAAGAGATATGACCTCACCCACCTTGTCTTTTAATAATAGAAATTTACAGATAGGCAAAGTAAGAAAAATGCTGCTTGAGAATTTAAGTTTGATTTAAGGATATTTACTATGTCTGTTTTGATATGTGATGTTGTCAATTTGTATTTTAATGGTTATAAAGTTTTAATTTTTTGAACGTCAAAATCTCCTGTCTGACTGCCCCTCCTCCATAATTTCCTGAATGTGGAAAATTTAAATCAATACAAATAAAAAAAATGCTTAAACTCCATAATTTTGCAAACCTGTTAAATTTACAAAAATTTAAATGGCTAAAAATCAAGAGTGATTAAAAATAAACATCAATATTATCTGTCAAAAGTATTAAAAAAATTAATTCTTCCAACCCTAATTTTCACTAAAAAGTCAGCTGACCCATGTATGCAGCTGATATGCAATCATTGAGCGTAATATAACAAAAGTGCCCAAAGGAATAATTTACATATGATGACATGATTATAAAATATATCTAGATAACAAAGGTGCATAAATAGTGTCCGTGTAGAGCAGAGATTCTCAAATTGCAGTCCATGGAGCCTTTTCTGATGATCTTCAGAATTAAATATTTTGAGAACTAAGCCTGTCGTGTGGGGAGGGGAGGTGTCCAGAAAAACCCCTCTCTGTTCTGTAGTGCCCTGGAGAATTATTATTATTATTAAAATGAGGGAGAACCCTTGTTGTAGGCCATTTTTCATAATAGCCAAAAGATACATATTTTAATAGCAGCAAAGAGTCTTGTGACACCTTATAGACTAACAGACGTTTTGGAGCATGAGCTTTCGTGGGTGAATACCCACTTCGTCAGATGCATGCTCCAAAACGTCTGTTAGTCTATAAGGTGCCACAAGACTCTTTGCTGCTTTTACAGATCCAGACTAACACAGCTATCCCTCTGATATTTTAATAGATGTCCCTATGATCAGATCCTGAAGTTCTTACTAAGTATTTAATTAGTCTGCAAACTTCAGTGAGAGCTATACAGAATGAATTAACCCTTCAGGATTTGGCCATATATTTTTAGATATAAAATGTGCCCAGAGTAATGTAGGAAATAAAATGTTAACAAGAAGGGTATGGCAAAAATGTAAAAAAGTTAAACTGAGCCAGTAGAAACCTAAGGTCATGTCTACACTAGTGAGCTTACAGCGGTACAGCTGTACCGATACATAGAGCCCTGAGCAGATACAAAAATGTGGATCCACATCTGATCCACATCCACCAGGATCAACCCGCAATCTGCTAGCCATCTTTTACCAGTATCTGCATCCACACCCACAGCAGCAAGCCGTCTCACAAGTGCTAGTGACAGGGGAAGTGGGGAAGGGAGCGAGTGGGGTGACTGGGTCTTGCAGAGAAGAGGCAGCATGAGGTTGGGGACTGGGGGTAAGGGGCAGCGCAGGGGTGGGGTCTCAAGGAGAGGAGGCAGTACGGAGGAGGGTAGCTGGGGGGAAGGGGCATCACATCATGTGCTGCTCCTAGGGGCTCACGAGTGATGGCACACGGCAGCAGCAGTGCATGTTGCAACACAGTGGGGTGGAGGGGTGGGGTGCTGGAGCCCAACCCGCTCCAATCCCCGTGGCCAGGGGTGGGCCCTGCTGCCCAGGAGCCGGTGAGTTGGGCCCAGGACTGAGAGCATGGCCAATGTTGCCGGGCCATGGTGGAGACACTGGTGCTGCCCAAGGTACCTGAGCTGCTGGAAAGGAAGCAGCATGGCGAGCGTGTGCAGGACAGCCCTGACTCCAACCTGCCACCGAGCCCCAGCCACTGGCTGCTCACTCCAAGCATGCTGCATCCCCCGGGCTGCCCAAGCCGGACACGATGGGACAAGCACCGCCAGTGAGTAGAGCCCTGCACGGTTGTATCTGCATCTGATCTGCAAAATGGTCTGTGGAGATCCGCAGATATGAAGCAGAGATTCACAGATTTGCTGGGCTCTACATATGCAGCTGAGCCACTGTAAGATTGCTTGTCTAGCCACTCAATGCCAATGTGAGAGAGCTCTCCCATCGACATAATAAAACCACCTCCTTGAGTGGCAATAGCTATGTCAGTGGGAGAAGCTCTCCCTTGGACATAGCACTGTCCACACCGGCGCTTCTGTCAGTGTAACTTACATTTTTCAGAGGGGTGTTTTCCCCCTCTTTTTGCCTCTCTTTCAGTGATGTTAATTCCTTGAAGACTCAGGCCATGTCTACACTTGGGATTGATGCTGCTGCGATCAATTCAGCAGGGGTCAATTTAGCGGGTCTAGTGAAGAGCAGAGTTGACTCCGGTACTCCACCGGAACAAGAGGAGTAAGGTGAGTCAATGGGAGAGCATCTCCCATCGACACAGCACGGTGTAGACACTGCACTAAGTCGACCTAAATTATGTCAAGTCCAGCTACGTTATTCACGAGTAACGTAACTTAGGTCAACTTACCCTGGTAGTGTAGACAAAGCCTCAATAATAAGAATTATGTATCCAATGAGAAAAGAAAGGAGTGTGAAGGAGAAAATGATTCATGATCACAACTCAGAGTAAAAGAATAACCCATTCATAATTTCCAAGGTCATCTGTTTTTCTGTATCATTGTTCTAATGAATCACTGTTTCTTTACATATGGGGAGTACCACATTACAGTAATTAGAGGCAGTGGAGACACTATTTGCAGCAGTATTTTTAGGGATTATGCCAGTAAATTTTGTGAAACATTCTAGCTCCCAAACACCTGGTTAAAGAAAGGGCTTCATTCATGCCTAAACCTAGAGAGATTTCCCTAGTTCTGTAAACTGCGAGAGATTCAAATGTGCTTGTCTCATTGCCAGCCTTATGGGTAGCTGATTTGATCCAGGATCTCACAGTGTTGACATTGATACATTTGAAGCAGTCAAAGGTATGAATCAGAAGATATAATATTTGCTGTTTCTCCCTGGTTTGAGGGTTCAGAAGCAAGAAAAAACTAAAAGGCTTTGCTCAATAACAAGGGCTAACTTTACTGGCAATGTTACTGATTTATACTGTAAATTTTCCATCTAAAGACTTCAAGAAATGTTACCTCAGTCATGATCCATTTATTCTCATAAATCTTCATTTGGAAATTTAGGCATTTAAAGTGAATATTAAAAATGTTGCCAAAGATCTGAACAGAAGGAATCTCTTAGCCTAATTCTCCTGAGAGCATAGCTGGATGTGACTGGACAGTTTCAAGGAGCTGCTCTCTGCAGATGATGATGTTTTCTGAGTTATTTTATAAACGTAGAGCCCATGTAGAATTGTATGGCTTGGTTATAGAAGTACTCTATTCTCACATCTGGACATTTTACATGGAAGAAAATCAATAAAGCTTTAGGGTTGGGTTTTTTTTTTCTATAAACCCTCAATTTCTTTGATAATGTGATACATTTCTCAAACTGTATGCAGGCCTTTCTAGTCAGGGACCTGATAGAATCTTTTTCCACAGTTCAAAATGAAAATGCCTCTTGTCCAGATTCTGATCCTGAAATGTGGCCTTGTGTTTGAAATGATTTTCTAAGAGGAACAATGGGATCAGGATGCAATCTGTCAAAAAGCCTGTTACAGCATGGAGCCCTAAACAGCATGAGCCAGATTGTGTCACCCCGATCATACTAAGTAGTACCTTATTCTGCAAGTATAACATTATACCTTATGATAATGCATTAAATAGTATAGCTTAATCTACTGTATTTCTGTTATAAATGTACAGGCATAAAGCATACAACATGGAAGAAAAAAGGCAAAAGAGGAAGTTGCTTCATAACTTAGCAAGAGGTTGTGGTTAGGTCTAGCTAGTTAGCTGTTGTAGTTACTCAACTTACAGCTCTTCTGTATGAAACACAGATAAACAGCATCTGCTGCTTGACATGTTTTTAAGATTTAGCCTTAAGTTATGCCAAAGATTCTGGCCAATGTGTGGATGTATATAACATTGTTATTTATAAGGTCCATATTTTCTGTATCATCAGCAGGGGCGGCTCCAGGCCCCAGCACGCCAAGCGCGTGCTTGGGGCGGCAAGCCACGGCGGGCGCTCTGCCGGTGCCGTGAGGGCGGCAGGCAGGCTGCCCTCGGCGGCTTGCCTGCGGAGGGTCTGCTGGTCCCGCGGCTTCGGTGGACCTCCCGCAGGCACGTATGATTGCTTATCCAAAGCTTATTTAAATGAGCTGAAATATTTGAGCATTGGTTCCATAAAACTGAGTTGGAAATATCCTGAGAAGAGACAATCTCAGGAGATTTTATGCACCTCTGCTTCTGCTGTATTAGGAAATTTCACAGGTTTGGTGAGGAGTGGGTGCAGGTGCCATATTTGTATTTTTCACAGTCTTTTGAAATGCCACATAGTCATTTATACAGCTCAATTAGCACTACTTGCCCCCTTTAAACAGTATTTTACCTCCTACTTGCACGAATAACATGAGACCAACTCAGCCCTTTAATAGCTCCTAGAGGCCAAAAAAAAAAAGCCTAGGAAAAACAGAGATGAGTATTAAGATATTTATGTTTATTGGGGTTCAATAGGAACCTGAACACACAGCCTTAACTGCAACACTTCTGCTTTCAGCCCCAGATCAGTGCACTAGGGTCAAAAACCCACCACTTGCAGGAGAGAGGGGATTTAATTTGTAGCTGTCTGATATCACGCAGTGCAGAGGCACCAAGAGTTTGTCTACACAGCAAAGAAAAACACAAGGCTGGCCCAGCTAGCAGGGCTCTGGCTGTGGGGCTGTTTCATTGCTGTGTAGACTTCTGGGCTCAGATTTGAGCCCATGCTCTAGGACCCTGCAGGGTGGAAGCCTGGTTTTTTCTTTGTTGTGTAGACCAGGGGTCGGCAACCTCTCAGAAGTGGTGTGCCGAGTCTTCATTTATTCACTCTAATTTAAGGTTTCGCGTGCCAGTAATACAGTTTAATGTTTTTAGAAGGTCTCTTTCTATAAGTCTATCATATATAACTAAGCTATTGTTGTATGTAAAGTAAATAAGGTTTTTAAAATGTTAAAGAAGCTTCATTTAAAATTAAATTAAAATGCAGAGCCCCCCGGACTGGTGGCCAGGACCCAGGCAGTGTGACTGCCACTGAAAATCAGATCGCGTGCCGCCTTCGGCACACGTACCATAGGTTGCGTACCCCTGGTGTAGACATACCCTAAGAGGCAAAGCTTTGTGCACCTTCCCCTGACACACTCCTGGAACAGCCAAGCACAATCCATCCTTTAGTGCTTGATATAGCAATTTGTCCCCCAGAGTCTGGAAATAATTACCAGGAAGCTGTGTATATAGTTCCCTAGTTTTCCCATGTGAGCCTTCAGTTCTTCATTACTCCATTCTTTACACACGTGGGACATCTGAGAGAGGATTCAACTCCCTGACTCTTATTGATCAAATAGGACATCCTCTCACTGAGGTGTTAGAGGGAGAAATGTGGATTAGACAGTCTCTACTAAAAAGAGAAAAGAAGTTATTTCCAGAAAGAGAAGGTTTAGGTTTCCTGAGTTGAGCCAGGGCTGCAAACCTGAAGGAAGCAATTGATGATCACTCTTTCATTGCAGTGCAGAAACTGAAATAATACAATTAATGAAATTTAGAGTTAATATCCAAAACAAGCTTTGTATGTTCTAGTACTCAGATAAAACCCAAGTCCTTTCTCAGGGTTTAATCACAGTTAATGGAGGGGCTGGGTGATAGAGTATATGAGAAAGCTGTAACATGGAATATCAGGGTTAGAAGCAACCTCAGGAGGTCATCTAGTCCAACCTGCTGCTTAAAGCAGGACCCATCCCCAGACAGATTTTTTTACTCCAGTTCCCCATATGGCCCCTTCAGGAATTGAATTCACAGCCCTGCATTTAACAGGCCACTGCTCAAACCACTGAGCTACTCCCTGTTAATTGCAGCTCCTTCAGGGAGTAAGGAATCATGGGTGCTTAATTACTCTAGGGTAGTAAGATGGTTAAATTATGGTATTGTAATATTTTTTCCTTATTATAAATTGATTCTAAGTGGATATCTAAGATTCACAATGAATCCATCTGTTTCCCTATTATTTTCTCTAAAATTATAGAGATTATTTGGCATGCACTTTCTAACTGAATAGAACACTAGTACAGCTTGTTTGTTACTTGAGGACTCTACCACTAACTATATTAACTAATCATATAAACTAGTTTATAAACTAATTAACCCAGCATAATATTTAAGCCCTTAGAAAAATAAATATTTATGTGATTTCTCTCTCTCTCTCCATCCCCCACTTATATTTTACAGATACCTGATAATCAACCTATGTAAAACTATTTTGGATTGCTTCATCTCCTTGTGGACTAGTAACTTTTCTTATGAATAACTTGTACAAGCTTTCCTTTACCCTTTTTTGTCAGACTGTCTAGTCTATGGCATGATTGCAAAATCAGTTCAGAATGTGAAGGAAGAAACCCATAATGGTATTTTCGTCTTTTAATTCAGGGAAGGTGGGGAGGAGAATACATAATAGAAAAGACAGATTAGCACAAAATGACCATATAATTATGAAAATTATCCAGCTTGTTGTTATAAATTCCAAACATATTGGCTAAAAGCTACTTGTTTGAAATGTCACACTTGCATAATAATCTGTTTAAAAAATGGGGGGGGAAGAGGGAGAAAGGTGGTTATGGTTCAAAATCTGCCTAGCCCCTCTTTGGGAACAAGAAGCCTTCCCTTCTTCGAAGCCCTGCACAGGGGCCAGTCACAACTGCTGTTCTTCTCTCTGTACACAAAAACAGCTTCCTCTCAGTGCCCCCAGAAACACAAATGTAATGACATCCATCCCCCAATATGGTCTGGCCCATCCATGGGAACTGACCCCATGGCCTTCAGTGCTAAAAGCTAATGTGACCACTTGAGCGAATCAAGTAACTCTGCTACTGCTGGTAGTAGCAGTAGCAGAGTGTTAAACCTGGATCCACAAAGGGGCTTAGATGTTGCAATGCTTAGCATTAAAAGTTATAAGTGGGGAGGACACACCTCCTCCTCCTTGATTTTGAATGGAGATAGGTGGGGCAATGCCTATCTTTACCTGGTTTGAGGATTCTACCAGTACTTAGGCATCCAGATGCCTAATGTGAAGAATTTAAGCTCCTAGGGGATTTTTAGAGCAAAAATGTAGGCACTAAAGCAAGTTTAGACACCAACAGGGTTAGATGGCAGCCAAGCAGGGTTTTGTGGATTGCAGTAGTGCCTAAATCTGGGATTTAGGTGCCAAAATCCATTTGTGGATCTGGGCTTTATTCTTTCATGTAAACCACTACAAGAGGGGGACATGTAGCACACACTAAAACAGTGGATTACACACAGCACCCCAACCGGGATGAGGTGGGACAGGGAAGAGATGGGGACACTTCTCCACACCTGCATCCCCACACACACCAGCCAGTGGAGAGGCTGAGTCCCTGCTGAGATAGTGTGGCTCCACAGCACACCCCGTCAGGCCAAGGGGAAAATTAGAGTCTAGCTCTAAACTGTAAGTGACTGCACACAAGTCTCTTTTTTTCCAGTGTCAGAGCTTAAGCAGGTACACTGTGCAATGGAAATCTGTGAGAGTTTGCTACAACTGCCAGCAGATAATTAAAGTGAATCATGAGCTCAAGAATGGAAGGTGAAAGTATTAAAAGCCCACTCAATCCAAGAATACAAAGACGACAAGGTGAGTTCAAAGTAATAGTCATTGCCTTTGGGAACTCACAAAAGAAAACATTTCCCAAAAGCAAACTTAGAAGCAGAACATCTAGGATCTTTTTGAGGAATGTAAAGGAGTCTTCCACGGTCTGCTCTACAGACACCTTCTTTCCTTTATATTTATAAAAGCCCATCTGCTTTTTCTTTTTATAGCCATCATCTCCAGAAATGATGATTTCTAGGTGCTTTTCTAAGTAGAATAAGAAATTTTTCAATCCCATCATCAAAACATGGGCTCATACCCTACATGGTATTGCAGTGCCTCTTTAGAGTGGTGGTGTCTTAAAACATTAAGTTGAGATTCCCCTTTACTAACCATTCTGATGAATCCAAATCAACTACTGGCCCCGATCCCATGTTCCTCTTCCACACTGTAACAGAGTGCACTGGCCTCTTTACCCTGTTTTGATAACAAGGCATCTGGCTCCCAGGGATACCAGAGAGTTTTAGGTCTTGCAGCAATGCATGCTGGGGCTGTGGAAGAGTATATACAGAGCTCTCTCTCCCGGTGAGGGAGAGAATAGGGATAGAACAGGGACGGTGTAACTCTTAGTACTAAAGGAGCAAGAGAAAGATTAGGAAAGGGAAAAGTGCTCTTGGTCTCTCCTAGAAAAGGACCTAAGAAGACAGCTAGGCTAAGGTATCACAAGAAGTGTTTGTGCCAGTGCATAGGAAGCATTCTTGGTGGGGGAAGAGAAGGGAAGGGATGGGAAGGCAGGAAGCTAATGGTCAGATCTGACCCCTGCTTTATTCTGGAGGGCCCCAAGGCTTGTGGAAGAGGGAGGGTGTGACCGTAGATGGTACCATGATACTTTTTGAAAAAAGTAGGGGATAAGCCCAGTCTCATGACAACATTCCCTGCTCTAGAAAATAGACTATAGGGGTGGAATTTTTTTAAGCATTTACTGTTGGCCTCACTTTACTTCCATCATTGGGAGCAGAGTTAGGCCAACACTGACGGCTTTTGAACATCTCTATTCTAAAGCCCCAGGCTATGTGAAACCCTCTGTGTGCATGTAATGTTAGCAGCATTTATCTGCACAGCCACGGCTCCACTAGTACTGAATTAACTTTGCAAAGATCCAGGTTCTGCCACCCTTACTCACTTTGAATAATAGCCTGCCCCATGAGAAGTCACACTGAATTTATATGAAAAATGCTACCAGATGAAAAACTGCATTCTGGTCAGCTGGGCCGCATGACCCTTTTATGTTCCTTATTAGTTTTCTTCATATTTTCCTTTTTCTTCTTCCAAATAAGTGTACATCTCTCTCTGTGTCTATAATACTTTTCTAATAGTTCTGTTAATTCTATGTATGTTAATTACTGTAGACCCAATTATAAAATGGTGATTTCTTCACTAGGTGCACAAAGACTTCATTTGGGTACCTGCACAAGACTGAGCCATTTAGCTGATCATATGCTCTCGCCCCTGTTCTCTCCCATTCCCCTCAAGCCTGACAGCTGTATTATTGTGCAGGGTTTGATAGTGCCCTGCAGGCATATTTATGGAAGGAAGAAATGCCTGACACATCTGCTTCTCTGTGATTGGCTGTTCCCTCACACTAATAAAGTATGGGGGGAGGGTATTTTGGCACCCCAAATGAATGTAGCAGGATTTGAGGGTTAGGGATGCCAAATCCTGCCCCTCAGCCCTCACTAGCTGCAGTGAAGCCTGATCAGACTCTCTCTCCTCACAGTAGCAGACACTGATCTGCCTGTCCTTGCCTGCTGCTACCAGGAAGAAGTTCTAGCCAGCGAACAGGAGCGGCTAACAGGAGAGTTTTGTGAGGGAGTTTACAGGCAGAGTGTCAGACGGGGGCTACATACACTTAACATTCCTTAAACTTTTTAAAACTTAAAATACCCCCGATAAAAACAAAAGAACAACAAAGGAACCAGCTGCAGAAGTAAAAAGACCCTCTGTGCTGTTGAGGAGGATGAAAGCCTCAGGGAAGGAGAACATCCAACTGGAACAGAGGGAAATGATCCCATAGCTGGGACCTTTCTTCCAGGTGATGTTGTGGTTTCCTCTCGCACTGAGGATCTCTCTCCAGGGTAAGGAACTCCAGTTATTAGGAAGAGACAGGTATTAGTAATGGGGGGTTTAATCATTAGAAACATAGATAGCTGGGTGTGCAATGACCGGGAGAACCACATGGTGACTTGCTTGCCTGGTGTCAAGGTTGCAGATCTCTCAAGACATCTAGATAGGCTTATGTATAGTGCTGGGGAGGAGCCGGTGGTTGTGGTACATGTAGAATCATAGACTTTAAGGTCAGAAGGGACCATTATGATCATCTAGTCTGACCTTCTGCACAACACAGGCCACAGAATCTCACCCACCCACTCCTGTATCAAACCCCTAACCTATGTCTGAGCTATTGAAGTCCTCAAATCATGGTTTAAAGACTTCAAGGTGCAGAGAATCCTCCAGCAAGTGGCCTGTGCCACTCTGCAGAGGAATGCGAAAACCCCCCAGGGCCTCTGCCAATCTGCCCTGGAGGAAAATTCCTTCCCGACCCCAAATATGGCGATCAGCTAAACCAGTGATTCTCAAACTTTTTTACTGGTGACCTCTTTCAAATAGAAAGCCTCTATGTGCGACCACCCTTATAAATTAAAAACACTTTTTTATATATTTAACACCATTATAAATGCTGGATGCAAAGTGGGGTTTGGGGTGGAGGCTGACAGCTCGTGACCCCCCATGTAATAACCTCATGACCCCCTGAGGGGTCCTGATCCCCAGTTTGAGAAACCCTGAGCTAAACCCTGAGCATATGGGCAAGACTCACCAACCAGACACCCAGGAAAGAATTCTCTGTAGTAACTCAGATCCCACCCCATCTAACATCCCATCACAGGCCATTGGGCATATTTATCACTAATAGTCAAAGATCAGTTAATTGCCAAAATTAGGCTATCACATCATACCATCCCCTCCATAAACTTATCAAGCTTAGTTTTGAAGCCAGATATGTCTTTTACCCCCACTGCTCCCCTTGGAAGGCTGTTCCAGAACTTCACTCCTCTGATGGTTAGAAACCTTCATCTAATTTCAAGTCTAAATTTCCTGGTGGTCAGTTTATATCCATTTGTTCTTGTGTCCACATTGGCACTGTGCTTAAATAATTCCTCTCCCTCCCTGGTATTTATTTCTCTGATACATTTATAGAGAGCAATCTTATGTCCCCTCAGCCTTCTTTTGGTTAGGCTAAACAAGCCAAGCTCTTTGAGTCTCCTTTCATAAGACAGGTTTTCCATTCCTCAGATCATCCTAGTAGCCCTTCTCTGTAATTGTTCCAGTTTGAATTCATCCTTCTGAAACATGGGAGACCAGAACTGCACACAGTATTCCAGATGAGGTCTCACCTGTGCCTTGTATAATGGTACTAACACCATCTCTACTGGAAATACCCCTCCTGATGCATCCCAAGGCCACATTAGCATTTTTCATGGCCATATCACATTGGCGGCTCATAGTCATCCTGTGATCAACCAATACTCCAAGGTCCTTTCCTCCTCTGTTACTTCCAACTGATGCGTCCCCAGCTTATAACAAAAATTCTTGTTATTAATCCCTAAATGCATGACCTTGCACTTTTCACTATTAAATTTCATTCTATTACTATTACTCCAGTTTACAAGGTCATCCAGATCTTCCTGTAGGTACCAATGCCATAGGGAAGGATAGGAGAGGTGTCCTGGAGGCCAAATTTAGGCTGCTAGGTAAGAGATTGAAGTCCAGTATCTCCATGGTAGCATTCTCAGAAGTGCTTCCAGTTCCACACAGACAGGCAGAACTGCAGGGTCTATCAATGTGTGGCTGAGACGAGGGTGTAGGGGGTAGGGGTTTAGATTTATTAGGAACTTTTGGGAAAGGGGGAGCCTATACAGGAAGGATGGGCTAAACCACCTGAACCAAAATTAAAACAGATTGCTGGAATTTAAAATTAAAAAGGTCGTAGAGCAGTTTTTAAACTAAGGGCTGGGGGAAAGCTGTCAGGTGCAGAGGAGCACGTGGTTCAGTCATCCCTTAGGGGAGGATCTATAAATGGAGATTCCCTATGTCCTAATAAGGAGGAAAGGATGGAAGATGATAAAATATAGGTAGGATCTGATGAGAAACAGTCAAAAGAAAAAAAGTCCCATTCAATTACATCATGTAATGGCAGACAGCTAAAAAGTGATAAGTTTTTAAAGTTCTTATATATCAATACTAGAAGTCTAAATAATAAGTTGGGTGAACTAGAGTGCCTCATATTAAATGAGGATATTGATACAATAGGCATCACAGAAACTTGGTGGAATGAAGATAGTTAATGGGATACAGTAATACCAGGGTACAAAATATATTGGAAGGACAGAACAGGTTGTGCTGGTGGGGGAGTGGCACTATATGTGAAAAAAGCGTAGAATCAAATGAAGTAAAAATCTTAAATGAACCAAACTGTACCATAGAATCTTTATGGATAGTAATTCCATGCTTGAATAATAAGAATATAGCACTATATATATTACAGACCACCTAACCATGATGATGACAGTGACTGTGAAATGCTCAGATTAGAGAGGCTATTAAAATAAAAAAAATCAATAATAATGGGAAATTTCAACTATTCCCATATAGACTGGGTACATAAGGGATGCAGAGATAAACTTTCTTGACACCTTAAATGACTCTTCTTGGAGCAGCTAGTCCTGGTATCTACAAGAGGAGAAGCAATTCTTGATTTAGTCCTAAGTGGAGCACAGGATAAGGTCCAAGAGGTGAATATAGATGGACCGCTTGGTAATAGTGACCATAATGTAATTAAATTTAACATCTCTGTGGCGGGGAAAACACCACAGTGGCCCAATACTGTAGCATTTAATTTCAGAAAGGGGAACTACACAAAAATGAGGAGGTTAGATATACAGAAATTAAAAGGTGCAGCACCAAAAGTAAAATCCCTGCAAGCTGCAGGGAAACTTTTTAAAGACACCATAATAAAGGCTCAATTTAAATGTATACCACAAATTAAAAAACACAGCAAGAGAACCAAAAAAGAGCCACCGTGGCTAAACAACAAAGTGAAAGAAGTAGTGAGAGGCAAAAAGACATCCTTTAAAAAGTGGAAGTTAAATCCTAATGAGGAAAATAGAAAGGAGCATAAACTCTGGCAAATGAAGTGTAAAAATATAATTAGGAAGGCAAAAAAAGAATTTGAAGAACAGCTACCCAAAGACTCAAAAAGTAATAGCAACAT
Organism: Mauremys reevesii; assembly: GCF_016161935.1. Classification (NCBI taxonomy): domain Eukaryota; kingdom Metazoa; phylum Chordata; order Testudines; family Geoemydidae; genus Mauremys; species Mauremys reevesii. The sequence goes on along the minus strand of NC_052627.1, from coordinate 34,635,518 downwards.
TTTTTTTAAGTGCATCAGAAGCAGGAAGCCTGCTAAACAACCAGTGGGGCCATTGGATGTTCGATATGCTAAAGGAGCACTCAAGGACGATAAGGCCATTGCGGAGAAACTAAATGAATTCTTTGCATCGGTCTTCACGGTTGAGGATGAGAGGGAGATTCCCAAACCTGAGCCATTCTTTTTAGGTGACAAATCTGAGGAACTGTCCCAGATAGGGTGTCATTAGAGGAGGTTTTGGAAGAAATTGATAAACTAAACAGTAATAAGTCACCAGGACCAGATGGTATTCACCCAAGAGTTCTGAAGGAACTCAAATGCGAAACTGCAGGACTAGTAACTGTCATCTGTAACCTAAATCAGCTTCTGTACCAAATGACTGGAGGATAGCTAATGTGATGCCAATTTTTAAAAAGGGCTCCAGAGGTGACTCCAGTAATTATAGACCGGTAAGCCTGACTTCTGTATCGGGCAAACTGGTTGAAACTATAGTAAAGACAAAATTGTCAGACACATAGATGAATATAATTTGTTGGGGAATAGTCAACATGATTTTTGTAAAGGGAAATCATGCCTCACCAATCTACTAGAATTCTTTGAGGAGGTCAACAAGCATGTGAACAAGGGGGATGCACTGGATATAGTATCAGAGGGGTAGCTGTGTTAGTCTGGATCTGTAAAAAGCGACAATTGCTTTTTGCAGTGGATATAGTGTATTTAGATTTTCAAAAAGCCTTTGACAAGGTAAAGATTGGAAACAAAGGGTAGGAATAAATGGTCAGTTTTCAGAATGTAGAGAGGTAAGTAGTGGTGTCCCCAAGTGGTCTGTACTGGGCCCAGTCCTATTTAACATATTCATAAATGATCTGAAAAAGGGGTAAACAGTGAGGTGGCAACATTTGCAGATGATACATAACTACTCAAGATAGTTAAGTCCCAGGTAAATTGTGAAAAACTACAAAAGGATCTCTCAAAACTAGGTGACTGCATTTAATCTGCCATTTTGTTGCTGAATGTTGATAAATGCAAAGTAATGCACATTGGAAAATATAATCTCAACTATACATATGCAATGATGGGGTCTAAATTAGCTGTTACCGCTCAAGAAAGAGATATTGGAGTCTTTGTGGATAGTTCTCTGAAAACATCCACTCAATGTGCAGCAGCAGTCAAAAAAGCGAACAGAATGTTGGGCATCATTAAGAAAGGGATAGATAATAAGACTGAAAATATAATATTGCCTCTATATAAATCCATGGTACGCCCATCTGCATGCAGATGTGGTCGCCACATTTCAAAAAAGATATATTGGAATTGTAAAAGGTTCAGAGAAGAGCAACAAAAATTATTAGACTATGGAACAGCTGCCATATGAGGAGAGATTAATAAGAGTGGGACTTTTTAGCTTGGAAAAGAGATGACTAAGGTCTATAAAACTATAGGTCTATAAAATCATGACTAGTGTGGAGAAAGTAAATAAAGAAGTGTTATTTACTCCTTCTCAGAACGCAAGAACTAAGGGCCACCAAACGAAATTACTAGGCAGCTGATTTAAAACAAACAAAAGGAAGTATTTTTCATACAATGCACAGTCAACCTGTGAACTCCTTGCCAGAGGATGTTGTGAAGGCCAAGACTATAACAGGGTTCAAAAAAGAACTAGATAACTTAAGGGAGGATTGGTCCATCAATGGCTATTAGCCAGAATGGAGAGGGATGATGTCCCTAGCCTCTGTTTGCCAGAAGCTGGGAATGGGTGACAAGGGATGGATCACATGATGATCACCTGTTCTGTTCATTCCCTCTGGGGCACTTGGCATTAGCCACTGTCAGAAGACAGGATACTGGGCTAGATGGACCTTTAATCTGACCCAGTATAGCCGTTCTTATGTTCTCTAGTAGTGTGGGTCTTATTGATTTGGGGATGGGGCTTCCTGGTACATTAAATAAAAAAAAACATTAAAACTATGCCAATATTGGACAATTGCTGGGCCTGACCCTCACTTTTTTTTTTTTTGGTAAAGTGAAGGCCAAGGAGAGAGCACTACTTTAAGAGACTCTTTAACTGATACAATGAATCCTGTACATCCAGATAGTCATACAAAAATTATTTGAAAATGATAATGTCTAAGGAATTTGTAATGCATCAATGAATGCATTCAGGAAACTCCATATGCATAGCCATACACTTTATCACTATCTCTGAAACTACTGGTAAAATTAGCACAACCTATGAAAAATTACAGCAACTTCTCTGTAAGTACAAATATGCATGTCCCTTATACACAGAGCCTGGACAAAATGATCTGCCCCTAGATACTTGTATATTTATTTCACAGCTGTTAAATTCTCTCAACCATTCCTGCAGAACCCCAAAGGTGAAATATCTAAAATCTATTTCAAGCAATATAATGCTGATATGCCTTTTCCTGGAGATGAGTGACATAATGGAGCCATTAGTGCTGCATTTGAATTTATATTCAAGTTTTCAAGACATGTGCGTTCAGAGTTCATTGAATGGAACTCTACAGTGTCCTGCGGTACTGTATGTCTAAAAGTTACTCAACTGCAACGTAATAAAGCTTAATAGGCCAGTGAAGCATAAATGTTTGCTTTGTTAAAATTAGCTCTTTAAAGCAGGATAAAATAAATGGCTAGTTGCTCAAAGAAACTCACCTACAGTGTCGGAGGATCTGTTCAGCTGTAAATTGATTGAAGGAGATTGTCTTAGACATCAGTATATTACAGTGATTCTATTCAACAGCTGAATTCTTCAATTTTATTTCACTGGGGATGTTAATCAGTTCCTTGACGTGATATTAGTTACATTTAAACTGAAAGGAGATGGATTCAGTCAGACTTACATGGCTAACTCTGTTAAGACCTCACTGAAAGAACAGAAAAATGAACAGCTAGATGTTAATTGGATCACACAACTAGCAAAGGCCATGCTTTTAGATAGACTTTATTATAGATATTTTTGGACCATGAATTAATGTTAAGGCTGTGAACAATAAAAGCCAGGAAATGGAAGGATGACACTTCTCTTAACTTACACTTAATGAAAAAGGGGAAAAAAAGACACAGTACCCTTTATTACATTTCAGTCCAGTATTCTGGTAGCTAGCTACCACATAAATCTCAGTGATATCTAAACAACTTCAAACTTTACCATAAGCAAGGACCTGTATATTCCACAAATTCATGGATGCATAATTTGTCACATATTTTACCAGCACTGCTCTTCTGAATCTCAGCTTCATCATATTGTTATTATTATGGGAAGAATGTGACAAAGAGTCATTGCAGTTTGTCTTGAAAGCTGTGAAGTAGAAAACCATTCCTTACTCTAAGAAGAAGGCTCTGTCTCACCTCCATCACTGAAAGTTCCATTGTTCTTGAGTAGAGTGACCAGATGTCCTTATTTTATAGGAACAGACCGATATTTTGGGGATTTTTTTCTATAGGCGCCTATTACCCTCCTCCCCCGTCCTGATTTTTCTCAACTTGCTGTCTGGTCACCCTATTCTTGAGATCATGGAGGGAGAGACAGTTTCTGATATAGTCTGGAGCTGTACAGATTAACACAACAAGATTTTAAACTTCATGCAATGGGCAGCCAGGGATGTGGTCAGAACACCAGAATGATGTGCTGTTCTTCATCCATAACTGTCAGCAAAAGCCTGCTGCATTCTGTACCAAGTGGAGTTTCATAAGGGTTGATAGCTTCAATCGTAGGATGGTGCATTTATACAATTAAGCCTGGAGATAAAAAATGCATGGATCACTATGACCAAAACTGCACTTGACAGGATAAAGCATAACCCTCTTTAAGGCTTAAGATGGAAAGCAAATTTGTCTGCCATTGCTTCTTCAGAACCAAAAATAAGGATTTCAGTCATAGTACATACCTTGAAAATAATGCAGTTTTGCATCTGATACATCTACTAGTCAGCCAAAATTACTTGCCTGCAGTTTGCTTTCAATATCTATCCCTTAGTCAGTTTGCAATTATTATTATTATAGTAAACGTGAATTCTATCAATCCAATTTAACACTTGTTTGTCTGGAAATTTAGCAACATTCAAGACTGGAAGGTGGAGGTAGGGGGGAGGGAGAGAAGGGGAAACTACCTGGACTGCTAACCCAGATCAGTACAGTGAAAAACAGGCAAATAAAAACATTCTGTTCTACTCAAATAGCTCACTTTCCTGTTACCTACATTGGTATTCAGTATTTCATTGCATGTTCATTTCTAGTTTTAAGTTTGCTCAGAATATGTAACTCTGGGACTCCACCTCTTGGATAGTATTCTACACTATGGTCAGACAACTGTAAGAGTTCTCCCTCCGCTTTTGTTATAAAGGAAGGCACATCACAGAGTACTTTTATAGCTGCACTACAGTGTATGCCATCACAATGCATTTATTTTTTTTTAATGTCTTCCCTGATATGATGTGAAAAACTATCTTTAGAGAGGTACTCCATATGCTGTGCTCAGTAGCCATTTTTTTGCCATTGAGGATTCAATAATGCTATCAGAGGTTTTCTGTCTATTTTCTTTTCCTCTCTTTCTTCTACTAAGAAGCTGCACAGAAGCTGAGCTCCCAGGAAGCTATAGAATATCGTCATTACTAGAGCTGAAGCAAAAGAGGGGAGGTATTTTTGGGGAGCCAACTGAAAACAGCTGCCACAGCATAGCATATTGTCCATATGCGGGAGCAGGATCTGTACCAAAAACAGAAGACTGAGACTTCCTCCCTCTCTCAAGCTGCTGACAGCAAACAGTGAGTGATCAAGCTGCTAAAACTCCATCTAACTACTTAAGAGGCACTGTCAAAGAGGAGTTATTTTATATTCTTGAAGCCTATAAATTTCATCTGCTCTGCAAGGTGAATTTTAAGAACATTGAGTTAGTGTAAAAGAGACTCTCCCTTCCTATACTAAGTTTATATTTGTTTAAATAACTTGAACCAGAGAAGATATTATGATGCTTTCAGCCCTTTAATTTAAATAGGGGATTGCAACTTTGTATAAACTGGCATTTTAACCGGAGTTTAAGGAAAAGAACTGTTGAAAACTTGAAGCTTGAGCTGGGCTTTGATTGAAAATTGCCAAGGGAAAGAAAAGCCTGAACTTAATCAATGTATAATATTTTTTTTTAGGCCAGAGCCAAGGGAGTTTCTTCACCAAAGTGCAATTCCACTGCAGTTACTAGAATTACACTGATATAAAACTCAGAGTAACAGAGTGATGAATCAATCTCGTGAAATGGGAAAATATTGCTAACAGATGCAGGGGACACTCCACTAATCAAACTACTAGGACACTGGGTGCTTGCAATGACACCTGGGTTGACTTGCCTCTACTCAAAGGACCCCTGGAACTTTATAATGAAGTGACTTTGGATGAAGATCAATGTCCGCTATCTGACAGACACATCTACTTGCTGTAAACAGATGAAAACCAGCCAAATATGAGAAAAGTGATAGTACAATGTGTAACCCTTCTGCCAGTTGGATCCAGCAGCAACAAGTGTCATGTTTAGTATCTAGGGGTTCCTTTTCAGCAATACAACAAAACCAGCTAACCCAGTCACCTCTAAGAGGCAGTACTTCCCTTCTCGCAAGCACAGGGTTTGAGTGTAGAAAATAAACTTTTAATAAAAGGATGGAAGTAACCCAGTATTAATTTGGGAAAATGCCACCAGCAGGATTCATAAACATAAAACCATGAGCAAAAGACCAATCCCAGAGTACGTTGGACTGTGTCCTTTTGCCTCAGGTTCTTAAATCTAGGAACCAAAAGTTTGCTCCACCGCAACCCGTTCACAGTTGTCCTTGGCCATTGAAGACCCAGAGTTCAGAGGTGCATCTGCATGAGCTTGCCTCCCACCCTGTGGTGGTGGTGGTGGGGCACCTGGCATGCTCTGCTGTCCAGGCATTTGCTTTAGCATCAGTTGTCTTGACGGTCACTCACCACTCCACTCTGCTGGCTGGTCACCACTCTGTTCCACTTCCTGCCCTGCCGGCGGCTCACCTCCACTCTGTTGACTGCCCTGCCGGCGGTTCACCTCCACTCTGCACCCTCTGGTATGTCTTGAGGTCCCACCAATTCATACAGCTCTCAGTGATTTCAGCAGTTAGTGGGGGAGCCTCACTGCTAGTGCAGACTGGGCAGTCTCTTACATCAAAGACACTCCCCTAAAGCACAGGGCTGCCTGAAGGATTCAGGGGGCCTGGGGCAAAGCAATTTTGGGGGCCCCTTCCATAAAAAAAAAGTTGCAATACTATAGAATACTATATTCTTTGTGGGGGCCCCTATGGGACCTGGGGCAAATTGCCCCACTTACCCCCCCTCTGGGTGGCCCTGCCAAAGCAGGCCTCAAAGGCCTAGTTACCAGTGATTTCAGCTCTATTAGTGTGCAACAAGACTCTGAATTGAATCTTAACCAGCTCTCTTATTACACAGTGGAGAGAGAAGGGGTCAAATGGTGTCTAGGACTCTTAGGCAGGGCCCACAGCACCAAATACACATACCTGTCCCCACCTTCTCTCAACTCCACTGGACTTTGGCACCCATGTCTCCTGCTTAGCAAGTGCACTTTAGTTGAGGGTGAGTCCCTCAGTCAAGGTATGCGAAGCACAGTTCTGCTTCCCTTGATTCACACAACAAGGATACACAACCCTTTAGTACCATTGCCCCAATAACAAAATAACTTGTGAGCCAACACCAGCCAAAAGTGATAATTTGGGCAAAGCAGTCCCATCATGGTGAGCACCCAGGAAGGGTGGGTGTGCCCATGCAAACAAGGTCGGCTCCTGAAGTCCTCTTCCACAGCTCATCACTAACTCTTTACATTTGTAAGCAGGGTCTGAATGAGCTCTTGCCCTCCCCGGGAAAGCTCATTCAGACCCTGCTTACAAATGTAAAGAGTAAGCCCAGATGATGCAGGGTTTATCATTGTAAGAGTTAGATAAATCTTATAACAGTATGTGTCTTGGTAAGGAATGGGGAGAAAACTGCTAAGGGCTGATTTTTTTAAAATAAAGTTACTCATTTTTCTCACCCACTTCTTTGATAAAAGAAAATGTCGATTTTTATTCTGCACTTCTATCATCTTTCCTGAGATCTGAACAAACCTGTGGAAAGGGAAATAAAGATTATGAACATTCCACTTAAATCTAAAGTTCAGGAAATTCCTAACTATTCCACAAGTCTGGAACTATTTATTTAAGTCTTGTATTTCTTCCCACAGTGGATGGTATCCCTTCATCTGGCTAGTAACCAGCCAGGCTTCCTATGGCCCAAATCTTGGTGTAAGCAACTATTATAACTCTTATCTGTGTATTATTATTTATATTACAGTAGCACCTAGAGGCCCCAACTGTGTGCTGGGTGTTATACATATAAGAACCACTCTCTAACTAGACATGATGGAGTGGGAGGACTCCCCATTTTACACCTGAGGAACCGAGATACAAAGGGATTAAGTGATTTGCCTAATTATGTCTATGGCAGAACTGGGAACTGAACACAGGCTGCCTGAGTCCACATTTTTCCAGACTTCTGAAAGTCGGGGCCCCTTCAGGAAAGAGAGAGAGAGACACACACACACACCCCTACCTACCTACCTACCTCCTCTCTTTCCCTCCCTCCCTCCAATCATACACTTGTTCTTTTCTTCTTTTCCTTAATTTAAAATAAGACATCCACACCGACTTCCATCTGTGGGAGCTGCTCTGGGGAAAACACTGAATCAGGGCATCTGGCTCTGCCGACCCTTATCATAGCCACACATGCTTCCTAGTCAGGAGTGAGCTTTTATGGGTACTGGCGGCCTTTTCTGAACGCCCAAGCAGAGAGAAGATTATAATCACTTTGTACCACTACTGTCTTCTGCCTGGTGGACTTTGTAGCTTGGGGGACTATGCAGTTTGGTTCACTCTGGTAGCTTGGGTAAACTTGAGCTGAATCTGAACCATCATCTACACCATAACTTTTGTGTGTGTTATTTCTTGAACTGAATAAATAAAGTTACTGCTACTAATGTCCATTGCAATAGATCTGTAGATCACCATGCTTGGTATCTGCTTACGCCAGTGATATTATTTGAATACCTCTGTTGAGACGTGTGAGCAAGTTCTGAGACATTGTTGCTAAGGAACCAACCTTCTTTGTGTTCAGTATTTCAGTATCACATTAGATGTAATTGTAAGTGTGCCCTGGGCAAGTCAGTATGCCCAGGAAGTATGTGTAATGCAGACATGCACACACTTGCAAGTCCAAAGAAACTGATTTTTCTTCAAAGATTGTATCAGTACTGTCTATTTTGTGGCTGTTTTCATGTCCCCATACATATTTGTGAAAGCAGCTACCCTGCAATCATGTGTCATATCATTATATGTCTCTACAACCATACAATTTTACACCAATCAGTGAGCTGTGCTTTGATTTTCTAGCCATTTTCAAAAATGAGTATAAATGGACTGATACTCAATCCCTGGTTCTGAATTCTCACCAAGCTGTAAGCAAAGATTAGATGCAGGCTAAGAGCTAATGCAAACTTCACAACCCCCTAATACTTCTATATCAGGTCAAACAAAAAGACTGAATTTAAAAAATCCCTGAATTTTGGGATAGTTCTGCTCTGGAACTAATCTCTCCAAGTCTGGCCCATCTGGTATGCTGTTCTATTAGCATATACATTTAATGGGACTACTCATGCTCTGATGAAGAGAGAGTTATGGATGAATCCTTAAATATGATTTATGACTTTTTACTTTTTTGTTGGTCTAAATCAAAGTTCTAGTCTCAAACATGCCATGGCTGCAATTTCCCCTTGCTCTGGCCTCCAAACACTACTTTGGCTGTGCATAGGGGCCACAAAGGAATTGCAAGAAGCCAGGAGGGAATACCCTGGCACAGAAGCTGAGTAGGGCTGACAGAAGAGGCCACACAATGTGATTGGAGTGGAAGGAATATGTTGGAAGAGTATAACATAGCACTGAGAACGACGTGGGTTTCTGGGCTGTTGGACATTCCATAGGCATTTCTGTGAAGTCTGGTATATATTACTCGTAAGCACCCCATATGGTAAAACTGTCCTTGGCTTCACTAGGAGTATAGTCTGATCACCACTGAGCACTTCTGAAAATCCTTCCTATTGGCTACAGTGGGGCTCCATGTGGATGTACGAGTCTGTCTGCATGGAGTTCTTTGCAGGATCGGGCCCGTACTTTGCAAATCCAGACTTCTTCTGATTTTAATTGTGCAGCCTTATGACCTTAACATCTTTTTTGTATTTAATTTGTCAAATGTTATTTCTTCACATTTCACATTACGTAACAGCAATAGTGCACATACTCAAAAATACTAGTTTTATAGATTTTGAGTAGCCTCTCCCTGCAGCCATGCTGATGTAAAAAGGAATACAAGCAAAGTAATAAAGTCATAATAAACACGAGTCAGGCACTTTAAGAAGGTACTTAAGAATTTATTGCCCCAATCTTGCAAACAGATACTATAGTAACACAGGTGCTTAACTTTATACATGTGAGTACTCCAATTGAACTCAATTAGACTACTCACCTGTATAAAGTTAAGCAGCTGTGTTTACAGGATCTGGTCCTTAGTTGGGTCTTTGTATTTGAAATTTGTAAAAATATAATTTTCTAGATCCACACACATCAAGGGCAAACCAGTAAGAAGTGTGCAAGCTGAAAAAATGTGATTTATAGTAATAGACTGCAGCTACCTGCTGTTTGTGTTAAATATGAATCATTACACAGCAGCACCATTGGTTATGGAACCAGATGAGAAACTGATTTTTTCTGATCTCCAGAGCAGGCATAAATGACCAAAACATATGATATATTTGTTAATTAAAGTAGTGGCAGAATTCCGGTAGGACTACTCTGATGTTTATTATAAGCTGTGTTTTGCAGTCTAGTAATGAACGGTAACTCATGTCTCTTTACCCAGTTTGTTTAAAATATTTTTTCTTTTATTACTGAAATATGAGAACATTTTCTGGTGTTTAATATTTATGGATAAAGAATGAACAAATCTTCTGTATCTTGTCTGCTTGTTTATGAAATATAAATTGAAATTTTAAAGCTTGTTACTGTTTATGATGAATTGTCCTTTTTTGTATACTTATTCAGACCCTTGTGTATGTAAGTATAGTTCAGTGTACGTGAAACCTTTTAAGGATTCACTGAGGCTGTAAATTCATTTCTGTGCATGGAAAAAAGACTAGAGTAACAAAGATGCACATTGGGTAGCTGTCCGTGTACACTTCAGATATAAAACATGCCTTCATTAAGCAACTGTTTAACAGATTACCCATACAGCTTTTCTGGGGGGTCGTTTAAGTTTGTTTTCTTAACTAAAGAGAAAGGACTCGAGCTGAAACTGTTTTTTTGAATTGATCGAATAACCTTACAGCAGCCATCAATAGTGTAGGATACAAGAAAGCAAAAATGGTATTGCCGATGGTTTAGTTACGTACATTAGAAAAGTGGTCAATATAACCATTTAGGCTTTGACTCAAATTACGCAGCCACAATAGAAAATACTTATACTCTGTTACGATCTCAGGAAGGTGAGTTTGTTTAGAGTGTTGACTAAGAATCCCTCTGAACAGGGCCTCACTAGTGACAATATCAGCTATGGTGTTGCTAACACAGGGGAAAAAACAATTCAAAGCCGGATCATAAAACAATTTGATCAGTTACCTACATGCCAGTTTTACAAGGTTTCCTTCGCAATAGATCTATAGCCGTCAACCCTTTTAACCTACTTCCCAATGAATAATGTTAGCCCCAGGATCTAACACTCCTAACTACCTAAAAATAAATGCCTACATTCATGACAGACTGTATAGAAAGAGTGCAGTAGAAAAAGCTTGACACTTGGTCTCATTTTCTGACTGTAGAACTTGAAAGGCAGTATGAAACCATTAACTATTGTACAGTTCTACAATCTTAGTTAACCACAGTAACTTGGTTGGTTTTAAAGCTACTGTACAACAATTTTGACCAGAATCTGTTCCAAAATAGAGACACAAACAGCAACTCTGACAATATTTAGAACACATATACAAGTGTGTACACTTCCTTACTAATTAGGTATTCAGTTTCAGGAAGTGGTGAATTGACTGATTTGGATGGTCTGCCAAGAGCAAATTTGTGTGTTACTTATCAGCTCAGCCATCAGCTTACAGCTCAGCTATGTTTCATAGCAGGAATTGCACTGCAAACACAGGTAGAGTGAAGGACGGACACACTTTCCCCAGCAGGTTTGTATAATTTTTGATGGTGCCCAGAAAGGGTCCAAGTCCCCCCGCCCCAATACACACCTGCCTAAGGCCGCTGGGAGGGAGTTTGGGTGCAGGAGGGGGTTTCGGGTGCAGGCTGTGGGAGGAAGTTTGGGTGCGGGGGCTCTGGGATGGAGTTTGGGTGCTGGGTGCAGGCTCTGGGCTGAGACAGAGGGTTGGGTTGCAGGGCATGGGGCTGGGTCAGGGATGTGGAGTTTGTGGTGCAGCAAGCAGGCTGCCCCAGGGCTGGGGGCCAGAAAGAAGGACTCCCAGTCCTCCCAGTCCTCTCCTCCCTGGCAGCAGCGAGCTCGAGGGGAGGGGGCCCCCTCCCCAGCCCCCCTAGCATTACACTCACCCAACCTCCCTGAAGTTGCTGCTCAGGAGGTCCAGCCAGGAAAAGGCCCCTCCCCTGCTCAGAGTCAACTTGGAGTCGCCTGCCTGGAGGATGGGGGAAGGGCTGCCATGTGCCTCCCCTCCCGTCCTCCCTCTGCAGGTGCAGCAGCTGCCTCAGCCTGCCCCCGGCACCCCTCCCTTGCAGCCGGCTATGGCAGCAGCTGGTGAGGGAGCACAGTGCAGAGCTGCAGGGGGCAGCTGCCCAGTGCCTAGGGCAGGCAGGGACGTTCGGGGGAGGCGTGCAGGAGTGGCAGACGAGGCCAGAGGAGAGACCCAGCCCCAAACATTGGCGGAGCCGGGCCCCCCGGGCCCTGAATTTGTTGGAGCCCAAGCTCCACGGAACCATATAACTTGCCGCCTCTGTTTCCTAGCAGGCAATCCAAGTTTCTGGAAAACAGAAAGAAATAGACACTTGCTATTACCAGAGGACTCCCAGATGGTCAGCCCAGGACCTCAATCTTCTCCCTTTCAGGTGTCTTTGGCTTTCAGGAATTATTGTGCTGAAGGAGATAGGCCATTTTATTCTGTTTCTGCTGGCTGGTCCAATTCGGTTCCTCAATCAGAGAGTGACCCATACTTCTTCCAAAGATTTGAAATGTACAGCCAAAATGATAGCTGTCTTCTTTCACTATTCAATCAGAGAATGAAACAGCAGCTTTTCAGTTTATAGATTCCAAAGCCAGAAGGGACCATTGTGATCATCTTGTCTGACCTCCTGTAGAGCACAGGCCATAGAACTTCCCCAAAATAATTGCAAAAGCAGATCTTTTAGAAAAAAATCCTATCTTGATTTAAAATCTTGAGTTCTTGCAACTGGGACTAGAATTTTTCATTCTCTTTGTGTAACACATCCTGCCACATCAGCTTGTGTAAGACAAGTTGTGTGATAACTGCTGGTACAATCATCATGGGACATACTTTAAACACTAGTTGGTTTGCACGGGTCAGAAACTTACCTCTGCTAGTTGCTTTCTACAGGTCCCTTTGTCATGCATCCCTTGGCCAATTTTGCATTTATGCTGGCTCAAATTGCAGTTCCTGTATCAATACCCTGGTAGGTGCTGAAATGGCCACTTTAAAGTTCATATAATTTATACAAAGTTCATCCATATTCTTTGATACTCTTGAAATTTGTTTTAACAGTCTGTTATACAATGCAAAGTCACTTCAAGAACTATTGTTCTCCAGCAAGGCAGAACTGCTATCTAACTCTTCTATTTTTGTTCTCCTTGATTTAACAATGGTAGGACCTTAGTACATCTCACTGAGCTGAGTCTGTGCATTATTAATCAAAGAGTTACATTTCCAATTATTCCACTCAGTGGTCAAGTGTCCTTATAAACACACTGTTTGATTTCAGTTCCTTTTATTTACAACCTCTTTCAGCTCAGGTGTATTTCATTAACTTATACCATATGAATGCTTGATTGCAAAACGTAGCCTGACTCCACTTTATCGCTTAGACTAAAAGAAATCAATATGAATGCAACTTCTTTCTTTCCTAACTGGATTGCCTATGATGTAAACCCTGTCACTAAAGTTTATAAAATTTTGCCCAGTGCTGTATCATTTATAGTTAACTTCCCTTTCACGCATTTTAATTACAATATTAGATTCCATCAAGTTTGCCATTTTACAACTGTATCTGGTAAACTTTATAATATCAATGTTTGATATTAATTTAATAGTATTTTTTATTAATTCACAGACAAGGAAAAAGGGGAAGTCTCTTTAGGTCAGTGGTTCTCAACCCACGACCTGTGGGCTGCTTGCGGCCCAATCAGCACACAGCTGTGGCCCATGTGACATCCTCAGGCTTATACAGGTAGTATATATAGTGTGTGGATGTGGTCCATAGAGAGCTGCATATGCAGCCCACAATGGTAAATAGGTTGAGAACCACTGCCTTAGGTGCACCAGAAGTAGTTTCTCACAAAAGGCTGCAACAGCTGTGAGTTTCCTCAGACTATTGAAAAAAATCCAGCAGATAGACCTTGGGTTTTTATTCTCGCAGCCTCTGTCCTATTTTTTTTAAAAGGCAATGCTGGCTTGGCAATTGTTAAGTAGTCATAACTCAGACTTTTAGGGCCTTAGTTACTACATCAGGTATGAAGCTGAAGGCTCAGTGCTTTAACCACTCAAAAAGTGCCCCAGTTTTACAAGTAGTAATGCAGGTGTACACTTGCAATTGATGATTGCTACCAAAGTATGGATCATTCATTTTCAATTTAATTGCCCTGGACACTTCAGGAAGACAAGACACTGATTGTGGTTTAACTTGGCTGCAGCTTTCTTAACACATGGGGAAAGGTATCAGGCAGTAACTTGTCCAGTGCAGGCCATCCTTCTAATTTATTCATGCCACCTTTGGGAAAAGCTGCCCTCAGCCTTGCTCCCTTTCACACCATTAATCTGGACCCAGCACCATTGCTGGAAACCCACCACCCTCCCATCATACAAGGCTTAAGGGTATTTAGAAAATAGGTTGGCCACCTCATTATACCAGACATCAGGAACCTCTCTGTCTTCCCCCGCCTTCTTTATTTATTACAGCTGCATTAAGATGTTGTGGTGGCAGTCTCTCCTTATGTGTTTTGGGAGGTGTATTTTTCCATCTTCTCAGTGCTGTGTAAGCTGTCAGGCTAACTTGCTGGTCAGGGCACCAAAGAACTTTCCAGCCACACAATTCCCCTCTGTTATTCAGAGCTTAGTTTTATTTTTTCAAAATAAAACTATGTAACAGGAGATCAGCATACTAGTCATGTCCTTTCCCCTTGATCTCAGGTTGTCTGCAGGAGACTATCTACTCCCTACTGGATTACTCTCTGTCTGGGATTCAAGGCAAGCATCTCTTCTCCCTTCTTTCTAGGTTGTTCCCTGCAGTATTACACTCTACAGACCATTGGCCTGAGAATTATAAGCTGAGTTTTCCCTTGTTCTAGGGCAGCAGTCCTCAAACTTCTTTGCACTTCTGGCAACAAAAATTACATGACCCCAGGGAGGGGCCAAAGCTGCACCATCTTGGTGGGGAAGCCGAAGCGGTTCAGCCCCAGGTGGGGGGCCTGTAAACTGAGCCCTGTCACACACAGCTGAAACCCTAGGGTTTGACTTCAGCCCTGGGCAGTGGGGCTCAGGCTTTGGCACTGGGGCCCAGAAAATCTAACACCAGCCCTGGCGACCCCATTAAATCCACTTTAGGGTCCCAAACCACAATTTGAGAACCACTGTTCTAGGGTCTCCTGGAGGAGCTTTTCTACTCCCTGCAGTTCTCCAGTTCAACTGAGCTACTTACTGGCTGAAGACCAGGTGATTTTCAATCTAACATCTGATCTGTGGCCTCACAGCATCAACTGAGAGGCAGATGATTAGGTTACAAGTGTGGTTGGGCCCAGCTCCTCTTAAAGGGACAGTAACCCAGAGACATGCTGATTTAAGAGTTCTCTCAGTTCATTTTATATGTTTCCACAAAACAAAAGAAACGGAATCCACACACCCCATCACTTGCTGAACATCACTCACATACCCTCCATGGTATTGCTCAGGAAACTTGTACTCAGACAAGTTGCGTGAAGTAAACAGACCGTGTGCCTGGTAAGAAATACATCTGACCTGCCAGTCATGCTGGTTGGTCCTTAGTGTACTATTATACAAAAAACCTAAAAGCCACCTTTTGTGACCATAATCTTTCCATTCGTGCTTGGACACGTGAGTTTTGAATTGGTGTTGGACATTTCCAAATCAGTTCAGCAAGATAAAGGTTTTCAATCATTTTCTAGTTTCATTAATACCTTATAAAGGTATTATGACTGTGATTGACAAAATACTACATGCCAACTATTTGCTGAAAGTAAATGCTTAAGCTTCCAGGCTTTTATTGATTGTTTTCAAAGGCAAGTTATTTAACAAGTTATTTAAACACATCTAGGGCATGTAACTCGAAAAATTAGACCATCTACTGTGTATTAAGAGTTGATTCATAACCAGGGAGCTTTTACATTATGCCACCTGTTAACTATCTAGCTGGATACTTACATGGCCCTTACCATTATTTGAGCACCTTCCAGGTATTAAATCTTTATCTCCTCAGAACAGCACTGTAAGATAAAGAAGTATTCTCCTCCTCGCTCTACAGATACAGAATTGAGGGACAGAGGAATTAAGTGACTTGCACAAGAAGTCTATTGCAGAGCCAAGAACTGAACCCATATATCCTGAGTTCCAGTCCAGCACCTTACCTTCTTAATCACTTGATTAGCACTTAATCAGCTCTTTGAAAGAGATGTAGATATTACAGTGCTGACCTTTGTGGCACCTAGAAAAGTCACAGGAACAACACTTCAATCCACATAGCCTGAGTTAAGCTCCACAGAAAGCGATTCACACAGCCAAGTATGCTAGGCAGGAAGCAGCCTAGCATACTGTGCACTATCACAGTTTTATATCCCTACATCTTTCAGCCCTTATTTTCTAAGACCCCAGGAGGAAGAGAGATCTCCCTCTCTAGGGAGCTCTTTCATTCTTAGCTCAGCAGCAGCAAGTTGTTGTTATGGGGAAAGCAGTGGACACAATATATTTTGACTTTAGCAAAGCTTTTGATACAGTCTCCCACAGTATTCTTGCCAGCAAGTTAAAAAAAGTATGGATTTGATGATTGGACTATAAAGTGGATAAAAAGCTGGCTAGATTGTTGGGCTCAATGGATAACGATCAATGGCTCGATGTTTAGTTGGCAGCCAGTATCAAGAGGAGTGCCCCAGATTTTCATTAATGAGCTGGATGATGGGATGGATTGCACCTTCAGCAAGTTTGCAGATGACACTAAGCTGGGGGGAGAGGTAGATACATTGGAGGGTAGGGATAGGGTCTAGAGTGACCTAGACAAATTGGAGGATCTGGCCAAAATAAATCTGATGGGGTTCAACAAGGACAAGTGCAGAATTCTGAATTTAGGATTGAAGAATTCCATGCACCGCTACAGACTGGGGACCGATTGGCTAAGTGGCAGTTCCCCAGAAAAGGATCTGGGGATTACAGTGGACGAGAGCTGGATATGAGTCAACAGTGTGCCCTTGTTGCCAAGAAGGCTAATAGCATATTGGACTGTATTAGTAGCAGCATTGCCAGCAGATCAGGGGGAAGTGATTATTACCCTCTGTTTGCACTGGTGAGGCCACATCTGGAGTATTGCATCCAGTTTTGGGCCCCACACTTATGGAAAGGATGTGGACAAATTGGAGAGAGTCTAGCAGAGGGCAACAAAAATTATTAGGGTGCTGGGGCACATGACTTACGAGAAGAGGCTGAGGGAACTGGGCTTATTTAGTCTGCAGAAGAGAAGAGTGAGGGGGGATTTTATAGCAGCCTTCAACTACCTGAAGGGGGGTTCCAAAGAGAATGGAGCTCAGCTGTTCTCAGTGGTGGCAGATGACAGAACAAGGAGCAATAGTCTCACGTTGCAGTGGGGGTGGTCTAGGTTGGATATTAGGAAAAACTATTTCTCTAGGAGGGTGGTGAAGCACTAGAATGGGATACCTAGAGAGGTGGTGGAATCTCAATCATTGGAGGTTTTTAAGGTCAGGCTTGACAAAGCCCTGACTGGGATGATTTAGTTGGTGTTGGTCCTGCTTTGAGCAGGGGATTAGACTAGATCAGTGATCCTAGAGGATCTCCCAGTCAATCGTGATCTCTGGTTGTGTAATGAGGCTGCTGCTAAGGCAGGCTCCCTGCCTGCTCGAGCTCCACACCGCTCCTGTAAGCAGCCAGCACGGCCCCATGGCTCTGGGTGGGCAGGGGTCTCTCTCTGCGTGCTGCTCCTGCCTGCAAGCCCTGCCCCCACAGCTCCCATTGGCTGGGAACAGGGAGCTGTGGCCAATGGGAGCTGCAGGGGCAGTGTTTACAGAGAGGGGCAGTGCATAGAGTCACATACCCCCACCCCCCTCCTCCGGGGCCCATTGGCCCCTTCTGGGAGCAGCATGGGGCTGGAGTAGGCAGGGAGACCACTTTAGTGGCAGCCCTGTTGCACCGCCAACCGGGAGCCACCGGAGGTAAGTGCTGCCTCTCCTGCAACCCAAGCCCCAGCCCTGACCCCCTCTCAGAGCCAGTACCCTGTATCCCCTCCTGCACCCCAACCTCCTGCCCCAGCCCAGGGTCCCCTCCTGCACCCAAACTCCCTCCCAGAGCTTGCACCTCTCACTCCCTCCTGCATCCCAACCCCCTGCCCCAGGCTCAGCCTAGAGTCCTCTCCCACACTGCAAACCCCTCAGCCACAGTGGGGCTTTGGGGAAGGGGCAGGGTAGAGCCTGTGTTGCCCTTAAATTCAAAAAGTGATTTTGGGTATAAAAGGGTTGGAGACTATTAGACTAGATAACAGCCTGAGGTCTCTTCCAATTCTATGATCATGTGCCCCTTATAATACTTCCTTCCCAGCTTTTATCAAGTTAGTCAGCTGAGCGCTAATTAGTTCCTTACCTCCCCAGCCTCTCCTTCTGATGACCCACCTGTCACATCTCAGCACTCTGTCACAATAATCTACCCTTGCAACTCCCACAAATCAGACCACTCCCTGTACATAAGCTCCCACAGCTGCTAGGGCATTAAGGATTTTCTGCTGCCACTGTCCAGTAAGCAGAGGTCAGTTGCAAGAAGCTAGAGTATCTATTGGTCAGTTACAGGGCATAGGCTCTGATCTCACTGAGATTGGGGGCTGAGAAACTGCTGCTGGATCTGCCTATCCCAAAAGGCCAACTCCACAAAACAGCTCAGAGTCTGGAACTGCATTCTTTTGTGGAGCACCATAAACTGCAAATTTTGAAGTTTGAATAGCAAACCTTTAAAACTCATAATTCCTTGCTATTCTCTTCCTAGTGCCCAAATACGTTGATGTATTACAGCTGCAAAATACATGCAATGGATTATATGCTGACTTAAAGCTTTTCAGTCTACAACATGGACTCTTGAAAAGATCAAAGCAATTAGTTTTGAAACTGCTTGCAAGCGTTCATTTATTTTTCTATCTCAGTTTTCCTGCTGTTACTGATACTTTTGATGTGGCTTTTCCCTCCTCTCTCTCCTTTCTACCACTTCTCCCCTCTGAGTGAATAGAAATGGCCACACAGTGTTTCCTTTAAAAAAGCTTTTACATAATCCAGATAAGAAGAGAGCTTTCTTCAGTCTAACTTTTATACAGGTTTTCTAATCTCCACTGAGAATTAGTTTAATATTAGATTATTAAGGAAAACATGCTCAGTATACCTGGAGACTCCAGTTTGAATTTGATTTAAGTCACAAGTGCAGTAAAATGAATATATTGTTTCTGACTGAGCTGGAGTTGATAGCATTCTCTCTCTCTCAAACAATATGAATTAGATACAGTTCTTTCACAATAATATTTTTTTCTGTTAGAAAGAAGAGGAGATTTGAAAGTTTACTAAAAAATATCAACTCTTCAATTGAATATGAAGACCTTGGGATGATTGACAGAAGTCAGATTTCTGTAGTTTTGGCTCTGGCAAACTGGTGTTTGTTTTCCTACACAAGAGGCTTCATGGAGCCAAACAAAACTGGGAACAGAAGGAACCACAGTTGAGCTTTTCAAAGTTGATAACCATTTTTTTCTTAGGCCTTCTAAAAGCTAAATGTGTGGGATTCTTCCTTCCAAATTTTATTTTAGGCTAAACATTAATGAGTTTGTTGATATGAAAATGCAAATCTCATTGACAGAGCTGTGGGTTTGATGCAAAGGCCATTGAAATCAATGGGAATCTTTTCATTGATTTTTATTGATCTTTGGGCCAGGCTCTATGTGGGCGTGTAGCTAGGGTATCGAGTAGGGAATTGAGGGTCCTAATAATTGTTCATATTCCCTTCTTCATTTTAAGGAAAGGAAAAGTTGCAGGTAAATGAACTAGAAAAGAAAGGATACTCAAAATTGAGGAAAAACATCTATACACAACCCATCACACTGTACCTAGGTATTGCATTGGTTTCCAAACAGTTTGTGAGCTGACAGATTCACAGTTCAGCCCAAAATCTATGACACCTTGCTAGGTTTCTTGTGAACAAAAATCTCATAGACAGTATGTTATAAAATGATTATAATGTTTCAAAATTGTATATTGCCATGATATATCATAATATACAGTACATGGGAATTATTTTGCTTGAATATGAATCATAGACCAAAGAGCAGACTACAATCCTGAGTTTTTCATAGCTCAGATACTATTTTGATATTAAGAAGAATTCTTGTAAATTATATCTGATTGCATAATCTGACAGAATTGAAACCATTTAAACCACTTAACAAATATGGAAAATAATATCAGAGAGAGAGTATATTGCATTGTATCTAGCAGTCTGGGCTTTCTTTTCATACACATCCCATGACCTTAATTTGATACACTGGGCCAAATTCAGTCCTGGTTTAAGAGGGTGCATCTCCACTGAAGTCAGTGAAGTTCCCTCTATTTATATTAGTGCTGAATTTGTTTCCAGATAACTCACACATGATGTAATATATCATATTAAATAAATGTATTCAGTACTCCAGATGAATGAAAGAAGAAATTAACACCAGTCTTTGCTCTTCTAGACAGAGTAGTAGTGTCTCCTTCACTCTTATTTGCTGCATAGGGAAAAAGAGCCAAATCACCGGGATTCTTTGCAGGTGTCAGAACAGCAGGATTGAGCTTGCAAATCCTGAACTGCTGTGTTGGTATAGTAGAATTCTAAACAGTGTAAAAGCTGCATTTTTAGCATGGAGGCGGACCAAGTAGAACCATGTCCTTTAAAAGTACTTCATAGATCCTGCTTGCAGTGGATCTGATCTCTTTGTCAGCCAATACATAGGTATTAGATATAATATACAGAACATTAATGGCTATTATGTGCACAGTGTGTGTATATGTATATTTATCTATCTATATATTAGGCAGTATGAAAGGGGAGGATTTATTACATTATACATCAAGAAAATATACACTTATTCTAAGGTCCAGCTGATTGCCGCAGGCAGGAGGCTGGGGAGGAAGAGGGGAGGAGCAAGGACGTGGTGTGTGGAGTAAAGGAGGAAGGGGGAGAAGAGGCGGGTTAAGGGTGAGGACTTGGGGGAAGGGATGGTGTGGGTGGGCCAAGGGTGGAGCCGCCCCGCCCCTGGTGCTTGCAGAGTAGGGGAAGCTGCCACTGCTGCTGTGCAACATGCTTCTCCAAGCCTACAGCACCTTCAGCCTCCTTGCCTACCTCATTGTCTCCAGTGCCAGTGGGCTGTGCCTGTGTGGGGTAAGGCAGGGGCACCTCCCGCTATAGTACTGTACTGTATGGCAAACAAAAAAAAATTCCCTTGAATCTAACCCCCTCATTTACATTCATTCTTATGGGGAAATTGGATTAGCTTAACATCGTTTCACTTAAAGTCGCATTTTTCAGGAACATAACTACAGTGAGGACTTACTGTACTGTATCCAGGTCTGGATGCTACACTTTAGGAAAGATGTGGACAAACTGGAGAGAGCCCAGAGAAGAGCAATAAAAATGACAAAAGGTTTAGAAAACCTGTGAGGAAATGTTTAAAACACGCAACTTGTTTAGTCTTGGGAAAAGAAGACTGAGGGGAGAACATGATAACAGTCTTCAAATATGATTAGGACTGTTATAAAGAGGATGGTGATCAGTTGTTCTCCATGTCCACTGAAGGTAGGACAAGAACTAACAGGCTGAATCTGCAGCAAGGAAGATTTAGGTTAGATATTAGGGAAAACTTTCTAACTATAGGGATAGTTGAGCTCTGGAATAGGTTACCAATGGAGGTAGGGGAATCCCTGTCATTGGAGGTTTTTAAGAACAGGTTGGACAAACATCTGCCAGGACTGGTCTAGGTTTAGTTGGTCCTACCTGAGCACAGGGTATCTCTTCCTCCACCAGTCAGTAGCTGTTGCCACTCCTCCCTCTTCTTGACCACCCCCTTGTTTTGTGGTGCGGGGGGGAGGAGGGCGAATCAGCTGTAATGATGAAAGTACACTCAAGTGGTGGCAAAAGGCTGAACTGCACTGAGAGCTGGCAGCTGAGGATCTGAGCCTGAGAGTACAAGTGCAGCAGCCTAGTAGTGTCTCAAGCTCCTTGTCCATGGAAGCACATAACTCCTAGGGTGCATTTTACCTCTCCAATCCTTCATGTAGGGCCATTCTTGTCCCTGGTGCAAAATACTACAATGTTTAGAAGAGATAAGTCTGTCGGTCTCTCCATGTGATAACAAAATGCAGAGTGTTCGCCTAGCTGTAAGGATAGATTCAATCTTGTGGGCTGCAGAGAACCGAGAGGGGAAGATGGATTGACTAAGAAAAGGGAATAGTACAGCATGGGAAAGTCGTCTACCCAAGGGCAGCTTGTGACAGCTCCTTGGGGTACTTTATTCTTTAAGCTCCTGCAGCAGATTGAGATTCCTTGTGAATTGTTTGGAAAACTGCAAAGCCAATATACGTGGCCTGTGTGGATTACACATTGGAAATTATTAATTTATATGGATTGACGCACAGACAATAGGTCAAAAGGCTATGGAGATCTTCAAAGGTACTTAGACACCTAACGTCCCTGTGCCTAACTATCTGAATACCTTTGAGGATCTGGGCCCTGCTGCTTGATAGGCCCCTTATGCTGCATAATCATAAAAATTATGAGCATCAATTTTGCGAGTAGAAAAGAAACAAGATGGTTTATCCCAGTTAAATTACTTTTCTTCATATCTGAACAATTTATTGGCATGGATAGAAAGTTTTATAGGTTTTTGCTTGTAAGACTGAATATTCTTCCTGTTATGCCAGCCAAGACAGTATTTACAGTGATTAAAAAGTATCCCTAGGTAGGATTCATTCTTAAAATAGGTACAGGGCCTAAACAATTATTGGATTTCAGTGCATCATTTTTATATATATAGTAAATCTAAATTATGGTTTGAAAAAGATATTACCCATTTTGGAACTGTAATAACAGAAAGAGAGATGGTCTGATTTTTCTGACTATAAGTAATAACAATAGCATAATCCAGCACCCATTGAAGTCAGAGGAGAGGCTTTCATTGTCTTAAGTGGGAATTGATTAGGCCTTAAGAAGAAGAATATAAGAAATGAATCATGCTTTGCTTTTGATCCTTGATGAATTAATTTGTTAAATTACCAAATGCTAGAGATGAATAGCACAATACTAGAAGTAGAAAATATCTTGTAAAAATGAAAGAAGCAACCAAGAAGGTATTTTGGACCAGGACTGAAATAGCTAATGCTTACAAAGCACTTTTCACCTCTAAGTTTCTAAATACTATACAACTGAGAATAAGTATCATCCTACTTTTCACTTTAAAGAATACTGAGGCAGAAGGAAGCGAAATGGCCACGAAGCTAGTCTGTGGCAGGAATAAGATGAAAAGCCAAGTCTCTCAATTTCTGGTGCCACGCCCTATCTACTGGGCCAGGCTGCCAAATTCAGGGTAAATTGATTTCTAACTTGCAATTTTGTACAAAAAAGAAAGATGCAATTAAGTTGAATTCAGAACTATATTATCTTCTATGAATTCTGTACAGAGTGGGCTTTACAGAAGATCCAGAGTTTTGGGGGAACTGTGACAACTATGGTGCTGTCTAATATTACAGGATTGTTGGATCACTGTAAGAGAGAACAGGTCTGATCCTGTAATACCTTCAAATTGACACCGCCTCTGAAATCAACTGGAATTTAGTACAGGTAAGGTTTGCTGGATTTGGACAAAATAATTGCTTCTAAGGTAAGAATATTAAAATACATACTTTTACATGTATTTGTAAATAGCATAAAAATGTGATCTACAGTCCCTGAAGATCGTTTTCTAATGAAGGATATTTTCACAGATTTACCTATGTACAGTCTTAACCTAGAGAAGAAAATAGCTTTTCAATACTAATTTCTCTTGAACAGCCCATGGTTTTAAAAGACGCAGACTTATCTGTTACAGATGGAAAACACCCATTATTTTAATTTTGAGCACATAGGCAAATATATAAATTCTAGAAATAAGGAACAATAATTAAAACAAAAAGAAGTTGTGAGCCTGATGAAGAAGTTATTGGCTGAGGTCCTTTTGCTTGCATTATGCAGGTCAGACCAGATGATCATAATGGACCTTTCTGGTCTTAAAAATATATTAATTTGTCCATCTAAATATGAACAATGCACTATGAAGGATTGGCGTCATCTGCAGTATCTGGAACTGGATGTGGAGTAGCGGAGTCAATGGCAGGATGGTTTTTGAAAGGGGCTGTTGATGGAAAAGGGTCAAGTAGCTCCATGATGTGCCAGAACGGAAGCAGATTTTCCTGCAGATCCGTAGGCTGTGTGCTTTGATGGAGCTTACCCATCCTACTTCTCCATTGCTGCATAATATTTCCCCCACAGGGAACAAGTAGCCTCCATTAACATAGTACACTGCTCTACAGCCAAAATGCTTCTGAAATAAATGTAGTCAAACTTTACTAATTCTGGGTCACTGAGAACGAAAATGATGCTTAAAATTGTTGATTGGCTCTAGTTTTCAAGTTATGCTATTGGGTCAGTATATACGACCCTTGACTTGGGAATAGCGGAGGATAAGTGCGTTATAAAGGGAAGGGATCTCAATTTAAACCAGAAATGACTAAAATACATCTTTGACTGGATCTATGAATAAATCTATGACTGGGTTTGGACAGTACTTGCTTTTTAGGCAAAACAATGAATGATATAATCTGAAGCTGGTATTGCATCATACATGATATGAATTGCATCACGTTATTCCTAGAAGTCATGGATGATGCAATCATAACGAAGCTTACATCACTCTGCTGAACAAATTGCCCTATATCAGCTCTAGAAATCATACAGTGTCGTGCTCTCTTATTTGTCAGTGTTTGATTTTGCAAAGGGACACATTTCTGTTTAGCCAAAGTGAGCAGAGATGCCTCGTACTTGTGTGAACAGTGCAGATAACTTCTGCTATGTTTGTGGTGAAGTGACTTTTGCATCACAAAAGCGCAGTATAACCACTATGGTTAAGAAAGCCTATCACCTTTATTTTGGCTGCAAAATTGGAGATCAGGACAAGAGATGGGCCCCACACATATGCTGCAACACTTGTGCAACAAATCTTCGCCAGTGGTTGAACAGGAAAAGGAAATCTATGCCTTTTGCAGTGCCAATGATTTGGAGAGAGCCAACAGATCATACCAGCAATTGTTACTTCTGCATGGTGCCTCCAGTTGGGAAAGGTGTGTCAAAGAAGAAAAAGTGGACTGTGCATTATCCAAACATTCCATCAGCTATACGCCCAGTACCCCACGGAGAAGGACTGCCGGTTCTGATGCACCAGAATCATTCTCACTTGAGTCAGACGAGGAAGAGGATGAAACTTCTGGTCCTGAACCATCAATGTCACAGGACCCACATTTTCTCCCATCCTCCTCCTCTGAACCACACCTCATAACACAAGGTGAACTGAATGACCTTGTCAGGGATTTGGAACTACCCAAGAGTAAGGCAGAGCTGTTGGGCTCCAGACTACAGCAGTGGAATCTCCTGGCAGGTGATGTTAGGGTTTCCATGTTCCGTGACTGTCAAAAGGATCTTGTCCCATTCTTCTTCATGGAAGGTGATCTTGTAGCCTGCAACAACATTGATGGTGTGATGGCAGCCCTCAACATCGTTCACGATCCAGATGAGTGGAGACTGTTCATTGATTCATCGAAGACGAGTCTTAAAGCTGTTTTACTGCATAATGGCAATGTTTTGCCATCAATTCCAGTTGGTCATGCAGTCCATATGAAGGAAACCTATGACAACATGAAACAACTTTTGAGGTGCATAAACTACCCACAGTCATTGGAGCCTGGGAGGAAAAGTGTTCAGCATCCACCACTTGTTGAATCAAGGAAGATTTTGTTACCACCCTTACACATCAAGCTGGGTCTGATGAAGAACTTTGTCAAGGCCATTGACAAAACACAAGCAGCTTTCAAGTACCTCCGTGGAAAATTTCCAAGGTTCAGTGAAGCTAAGATAAAGGAAGGTGTCTTTGTTGGTCCTCAGATTCGTGAACTTCTTCGAGATGATGCATTTGACCATGCACTGCGTGGCAAGGAAAAGACGGCATGGAAAGCCTTCCAGTTAGTGGCAATAAATTTTCTCGGAAACAACAAGGCAGACAACTACAGGTTGTTGGTGGAAAACCTCCTCAAGGCATACAAAAGCCTTGGTTGCAACATGTCACTAAAGATACATTTTTTGCACTCTCATCTAGATTTTTTTCCACCGAACTGCGGAGCAGTGAGCGGCGAGCGATTTCACCAGGACATTGCAACAATGGAGAAATGCTATCAGGGCAAATGGAGCCCATCAATGCTTGCAGACTATTGCTGGACAGTGACAAGAGATGCTCCATTTAATGAATACAAGAGACAAGCCAAGAAGCGCCGAGTAGACACGGAATAGGACTAAACTATGTACATAATAGTTTTTTGCCTTTTGTTTCATAATACATTTTATTTATATAACCCTTTTGCTGATTTTTAAAGTGTTACATAAACAGGACAGGTGAAATATTATCATGTAAAGCAACCATAAACACATGAAAAGACCTAGGTTTACAATTTATGATTAAAACTCTACTATCTACACAATATACATAGACATAAAATGTAAAAACTTACATAACTTAGAAACAGTAGCCAATCAGTTGTTTTAATTGTCATATTTGAATTCAGCACATCAAAATACATAATAAATAGCACATTTTATCTCTGAAGCAGACGACTTCTCAAAAATTGTAGACCAGTGGTATCTGACCAGTTCAACCATTAATGAATTTATCTTTAAAACCACCTTGTGATGGAGGGAAGCATCATTATCTGTGTTTTATAGACAGAGCACAAAGTTTCTTATTCCATGATTTGCCTAAAGACACACAGAAAGTAAGGAGCAAAACTGTGAACTGAACACATTTCCTGAGCCCCAATCCTGTGCCTTAAGTGCAAGGCTATGCAGTAGGCCTGCTAGCTCAGACCTGTGGATTTTGGGAATACTTTTTGCTCACCCATTCTATTTTTCTGACAGAAGAGAAGGTTTAACCCCAGGTGATTAATTAGTTTCCTCAGTGGGGATGGTGGTTGGGAGATGAGAGAGTGGGGAGAGAAGACTGAGAGATAATGTCACAATCCTACAGCTCCACGATAAACTGTGGAGTGACTGGAAAGGGAGAAAGATAAGAACAACATTTGACTGTGTGGTCCAGTGGAGCTGCAACCTGACTGGGAGTCAGGAGACCTGCATTCATTTTACAGCTCTGCTATTGGAGTAGATGATCATATTAGTCCTTTACCATTTCTGAAGGAAGGAAAGCAAGAGAGAACTACTAACTGTGCAAGTGTTCAATTGGGCTAATGGCCAGTATATCCAATGATATCCAGCTGAAGTGGGGAAAAAACTAGGCATTTTTTTTAAAGAACAACATTCTCCTTTTGTTCGCTGATGTAGCTGCTAGGTTCCACCTAGGTTTGTGAAAATCTGTCTATTATTGCCAGGTGTTAAAGTTCACCACCCAAAGAAGCCCATACTTTCTTGTGAGTTTTAGAAAGACCATGAGATTGACAAAGGAAAAATTATTTAAATATTTATGTATGGACTGTGGACCACAAGAAAAGTGCCTTGTGTATTTGTGATGTTCCCCTGGTGTTATCTGGACCGGTGATCTGCTATGTCACTCCAATCCTCAACTCTGGGAGCCAGCCTTACCCTGCTCTGCTGTGAGAACCCCCCACTCCCGCTCTGTTCACACACAGCCTCTAGCATGTAAGCTGCTCCCAGCTACGTGAGTGAGCACTTTTGGCCAGCCATTGCTTGGATTGTGCAACCGAATGACACTAGCCAATATCTCCGGTCCCAGACACAACCCCAGAAACCTCCGTCTTGCAGTGTCCAGTTATGCCCGCTGGATGCTGCAAGCTTATATGAGTTCATCAGTTTAACAAAGAAATTGATATGTACCAGGCTTGTTATCCCAAGGGAAGTCGCTGACATGCTTCAAACCAAACGCACTGCTTCAGGTAGAATAAACAAACAAATTTATTAACTACGAAAGATAGACTTTAAGTGATTATAAATCAAAGCACAACAAGTCAGATTTGGTCAAATGAAATAAAAGCAAAACACATTCTAAGCTGAGTTTAACACTTTCAGTGCCCTTCCAAACTTGGATGCTTCTCACCACAGGCTGGCTGGTTGCCCTTCAGCCAGGCTCTTCCCTTTGATCAGTGCTTCAGTCGCTTGGTGGTGGTGTTTGTAGATAGAGGTGGAAGAGATAGGATGAGCATGACAAACGTCTCTCCCTTTTATCATGTCCTTTCTTTTCTCTTGGCTTTGTCCTCCTGCCCTTCAGAGTCACGTGAGCATTACCTCATCATAGTCCCAAACTGACCAAGGGAAGGGAGGTGACTCACTCGAGAGTCCAACAGATCCTTTGTTGCTGACTAGGCCAGTGTCCTTTGTTACTGTGAGGCTGGGCTGGATTTGTCCCATACATGCCCTGATGTGGTGTGAACACCCCTCTGTTCCTGGAGTGTTTTCCCTGAGCTTGTTTTAAACCACAAGGCACATTTTCAGCCTCATAACTATATACATGAAATTACAACCTATAACCTTACTACAGCTCAGTGCATCATGAGCCTTCCAAATACACCCAACATGACAAACTTTGCATTGGATACCACACAATCATTTTATAAGGATGAACATGGGGGTGTTCCCCCGAGGTACAGAGTGTCACAGTATTTCATAGCAAGTTTTTACATGAAGCTGCATGACAATCAGGCTTGATTTTCTGTTTGTTTTATTTCTTGAACATGGAGAAGAGAGAGAGAAATATAAGGATAAAGTGCATGGAGGCAGCAAGACAAGTGCTAAATTACAATAATCAGGTAACTAGTCAGAATTAATATAACAAGATTAAAAAGGGTAAATAGTATAAAATAGTAATGGCTGATTCATTCCACCACTTTGTTTTTATATTGTGCCTGATCTAACTCCCATTGACCACAGTAGGATTTAGATAAGGTGCTTAGATTAGAAATTCTTTGGGAAAGAGACTGGTCTTATTTTATGTCTGCATGCTATATAAACAAATAAAAAAGTGGAACTTTGAACCATGTCCTACAAACAGGTCTGTGAAATGTCAAGCTGAAATTTATTAAATGGATAAGATTTATGAAACTCTTCTTCAGAACAAATTATAAAATTTCCTCAGGTAACTATATTGGAAAAAGATCAAGGAAGCATCTTGCTAATCATATAAACTTAAACATTGTTATTCTAGTAACCGTAGACTTTTATCCAAAAGTCATAATGGGGAAAAAATGGGACCTGGATTCTGTACCTGAGCCTATGGGGATTCTGGAGAACAAAAAGACACCTGGGCCATCTATACAGACCACAGGTCACCTGTACTGTTAATAAACAGGTACCTATCAGGGATCCCATATCCAGCCTGTGGCTTCTGTGCAGTCATATGAAGTCTAGTGTGTAGAATTTCTTCAAGTCTAGAAAAATAACCAGTGGCTACTAGATAAGTATGTCCCTTTTCTTCACACACATCTTGTGCTATTCTTTTCCAAGGCCTCTCAGTGAATGCTGTGGGTATGAGAGGTTTGTTGAGTTGTGTCATGGACTTGCATGTTTTCACCTGGCACTTTAGGACCCGCCCTATGCTAGTTCATCACAATCACATTCAGGCTCACTCCCAGAATTTTGTGAGGTCCTGAGGTCCTTCATTTATATTTTCTAATATTTCATCCTTCAGGAACTGTGGGATGACAATAGAACTGTCACAGATAATCAGAAAAATTGTCACAGGTCATAGAAACATTATAAGGCATGGTTTCTCAATTTAGAAGAAATACCCACTGAAATGGACCAGTTTGCCAGTTATGAATTCCAAGCTTTTGGGATACTATATAATTTAAAGCATATGTCTTCTGGTTCCTACCAGCTACAAAAGAATAGACTAAAAGAGCAGTACTAAGTGCTAAGAGAAGTCTACCCCCCCAAAAAAATTCCTACACTACCTCTTACTAGCTATAGAACAACTCCCGTTTGAGTATGACCCCCATGTGAGTGACTGGAGTAGGCTCAGCTTAATTGCTTATGCAGCATTGCTAACTCATGAGTTTATTGCAAGTCTTGCTATACTTGGGGTTTTTCTTAAAGCTTCAACTCCTAGTATTTGTAGACTGCATAAGAATAGCAGCTTTTTTTAAAGTATGTTTCTAATACTTATGGTGGCACCCTAAAGGTTCAGAAGCCAAGAATCCAGCTGTGACAGGGTTTCCACCCTACATTCACCCTGAAGGGGTTAATGGAGGCCAGATGGGCCAATTAATCTATTAGGCTGAAGGCTGAGAGGAAAGTCTTTATTAGGGGAAGCAGGAAAAGGCAGGGCTTCTATAAAATTAGGGAGGTAGTCTGCAGTCACTCCCTGGGAGAAGGGAGCTGTGTTTGGGAGCTACAGCAACAAATAGCCTATGGTTGCTCACTGGACGGAGGGAGTAGAAAGGCTGGCAAACCCCAGAGAGGAGTGAGTGCTGAGCTAGGAAGCGACCTAGGGAGTAAGCAGCACGGTTGGGGACCGAACAGATCCTGGCTGTATGTTGTAGGGTTCCTGGACTGGAATCTGGAGTGTAAAGGGCAGGGCCTGGTTCCCCTACCCACCACTGAGGTAGTGGCACTGGTGGGGCAGTGAACTGAATAACTGCTTGGGTCATTGTGGGAGCGACAGAGATTTTGAAAGACTACACCCTGGAATGGGGGAACACCACAAAGAGGATGCTGTGGTTCCTGGAGCACGAAAGGGGCTGCAGACCAGAGAGTGAGAGAGATGGAGTGATGGTGTGCAACCGCAGGAAGGGTTTGTTGATCTCATTAGCTAATCCCAAGAGCGGTCTGGAAGAGGTGCCAGCCTAGCAGTGAGTGGCGTACTCTGTGACACCAACATTTATTGATATTATTTTTTAATTTCACAATTTTTAAGTCAGTCTCATGATTTTTGAACGTTGGGGCTGGTGATACTGCTTATGGGTCAACATATCAGAACAATGCTGACAGCCTCACAGATAAATATTCATTCTCACAGGGCCCTAGTAAGGATGTGATGCTGAGAGATGCCAAATCTAAGATGTCTCAGGGTTTCTTCTTTAACTATGGGAATGAAGCCCTATGGCATCACAAGCATAAACATGGAGACCAAGTCTTCTTAAAACTGCATGAGGAAAAATATCGATACCATCGGTTGTCAATGGATGTAGTTCCATGTGAAGTCCTTTCATGGCCGAGATGAATTCAAGTACTGTGTACAGAAGAGACAAGTGGCATCTTCAGCTGTTGATAAATCCTAGTAATAAAAGTACTCACAGCAGCTTTGGTGAAGGAACACGATCCTGTTGAAAAGAGTCTTAAACCTGTTGAATACAAGTCTATA
Source organism: Mauremys reevesii (assembly GCF_016161935.1). Classification (NCBI taxonomy): domain Eukaryota; kingdom Metazoa; phylum Chordata; order Testudines; family Geoemydidae; genus Mauremys; species Mauremys reevesii. Next base: position 34,604,292 of record NC_052627.1, on the reverse strand, counting down.
TCTTTGGGGTCTGACAACATGGCCCTGTAGTCCCATTATACAGTGAAGAACTAATGAGTTGCATAGTTTGGTGTCTGTGTGGCCACATGAATAGATGTACATGTACATACAGGATGCAAGCAACAACCTCTCATCTACATGCTCCTTTGTGCAGCTGCTGTGTACCACAAAATCCCTCTATTCGCTCCTCTGTATCAAACAGACCATTGAAGTGTTTGCCCTCTATTTATTTATTTTTCCCCAACACAAAACATTGTAAGTGAAGCTCTCTTGATCCCTACTATGTAATATAGGTTTTGGAGCCTACTTGCTTCACAGCTGTCTTGATAAAGCAGTGCAATCCACTTATAATAAAAGCAACAGCTTTAAATGAAAAAAAAGGCAAGAAGTTAATTGAAAAACTTATTAACTCAGCGCTTCAATTTCATATTCGTTGGCACTTGTCATGTTTGTATAATCAGATTATCTCTTGGGCCCTCCAGCATTTTCACATTATGAATTTTATTGGTAGCTTGAGGTTCAGAATGGAGTTTTTAACTTGAGTGCTTGACTTTGCAACTTTCTGATCCTTAACACTGTATTGCCTAATATTGTATGGTTTTGTTTATTGATGAAGTAACCTTAACTAACATTAAATTATTATTATTTTTATTTATTTGTTTTTTGTGAATGTATCTGTAAGAGAATTGCACATTTGTGAGGAGAGAAGTAAACTTTTCTAACAGGAGTGAGATTTTTGGAGGGGAGGGATGGTTCTGTTTAGTTTTTTAATGGCAAGTCTTTGAAGCTCCTCCAGAGGTTTAGTATGTTATAGGTAGCCAAAGATGCATTATAAATACAATTTGTCATATGGCTCTGATAAATATTGTCTCAGAATATGTGGCCTGTAAATACATGATGGTGTATTGTGATATGAAGGTTTTTTGGTATGAAATGGGGATTGCAACATTACTCATGCATAGTTAGGTTATCACAAATGACTGCTAATAAAACTATTACACTATATATGCCATGTATTTTGCTAAACTACTTCAGAAATGTTTTAAACTTAAAGAATTTAAAAAAGATGTATTAGTCCTTTTTTATTTTGCATCCTTCTGCCGCTAAAGCCAGGTGGTTCAGTTATCATAGGACCAAGGGTCTGATACAAAATCCACTGCAGTTAATGAGTGTCTTTCCACTGATTTAATTTGGGCTTGGCCAAATGCGATGGCCTCAGAGGGAGAGAAGAATGACTGACAAAAATTTTACAAGCCTCTAAAAGTGATCCACAATAGCATTTTCATACATACTGTCATGATTTTAGGTCTGCTATCTGTAGGTCTTCCAGAGCTAGAGACTCTGTGTCCCATTGAAGAGGTGGGACTCGTCCCTTTCCAATGGTATTAGCCAACCACTAGCTCATGAGAACTGGATGAAGAAGCTTCACCTGTAGGCAGGCTATTCCATTACATTGTTTCTTGCACCTTCCTCTGACGCAACTTATTCCTGATCAGTCAGAGGCAGGATATTGAATTAAAGGGATCACTGATGTGATCTGGTACGGCCAGTGTCTAGCCTAGATGGTTCACAAGAGATCAGTTTGTACAGTAGTCACTGCTCAGATCTACATATTCCCCATTCTGGATCTCAGAGTTGTAGAACTGGGGTGAGGATGGAGGAAAGGGAGCAAAGGGGAGGAAAAAAATCTATAGCTGATTAATAATAAAAAGTGGTAGGTGTTTAAAGTTGCTCAGAGTCATCCCAGTGGAAGTGGATTAGAAGTAGAATGCCATTGCGGTGGTCATGAGGCATAAGAAATACATATTACCCTTTGGCTGTGTATTTTATCATATTCCTTCAACATACGTTGACATCTAGCTATCTGTCTTTATACTGAAATGTATACACAATACATATATGATCATGATATCGATGGAACAAACTCCTTTATTTCGTCAACTGTTATAAACGGTAGAAGCAAATAATGGACTGCATTTACTTTGCAACTTTTACTACATCACTTGCATTATAACCACTAATCCATGTGAGCTGGGACTGCCTCTAGTATTCTGAGCTCTGAGCCCCTTTTGCACAGCTGCAGCTGAGAAGCATTCTGCTGCAGTAGTATTTCCAAAATCTGTTTTCAAAATGAATTTTTAGAAAACCAACTCTAAAGAGCTGCAGTATGCTAATTTGTGCGACATCACTAGTGAGCAGTACAGAATATATTCTGAGCATGGGAACACATCTAAGAAAAGTCATTAGTGCCTGTGTACTCTGATTTCAGATCTGCATATGCTCCAAAAAATTGAATAATTTAGGGATTTAAGGGAATATTGGAACTGGTGTGTGAGGAGTCAATAGGGAATGAACAGAATCATAGCTCCATTCCTACTACTTTCTGGCCAGCACATGTTAGCTGGGTGCATCACGATTTGCTGCTGGTATAGGAGCAGCAAATTACTATCCCTACCATGGAGCAAGTAGGGGTGGAATATAGAAACTGCCATTCTGGAACAGACCAGTGATCCATCTAGTCTGTTATGTTCTCTCCAACGGTGGTCAGCATTATAGCTTTTAAATGAAAGTGAAAGAAACTCAACAGCAGTGGGTTAAACTGTTACCATTAAGGTATCATCCTAAATTCTAATCGTTCTGTTTAAATCCCGAGTCATAACTTTGATATCCCTTCCACAATTTGTTAGAATTCACTATTATAACTCTGGATATTCTTGTTATCCATACAGATGTCCATGTGGACGAGTGGACTCATGGCTAGAACTCCTCTTCACAGCTGGGCACAGCATAGCCAATCTGTCCTGCCTAGTACTCCCTTGCCAATGGTCACTTCAGTCCTGCAGTGGTCCACTCATTTTGTAATTCACCTCTCTGGCCAGGTCACAGATTAGTTCCATCCCTTGCGGGGTAACAAATTCCCACAAATAAGCTCTCCAGTGCCCGTACAACAAGTCTTTGATCTTCTTCCTTGTGCCCTCTTAGTTTAAGGCTTTGATGTCCTTGTCCCCTTTATCAGGGCTTCACACCACCTTCTCCGGTGGCTGGTAGGGGAGCCGGAGCCCACTTTCTATACTGGATTCCAGCCCAAGGACCCTGTAGTGAGCAGGCAAGGTCTGTCTATTCCGCTCATCCCTCCTACCTCCCTGGGCTTCTTCCTACCGTGGCCTTTTCACTAGGTTCACTGTTCTCTCAGGAGCAGGACTCACAGGGCTCTCCCCTGAAATCCTCCAACAAAATCTCAGACTGAAAGTAGAAGCATAAACCCAACTTTTGCCCTCCTCACGATTGACCTCTCATCCATCTCTGCTGCTCTG